>NW_027640973.1:0-365114 GCF_949752795.1 Hyperoodon ampullatus | reverse complement strand
CATGTTTACAGGATCTTCATAAGTGATATCTTATGATAAGTTTCTTTTTCTGTGTGACTTATTTCACTTAGAATCATCGTACCTGAATCCACCCATTTTGCTGCTACTGGTCTTATGACATTGATTTCATGGCTGAGGGATATTCCATCGTACGTAAGTACCACAATTTTTTGAACCATTTTTATATTTCCTGGGATATTTAAGGTGTACCCAAGTTGAGGTCCTTGTAAGCAGTGCAGCCCTAAATTTTGGGGTGGCTCTGTCTTATTGATTTTCAGTTTTCCCAAGGTATATTCCCTAGACTGGAAGTGCCCTTGGCTCAGTAGCTCTGTTCTTTAATTGTTTTAGGGAACACAATGCACTCCTCCAGAGAGGCAGTTGGCAATTTACATCCCGCCCATCAGCATAACAAGACTCCCTGTTCTCCAGGGCCTTTCTTGCCTTTCTGGTTTTTACACATTTTGTGGATGTCCCTGTTGACCGGTGGGAAGTGATACTTCTTTGTAGTGCAGATTTGCATTGCCCGCGTGCTTGCTTGGCCAAAAAGGGCGTATGCGTTTTCTCCTGAATATATTCAGGAGAAAACGCATACGCCCTTTTTGACCAAGTGCATCATTGTCGAAGTTGTGCCCCTCTTCCTGTGCTTTAAAGGCGATTCCAACGTACCTCTTGAAATCTGTTTCCTGCTATTCTGCCTCGCTTTCAAGTCCGCCTCGTTGCCTTCCCTCAACAGATTTTTGGACGATAGTTGTCCTTTATTACTCGGCCAGTTTGTGAATTGCTGTGCCCCTGAGCTCCATTTTTCAACTCGTTTTTGGTGAGCTGACCGCAAGTCCGACATTTTGTTTCAGGACCTATGCTGGTTCCCGGTGGGGGGCTGAGACTTTGGTTAATTCTTCTTCCTTTCGGGAAATTACAGTGATATGTGCCCATCCAAATGCCTAACAGCTACTCTCACATTGGTTCTCCCTATTCCCTTTCATCCTCTGCCAAATTGGCAACCTGTGCGAAACAGGAGGTTAAAGGGGCTGTCTCTCCAAGTTGGGAGGTTGATAGTAAAGCAGATGGAAAGTCAAACCGGAGCACCAGGAGAGGGACTATTCGTTGAGTTTTAGAAACCTTTCGTATTCACAGTGTGTTCGTTCTCTAGGTTTCCCGTACATGTTATAACTGTAGTAATATTCCCTTCAACCTGGAGAGTTGGGACCCATGGAATGGGTGCCAGGCATTTGTGCTTTAAAGGGTCTGCATTTGCTCACCCAATCTCACCAATCGTCTCAGTCGCAAGTGTCCCTCCTTATGCCACATCCAGCTGTCGTTGTAGATAGGGTCATTCCAGGTTTCATCAGAGACCCTGAAGGAATTGTAAAGAATTTCCCAGTTTTTTTGTTTTGTTTTTGAAATTCCTTTTTATAGTGGGTTTGAGCTGATTCTCGCTGCCATGTTTATGCCAGTCTAGACACACTTGATTCCCTTACGGAGACATATCAATACATAGGTTTTAAGATTCTTACTAGTCAGATATATTCCTCTGCGGGAAATATGGGGTTTTGAGTCCCTTTCACTGAGGAAGGTGTAAGTCTTGTCTATTCCAGAGTTGGTTTTTGGAACGGTACCTGTGCTTATATCAAACTCTGGTTTTATGCATCACCCCACCTCTCCTTCCCCCTTAAGCAGGCATAAGAGTGTTTTCTAAATGTGAGACACTGTTCTCTTTCCTAACTAAGTGCAAGTGTAGCCATGTTTACAGGATCTTCATAAGTGATATCTTATGATAAGTTTCTTTTTCTCTGTGACTTATTTCACTTAGAATCATCGTACCTGAATCCACCCATTTTGCTGCTACTGGTCTTATGACATTGATTTCATGGCTGAGGGATATTCCATCGTACATAAGTACCACAATATTTTGAACCATTTTTATATTTCCTGGGATATTTAAGGTGTACCCAAGTTGAGGTCCTTGTAAGCAGTGCAGCCCTAAATTTTGGGGTGGCTCTGTCTTATTGATTTTCAGTTTTCCCAAGGTATATTCCTTAGACTGGAAGTGCCCTTGGCTCTGTAGCTCTGTTGTTTACTTGTTTTAGGGAACACAATGCACTCCTCCAGAGAGGCAGTTGGCAATTTACATCCCGCCCATCAGCATAACAAGGCTCCCTGTTCTCCAGGGCCTGTCTTGCCTTTCTGGTTTTTACACATTTTGTGGATGTCCCTTTTGACCGGTGGGAAGTGATACTTCTTTGTAGTGCAGATTTGCATTGCCCGCTTGCTTTCTTGGACAAAAAGGGCGTATGCCTTTTCTCCTGAATATATTCAGGAGAAAACGCATACGCCCTTTTTGGCCAAGTGCATCATTGTCGAAGTTGTGCCCCTCTTCCTGTGCTTTAAAGGCGATTCCAACGTACCTCTTGAAATCTGTTTCCTGCTATTCTGCCTCGCTTTCAAGTCCGCCTCGTTGCCTTCCCTCAACAGATTTTTGGACGATAGTTGTCCTTTATTACTCGGCCAGTTTGTGAATTGCTGTGCCCCTGAGCTCCATTTTTCAACTCGTTTTTGGTGAGCTGACCGCAAGTCCGACATTTTGTTTCAGGACCTATGCTGGTTCCCGGTGGGGGGCTGAGACTTTGGTTAATTCTTCTTCCTTTCGGGAAATTACAGTGATATGTGCCCATCCAAATGCCTAACAGCTACTCTCACATTGGTTCTCCCTATTCCCTTTCATCCTCTGCCAAATTGGCAACCTGTGCGAAACAGGAGGTTAAAGGGGCTGTCTCTCCAAGTTGGGAGGTTGATAGTAAAGCAGATGGAAAGTCAAACCGGAGCACCAGGAGAGGGACTATTCGTTGAGTTTTAGAAACCTTTCGTATTCACAGTGTGTTCGTTCTCTAGGTTTCCCGTACATGTTATAACTGTAGTAATATTCCCTTCAACCTGGAGAGTTGGGACCCATGGAATGGGTGCCAGGCATTTGTGCTTTAAAGGGTCTGCATTTGCTCACCCAATCTCACCAATCGTCTCAGTCGCAAGTGTCCCTCCTTATGCCACATCCAGCTGTCGTTGTAGATAGGGTCATTCCAGGTTTCATCAGAGACCCTGAAGGAATTGTAAAGAATTTCCCAGTTTTTTTGTTTTGTTTTTGAAATTCCTTTTTATAGTGGGTTTGAGCTGATTCTCGCTGCCATGTTTATGCCAGTCTAGACACACTTGATTCCCTTACGGAGACATATCAATACATAGGTTTTAAGATTCTTACTAGTCAGATATATTCCTCTGCGGGAAATATGGGGTTTTGAGTCCCTTTCACTGAGGAAGGTGTAAGTCTTGTCTATTCCAGAGTTGGTTTTTGGAACGGTACCTGTGCTTATATCAAACTCTGGTTTTATGCATCACCCCACCTCTCCTTCCCCCTTAAGCAGGCATAAGAGTGTTTTCTAAATGTGAGACACTGTTCTCTTTCCTAACTAAGTGCAAGTGTAGCCATGTTTACAGGATCTTCATAAGTGATATCTTATGATAAGTTTCTTTTTCTCTGTGACTTATTTCACTTAGAATCATCGTACCTGAATCCACCCATTTTGCTGCTACTGGTCTTATGACATTGATTTCATGGCTGAGGGATATTCCATCGTACATAAGTACCACAATATTTTGAACCATTTTTATATTTCCTGGGATATTTAAGGTGTACCCAAGTTGAGGTCCTTGTAAGCAGTGCAGCCCTAAATTTTGGGGTGGCTCTGTCTTATTGATTTTCAGTTTTCCCAAGGTATATTCCTTAGACTGGAAGTGCCCTTGGCTCTGTAGCTCTGTTGTTTACTTGTTTTAGGGAACACAATGCACTCCTCCAGAGAGGCAGTTGGCAATTTACATCCCGCCCATCAGCATAACAAGGCTCCCTGTTCTCCAGGGCCTGTCTTGCCTTTCTGGTTTTTACACATTTTGTGGATGTCCCTTTTGACCGGTGGGAAGTGATACTTCTTTGTAGTGCAGATTTGCATTGCCCGCTTGCTTTCTTGGACAAAAAGGGCGTATGCCTTTTCTCCTGAATATATTCAGGAGAAAACGCATACGCCCTTTTTGGCCAAGTGCATCATTGTCGAAGTTGTGCCCCTCTTCCTGTGCTTTAAAGGCGATTCCAACGTACCTCTTGAAATCTGTTTCCTGCTATTCTGCCTCGCTTTCAAGTCCGCCTCGTTGCCTTCCCTCAACAGATTTTTGGACGATAGTTGTCCTTTATTACTCGGCCAGTTTGTGAATTGCTGTGCCCCTGAGCTCCATTTTTCAACTCGTTTTTGGTGAGCTGACCGCAAGTCCAAAATTTTGGTTCAGGAACTATACTGGTTCCCGATGGGTGGCTGAGACTTTGGTTAATTCTTCTTCCTGCCGGGAAATTACAGTGATATGTGCCCGTCCAAATGCCTAACAGCTACTCTCTCATTGGTTCACCCACTTCCCTTTCATCCTCTGCCAAATTGGCAACCTGTGCGAACCAGGAGGTTAAAGGGGCTGTCTCTCCAAGTTGGGAGGTTGATAGTAAAGCAGATGGAAAGTCAAACCGGACCACCAGGAAAGGGACTATTCGTTGAGTTTTAGAAACCTTTCGTATTCACAGTGTGTCCGTTCTCTAGGTTTCCCGTACATGTTATAACTGTAGTAATATTCCCTTCAACCTGGAGAGTTGGGACCCATGGAATGGGTGCCATGCATTATTGCTTTAAAGGGTCTGCATTTGCTCAGCCAATCTCACCAATCCTCTCAGTCCCAAGTGTCCCTTCTTACGCCACATCCAGCTGTCATTGTAGATAGGGTCATTCCAGTTTTCATCAGAGAACCTGAAGGAATTGTAAAGAATTTCCCTGTTTTTTTGTTTTGTTTTTGAAATTCCTTTTTATAGTGGGTTTGAGCTGATTCTCGCTGCCATGTTTATGCCAGTCTAGACACACTTGATTCCCTTACGGAGACATATCAATACATAGGTTTTAAGATTCTTACTAGTCAGATATATTCCTCTGCGGGAAATATGGGGTTTTGAGTCCCTTTCACTGAGGAAGGTGTAGGTCTTGTCTATTCCATAGTTGGTTTTTGGAACGGTACCTGTGCTTATATCAAACTCTGGTTTTATGCATCACCCCACCTCTCCTTCCCCCTTAAGCAGGCATAAGAGTGTTTTCTAAATGTGAGACACTGTTCTCTTTCCTAACTCAGTTCAAGTGTAGCCATGTTTACAAGATCTTCATAAGTGATATCTTATGATAAGTTTCTTTTTCTGTGTGATTTATTTCACTTAGAATCATCGTACCTGAATCCACCCATTTTGCTGCTACTGGACTTATGACATTGATTTAATGACTGAGGGATATTCCATCGTACGTAAGTACCACAATTTTTTGAGGCAATTTTATATCTCCTGGGATATTTAAGGTGTACCCAAGTTGAGGTCCTTGTAAGCAGTGCAGCCCTAAGTTTTGGCGTGGCTCTGTCTTATTGATTTTCAGTTTTCCTAAGGTATATTTCCTACACTGGAAGTGCCCTTGGCTCTGTAGCTCTGTTCTTTACTTGTTTTAGGGAACACAATGTACTCCTCCAGAGAGGCAGTTGGCAATTTACATCCCGCCCATCAGCATAACAAGGCTCCCTGTTGTCCAGGGCCTGTCTTGCCTTTCTGGTTTTTACACATTTTGTGGATGTCCCTTTTGACCGGTGGGAAGTGATACTTCTTTGTAGTGCAGATTTGCATTGCCCGCTTGCTTGCTTGGCCAAAAAGGGCGTATGCGTTTTCTCCTGAATATATTCAGGAGAAAACGCATACGCCCTTTTTGGCCAAGTGCATCATTGTCGAAGTTGTGCCCCTCTTCCTGTGCTTTAAAGGCGATTCCAACGTACCTCTTGAAATCTGTTTCCTGCTATTCTGCCTCGCTTTCAAGTCCGCCTCGTTGCCTTCCCTCAACAGATTTTTGGACGATAGTTGTCCTTTCTTACTCGGCCAGTTTGTGAATTGCTGTGCCCCTGAGCTCCGTTTTTCAACTCGTTTTTGGTGAGCTGACCACAAGTCCAACATTTTGGTTCAGGACCTATGCTGGTTCGCGGTGGGTGGCTGAGACTTTGGTTAATTCTTCTTCCTGCCGGGAAGTTAGAGTGATATCTGCCCGTCTAAATGCCTAACAGCTACTCTCTCATTGGTTCTCCCTATTCCCTTTCATCCTCTCCCAAATTGGAAACCTGTGCGAACCAGGAGGTTAAAGGGGCTGTCTCTCCAAAATGGGAGGTTGATAGTAAAGCAGATGGAAAGACAAACCGGGGCACCAGGAGAGGGACTATTCGTTGAGTTTTAGAAACCTTTCGTATTCACAGTGTGTCCGTTCCCTAGGTTTCCCGTACATGTTATATCTGTAGTAATATTCCCTTCAACCTGGAGAGTTGGGACCCATGGAATGGGTGCCATGCATTATTGCTTTAAAGGGTCTGCATTTGCTCAGCCAATCTCACCAATCCTCTCAGTCCCAAGTGTCCAGCCTTATGCCACATCCAGCTGTCATTGTAGATAGGGTCCTTCCAGGTTTCATCAGAGACCCTGAAGGAATTGTAAAGAATTTCCCAGTTTTTTTGTTTTGTTTTTGAAATTCCTTTTTATAGTGGGTTTGAGCTGATTCTCGCTGCCATGTTTATGCCAGTCTAGACACACTTGATTCCCTTACGGAGACATACCAATACATAAGTTTTAAGATTCTTACTAGTCAGATATATTCCTCTGCGGGAAATATTGGGTTTTGAGTCCCTTTCACTGAGGAAGGTGTAGGTCTTGTCTATTCCATAGTTGGTTTTTGGAACGGTACCTGTGCTTATATCAAACTCTGGTTTTATGCATCACCCCACCTCTCCTTCCCCCTTAAGCAGGCATAAGAGTGTTTTCTAAATGTGAGACACTCTTCTCTTTCCTAACTCAGTTCTCGTGTAGCCATGTTTACAGGATCTTCATAAGTGATATCTTATGATAAGTTTCTTTTTCTGTGTGACTTATTTCACTTAGAATCATCGTACCTGAATCCACCCATTTTGCTGCTACTGGTCTTATGACATTGATTTCATGGCTGAGGGATATTCCATCGTACGTAAGTACCACAATTTTTTGAACCATTTTTATATTTCCTGGGATATTTAAGGTGTACCCAAGTTGAGGTCCTTGTAAGCAGTGCAGCCCTAAATTTTGGGGTGGCTCTGTCTTATTGATTTTCAGTTTTCCCAAGGTATATTCCCTAGACTGGAAGTGCCCTTGGCTCAGTAGCTCTGTTCTTTAATTGTTTTAGGGAACACAATGCACTCCTCCAGAGAGGCAGTTGGCAATTTACATCCCGCCCATCAGCATAACAAGACTCCCTGTTCTCCAGGGCCTTTCTTGCCTTTCTGGTTTTTACACATTTTGTGGATGTCCCTGTTGACCGGTGGGAAGTGATACTTCTTTGTAGTGCAGATTTGCATTGCCCGCGTGCTTGCTTGGCCAAAAAGGGCGTATGCGTTTTCTCCTGAATATATTCAGGAGAAAACGCATACGCCCTTTTTGACCAAGTGCATCATTGTCGAAGTTGTGCCCCTCTTCCTGTGCTTTAAAGGCGATTCCAACGTACCTCTTGAAATCTGTTTCCTGCTATTCTGCCTCGCTTTCAAGTCCGCCTCGTTGCCTTCCCTCAACAGATTTTTGGACGATAGTTGTCCTTTATTACTCGGCCAGTTTGTGAATTGCTGTGCCCCTGAGCTCCATTTTTCAACTCGTTTTTGGTGAGCTGACCGCAAGTCCGACATTTTGTTTCAGGACCTATGCTGGTTCCCGGTGGGGGGCTGAGACTTTGGTTAATTCTTCTTCCTTTCGGGAAATTACAGTGATATGTGCCCATCCAAATGCCTAACAGCTACTCTCACATTGGTTCTCCCTATTCCCTTTCATCCTCTGCCAAATTGGCAACCTGTGCGAAACAGGAGGTTAAAGGGGCTGTCTCTCCAAGTTGGGAGGTTGATAGTAAAGCAGATGGAAAGTCAAACCGGAGCACCAGGAGAGGGACTATTCGTTGAGTTTTAGAAACCTTTCGTATTCACAGTGTGTTCGTTCTCTAGGTTTCCCGTACATGTTATAACTGTAGTAATATTCCCTTCAACCTGGAGAGTTGGGACCCATGGAATGGGTGCCAGGCATTTGTGCTTTAAAGGGTCTGCATTTGCTCACCCAATCTCACCAATCGTCTCAGTCGCAAGTGTCCCTCCTTATGCCACATCCAGCTGTCGTTGTAGATAGGGTCATTCCAGGTTTCATCAGAGACCCTGAAGGAATTGTAAAGAATTTCCCAGTTTTTTTGTTTTGTTTTTGAAATTCCTTTTTATAGTGGGTTTGAGCTGATTCTCGCTGCCATGTTTATGCCAGTCTAGACACACTTGATTCCCTTACGGAGACATATCAATACATAGGTTTTAAGATTCTTACTAGTCAGATATATTCCTCTGCGGGAAATATGGGGTTTTGAGTCCCTTTCACTGAGGAAGGTGTAAGTCTTGTCTATTCCAGAGTTGGTTTTTGGAACGGTACCTGTGCTTATATCAAACTCTGGTTTTATGCATCACCCCACCTCTCCTTCCCCCTTAAGCAGGCATAAGAGTGTTTTCTAAATGTGAGACACTGTTCTCTTTCCTAACTAAGTGCAAGTGTAGCCATGTTTACAGGATCTTCATAAGTGATATCTTATGATAAGTTTCTTTTTCTCTGTGACTTATTTCACTTAGAATCATCGTACCTGAATCCACCCATTTTGCTGCTACTGGTCTTATGACATTGATTTCATGGCTGAGGGATATTCCATCGTACATAAGTACCACAATATTTTGAACCATTTTTATATTTCCTGGGATATTTAAGGTGTACCCAAGTTGAGGTCCTTGTAAGCAGTGCAGCCCTAAATTTTGGGGTGGCTCTGTCTTATTGATTTTCAGTTTTCCCAAGGTATATTCCTTAGACTGGAAGTGCCCTTGGCTCTGTAGCTCTGTTGTTTACTTGTTTTAGGGAACACAATGCACTCCTCCAGAGAGGCAGTTGGCAATTTACATCCCGCCCATCAGCATAACAAGGCTCCCTGTTCTCCAGGGCCTGTCTTGCCTTTCTGGTTTTTACACATTTTGTGGATGTCCCTTTTGACCGGTGGGAAGTGATACTTCTTTGTAGTGCAGATTTGCATTGCCCGCTTGCTTTCTTGGACAAAAAGGGCGTATGCCTTTTCTCCTGAATATATTCAGGAGAAAACGCATACGCCCTTTTTGGCCAAGTGCATCATTGTCGAAGTTGTGCCCCTCTTCCTGTGCTTTAAAGGCGATTCCAACGTACCTCTTGAAATCTGTTTCCTGCTATTCTGCCTCGCTTTCAAGTCCGCCTCGTTGCCTTCCCTCAACAGATTTTTGGACGATAGTTGTCCTTTATTACTCGGCCAGTTTGTGAATTGCTGTGCCCCTGAGCTCCATTTTTCAACTCGTTTTTGGTGAGCTGACCGCAAGTCCGACATTTTGTTTCAGGACCTATGCTGGTTCCCGGTGGGGGGCTGAGACTTTGGTTAATTCTTCTTCCTTTCGGGAAATTACAGTGATATGTGCCCATCCAAATGCCTAACAGCTACTCTCACATTGGTTCTCCCTATTCCCTTTCATCCTCTGCCAAATTGGCAACCTGTGCGAAACAGGAGGTTAAAGGGGCTGTCTCTCCAAGTTGGGAGGTTGATAGTAAAGCAGATGGAAAGTCAAACCGGAGCACCAGGAGAGGGACTATTCGTTGAGTTTTAGAAACCTTTCGTATTCACAGTGTGTTCGTTCTCTAGGTTTCCCGTACATGTTATAACTGTAGTAATATTCCCTTCAACCTGGAGAGTTGGGACCCATGGAATGGGTGCCAGGCATTTGTGCTTTAAAGGGTCTGCATTTGCTCACCCAATCTCACCAATCGTCTCAGTCGCAAGTGTCCCTCCTTATGCCACATCCAGCTGTCGTTGTAGATAGGGTCATTCCAGGTTTCATCAGAGACCCTGAAGGAATTGTAAAGAATTTCCCAGTTTTTTTGTTTTGTTTTTGAAATTCCTTTTTATAGTGGGTTTGAGCTGATTCTCGCTGCCATGTTTATGCCAGTCTAGACACACTTGATTCCCTTACGGAGACATATCAATACATAGGTTTTAAGATTCTTACTAGTCAGATATATTCCTCTGCGGGAAATATGGGGTTTTGAGTCCCTTTCACTGAGGAAGGTGTAAGTCTTGTCTATTCCAGAGTTGGTTTTTGGAACGGTACCTGTGCTTATATCAAACTCTGGTTTTATGCATCACCCCACCTCTCCTTCCCCCTTAAGCAGGCATAAGAGTGTTTTCTAAATGTGAGACACTGTTCTCTTTCCTAACTAAGTGCAAGTGTAGCCATGTTTACAGGATCTTCATAAGTGATATCTTATGATAAGTTTCTTTTTCTCTGTGACTTATTTCACTTAGAATCATCGTACCTGAATCCACCCATTTTGCTGCTACTGGTCTTATGACATTGATTTCATGGCTGAGGGATATTCCATCGTACATAAGTACCACAATATTTTGAACCATTTTTATATTTCCTGGGATATTTAAGGTGTACCCAAGTTGAGGTCCTTGTAAGCAGTGCAGCCCTAAATTTTGGGGTGGCTCTGTCTTATTGATTTTCAGTTTTCCCAAGGTATATTCCTTAGACTGGAAGTGCCCTTGGCTCTGTAGCTCTGTTGTTTACTTGTTTTAGGGAACACAATGCACTCCTCCAGAGAGGCAGTTGGCAATTTACATCCCGCCCATCAGCATAACAAGGCTCCCTGTTCTCCAGGGCCTGTCTTGCCTTTCTGGTTTTTACACATTTTGTGGATGTCCCTTTTGACCGGTGGGAAGTGATACTTCTTTGTAGTGCAGATTTGCATTGCCCGCTTGCTTTCTTGGACAAAAAGGGCGTATGCCTTTTCTCCTGAATATATTCAGGAGAAAACGCATACGCCCTTTTTGGCCAAGTGCATCATTGTCGAAGTTGTGCCCCTCTTCCTGTGCTTTAAAGGCGATTCCAACGTACCTCTTGAAATCTGTTTCCTGCTATTCTGCCTCGCTTTCAAGTCCGCCTCGTTGCCTTCCCTCAACAGATTTTTGGACGATAGTTGTCCTTTATTACTCGGCCAGTTTGTGAATTGCTGTGCCCCTGAGCTCCATTTTTCAACTCGTTTTTGGTGAGCTGACCGCAAGTCCAAAATTTTGGTTCAGGAACTATACTGGTTCCCGATGGGTGGCTGAGACTTTGGTTAATTCTTCTTCCTGCCGGGAAATTACAGTGATATGTGCCCGTCCAAATGCCTAACAGCTACTCTCTCATTGGTTCACCCACTTCCCTTTCATCCTCTGCCAAATTGGCAACCTGTGCGAACCAGGAGGTTAAAGGGGCTGTCTCTCCAAGTTGGGAGGTTGATAGTAAAGCAGATGGAAAGTCAAACCGGACCACCAGGAAAGGGACTATTCGTTGAGTTTTAGAAACCTTTCGTATTCACAGTGTGTCCGTTCTCTAGGTTTCCCGTACATGTTATAACTGTAGTAATATTCCCTTCAACCTGGAGAGTTGGGACCCATGGAATGGGTGCCATGCATTATTGCTTTAAAGGGTCTGCATTTGCTCAGCCAATCTCACCAATCCTCTCAGTCCCAAGTGTCCCTTCTTACGCCACATCCAGCTGTCATTGTAGATAGGGTCATTCCAGTTTTCATCAGAGAACCTGAAGGAATTGTAAAGAATTTCCCTGTTTTTTTGTTTTGTTTTTGAAATTCCTTTTTATAGTGGGTTTGAGCTGATTCTCGCTGCCATGTTTATGCCAGTCTAGACACACTTGATTCCCTTACGGAGACATATCAATACATAGGTTTTAAGATTCTTACTAGTCAGATATATTCCTCTGCGGGAAATATGGGGTTTTGAGTCCCTTTCACTGAGGAAGGTGTAGGTCTTGTCTATTCCATAGTTGGTTTTGGAACGGTACCTGTGCTTATATCAAACTCTGGTTTTATGCATCACCCCACCTCTCCTTCCCCTTAAGCAGGCATAAGAGGGTTTTCTAAATGTGAGACACTGTTCTCTTTCCTAACTCAGTTCAAGTGTAGCATGTTTACAGGATCTTCATAAGTGATATCTTATGATAAGTTTCTTTTTCTGTGTGACTTATTTCACTTAGAATCATCGTACCTGAATCCACCCATTTTGCTGCTACTGGTCTTATGACATTGATTTCATGGCTGAGGGATATTCCATCGTACGTAAGTACCACAATTTTTTGAACCATTTTATATTTCCTGGGACATTTAAGGTGTACCCCAGTTGAGGTCCTTGTAAGCAGTGCAGCCCTAAATTTTGGGGTGGCTCTGTCTTATTGATTTTCAATTTTCCCAAGGTATATTCCCTAGACTGGAAGAGCCCTTGGCTCTGGAGCTCTGTTGTTTACTTCATTTAGGGAACACAATGCACTCTTCCAGAGAGGCAGTTGGCAGTTTACATACCGCCCATCTGCATAACAAGGCTCCCTGTTCTCCAGGGCATGTCTTGCCTTTCTGGTTTTTACACATTTTGTGGATGTCCCTTTTGACCGGTGAGAAGTGATACTTCTTTGTAGTGCAGATTTGCATTGCCCGCTTGTTTGCTTGGCCAAAAGGGTGTATGCGTTTTCTCCTGAATATATTCAGGAGAAAATGCATACGCCCTTTTTGGCCATGTGCATCATTGTCGAAGTTGTGACCCTCTTCCTGTGCTTTAAAGGCGATTCCAACGTACCTCTTGAAATCTGTTTCCTGCTATTCTGCCTCGCTTTCATGTCCGCCTCGTTGCCTTCCCTCAACAGATTTTTGGACGATAGTTGTACTTTATTTCTTGGCCAGTTTTTGAATTGCTGTGCCCCTGAGCTCCATTTTTCAACTCGTTTTTGGTGAGCTGACCGCAAGTCCAAAATTTTGGTTCAGGAACTATGCTGGTTCCCGGTGGGTGGCTGAGACTTTGGTTAATTCTTCTTCCTGCCGGGAATTTAGAGTGATATGTGCCCGTCCAAATGCCTAACAGCTACTCTCTCATTGGTTCTCCCTCTTCCCTTTCATCCTCTGCCAAATTGGAAACCTGTGCGAACCAGGAGGTTAAAGGGGCTGTCTCTCCAAGTTGGGAGGTAGGTAGTAAAGCAGATGGAAAGTCAAACCGGAGCACCAGGAGAGGGACTATTCATTGAGTTTTAGAAACCTTTCGTATTCACAGTGTGTCCGTTCTCTAGGTTTCTCATACATGTTATAGCTACAGTAATATTCCCTTCAACCTGGAGAGTTGGGACCCATGGAATGGGTGCCAGGCATTTGTGCTTTAAAGGTTCTGCATTTGCTCACGCAATCTCTCCAATCGTCTCAGTCCCAAGTGTCCCTTCTTATGCCACATCCAGCTGTCATTGTAGATAGGGTCATTCCAGGTTTCATCAGAGAACCTGAAGGAATTGTAAAGAATTTCCCTGTTTTTTTGTTTTGTTTTTGAAATTCCTTTTTATAGTGGGTTTGAGCTGATTCTCGCTGCCATGTTTATGCCAGTCTAGACACACTTGATTCCCTTACGGAGACATATCAATACATAGGTTTTAAGATTCTTACTAGTCAGATATATTCCTCTGCGGGAAATATGGGGTTTTGAGTCCCTTTCACTGAGGAAGGTGTAGGTCTTGTCTATTCCATAGTTGGTTTTTGGAACGGTACCTGTGCTTATATCAAACTCTGGTTTTATGCATCACCCCACCTCTCCTTCCCCCTTAAGCAGGCATAAGAGTGTTTTCTAAATGTGAGACACTGTTCTCTTTCCTAACTCAGTTCAAGTGTAGCCATGTTTACAAGATCTTCATAAGTGATATCTTATGATAAGTTTCTTTTTCTGTGTGATTTATTTCACTTAGAATCATCGTACCTGAATCCACCCATTTTGCTGCTACTGGACTTATGACATTGATTTAATGACTGAGGGATATTCCATCGTACGTAAGTACCACAATTTTTTGAGGCAATTTTATATCTCCTGGGATATTTAAGGTGTACCCCAGTTGAGGTCCTTGTAAGCAGTGCAGCCCTAAGTTTTGGCGTGGCTCTGTCTTATTGATTTTCAGTTTTCCTAAGGTATATTTCCTACACTGGAAGTGCCCTTGGCTCTGTAGCTCTGTTCTTTACTTGTTTTAGGGAACACAATGTACTCCTCCAGAGAGGCAGTTGGCAATTTACATCCCGCCCATCAGCATAACAAGGCTCCCTGTTGTCCAGGGCCTGTCTTGCCTTTCTGGTTTTTACACATTTTGTGGATGTCCCTTTTGACCGGTGGGAAGTGATACTTCTTTGTAGTGCAGATTTGCATTGCCCGCTTGCTTGCTTGGCCAAAAAGGGCGTATGCGTTTTCTCCTGAATATATTCAGGAGAAAACGCATACGCCCTTTTTGGCCAAGTGCATCATTGTCGAAGTTGTGCCCCTCTTCCTGTGCTTTAAAGGCGATTCCAACGTACCTCTTGAAATCTGTTTCCTGCTATTCTGCCTCGCTTTCAAGTCCGCCTCGTTGCCTTCCCTCAACAGATTTTTGGACGATAGTTGTCCTTTATTACTCGGCCAGTTTGTGAATTGCTGTGCCCCTGAGCTCCGTTTTTCAACTCGTTTTTGGTGAGCTGACCACAAGTCCAACATTTTGGTTCAGGACCTATGCTGGTTCGCGGTGGGTGGCTGAGACTTTGGTTAATTCTTATTCCTGCCGGGAAGTTAGAGTGATATCTGCCCGTCTAAATGCCTAACAGCTACTCTCTCATTGGTTCTCCCTATTCCCTTTCATCCTCTCCCAAATTGGAAACCTGTGCGAACCAGGAGGTTAAAGGGGCTGTCTCTCCAAAATGGGAGGTTGATAGTAAAGCAGATGGAAAGACAAACCGGGGCACCAGGAGAGGGACTATTCGTTGAGTTTTAGAAACCTTTCGTATTCACAGTGTGTCCGTTCCCTAGGTTTCCCGTACATGTTATATCTGTAGTAATATTCCTTTCAACCTGGAGAGTTGGGACCCATGGAATGGGTGCCATGCATTATTGCTTTAAAGGGTCTGCATTTGCTCAGCCAATCTCACCAATCCTCTCAGTCCCAAGTGTCCAGCCTTATGCCACATCCAGCTGTCATTGTAGATAGGGTCCTTCCAGGTTTCATCAGAGACCCTGAAGGAATTGTAAAGAATTTCCCAGTTTTTTTGTTTTGTTTTTGAAATTCCTTTTTATAGTGGGTTTGAGCTGATTCTCGCTGCCATGTTTATGCCAGTCTAGACACACTTGATTCCCTTACGGAGACATACCAATACATAAGTTTTAAGATTCTTACTAGTCAGATATATTCCTCTGCGGGAAATATTGGGTTTTGAGTCCCTTTCACTGAGGAAGGTGTAGGTCTTGTCTATTCCATAGTTGGTTTTTGGAACGGTACCTGTGCTTATATCAAACTCTGGTTTTATGCATCACCCCACCTCTCCTTCCCCCTTAAGCAGGCATAAGAGTGTTTTCTAAATGTGAGACACTCTTCTCTTTCCTAACTCAGTTCTCGTGTAGCCATGTTTACAGGATCTTCATAAGTGATATCTTATGATAAGTTTCTTTTTCTGTGTGACTTATTTCACTTAGAATCATCGTACCTGAATCCACCCATTTTGCTGCTACTGGTCTTATGACATTGATTTCATGGCTGACGGATATTCCATCGTACGTAAGTACCACAATTTTTTGAACCATTTTTATATTTCCTGGGATATTTAAGGTGTACCCAAGTTGAGGTCCTTGTAAGCAGTGCAGCCCTAAATTTTGGGGTGGCTCTGTCTTATTGATTTTCAGTTTTCCCAAGGTATATTCCCTAGACTGGAAGTGCCCTTGGCTCAGTAGCTCTGTTCTTTAATTGTTTTAGGGAACACAATGCACTCCTCCAGAGAGGCAGTTGGCAATTTACATCCCGCCCATCAGCATAACAAGACTCCCTGTTCTCCAGGGCCTTTCTTGCCTTTCTGGTTTTTACACATTTTGTGGATGTCCCTGTTGACCGGTGGGAAGTGATACTTCTTTGTAGTGCAGATTTGCATTGCCCGCGTGCTTGCTTGGCCAAAAAGGGCGTATGCGTTTTCTCCTGAATATATTCAGGAGAAAACGCATACGCCCTTTTTGACCAAGTGCATCATTGTCGAAGTTGTGCCCCTCTTCCTGTGCTTTAAAGGCGATTCCAACGTACCTCTTGAAATCTGTTTCCTGCTATTCTGCCTCGCTTTCAAGTCCGCCTCGTTGCCTTCCCTCAACAGATTTTTGGACGATAGTTGTCCTTTATTACTCGGCCAGTTTGTGAATTGCTGTGCCCCTGAGCTCCATTTTTCAACTCGTTTTTGGTGAGCTGACCGCAAGTCCGACATTTTGTTTCAGGACCTATGCTGGTTCCCGGTGGGGGGCTGAGACTTTGGTTAATTCTTCTTCCTTTCGGGAAATTACAGTGATATGTGCCCATCCAAATGCCTAACAGCTACTCTCACATTGGTTCTCCCTATTCCCTTTCATCCTCTGCCAAATTGGCAACCTGTGCGAAACAGGAGGTTAAAGGGGCTGTCTCTCCAAGTTGGGAGGTTGATAGTAAAGCAGATGGAAAGTCAAACCGGAGCACCAGGAGAGGGACTATTCGTTGAGTTTTAGAAACCTTTCGTATTCACAGTGTGTTCGTTCTCTAGGTTTCCCGTACATGTTATAACTGTAGTAATATTCCCTTCAACCTGGAGAGTTGGGACCCATGGAATGGGTGCCAGGCATTTGTGCTTTAAAGGGTCTGCATTTGCTCACCCAATCTCACCAATCGTCTCAGTCGCAAGTGTCCCTCCTTATGCCACATCCAGCTGTCGTTGTAGATAGGGTCATTCCAGGTTTCATCAGAGACCCTGAAGGAATTGTAAAGAATTTCCCAGTTTTTTTGTTTTGTTTTTGAAATTCCTTTTTATAGTGGGTTTGAGCTGATTCTCGCTGCCATGTTTATGCCAGTCTAGACACACTTGATTCCCTTACGGAGACATATCAATACATAGGTTTTAAGATTCTTACTAGTCAGATATATTCCTCTGCGGGAAATATGGGGTTTTGAGTCCCTTTCACTGAGGAAGGTGTAAGTCTTGTCTATTCCAGAGTTGGTTTTTGGAACGGTACCTGTGCTTATATCAAAGTCTGGTTTTATGCATCACCCCACCTCTCCTTCCCCCTTAAGCAGGCATAAGAGTGTTTTCTAAATGTGAGACACTGTTCTCTTTCCTAACTAAGTGCAAGTGTAGCCATGTTTACAGGATCTTCATAAGTGATATCTTATGATAAGTTTCTTTTTCTCTGTGACTTATTTCACTTAGAATCATCGTACCTGAATCCACCCATTTTGCTGCTACTGGTCTTATGACATTGATTTCATGGCTGAGGGATATTCCATCGTACGTAAGTACCACAATATTTTGAACCATTTTTATATTTCCTGGGGTATTTAAGGTGTACCCAAGTTGAGGTCCTTGTAAGCAGTGCAGCCCTAAATTTTGGGGTGGCTCTGTCTTATTGATTTTCAGTTTTCCCAAGGTATATTCCTTAGACTGGAAGTGCCCTTGGCTCTGTAGCTCTGTTGTTTACTTGTTTTAGGGAACACAATGCACTCCTCCAGAGAGGCAGTTGGCAATTTACATCCCGCCCATCAGCATAACAAGGCTCCCTGTTCTCCAGGGCCTGTCTTGCCTTTCTGGTTTTTACACATTTTGTGGATGTCCCTTTTGACCGGTGGGAAGTGATACTTCTTTGTAGTGCAGATTTGCATTGCCCGCTTGCTTTCTTGGACAAAAAGGGCGTATGCCTTTTCTCCTGAATATATTCAGGAGAAAACGCATACGCCCTTTTTGGCCAAGTGCATCATTGTCGAAGTTGTGCCCCTCTTCCTGTGCTTTAAAGGCGATTCCAACGTACCTCTTGAAATCTGTTTCCTGCTATTCTGCCTCGCTTTCAAGTCCGCCTCGTTGCCTTCCCTCAACAGATTTTTGGACGATAGTTGTCCTTTATTACTCGGCCAGTTTGTGAATTGCTGTGCCCCTGAGCTCCATTTTTCAACTCGTTTTTGGTGAGCTGACCGCAAGTCCAAAATTTTGGTTCAGGAACTATACTGGTTCCCGATGGGTGGCTGAGACTTTGGTTAATTCTTCTTCCTGCCGGGAAATTACAGTGATATGTGCCCGTCCAAATGCCTAACAGCTACTCTCTCATTGGTTCACCCACTTCCCTTTCATCCTCTGCCAAATTGGCAACCTGTGCGAACCAGGAGGTTAAAGGGGCTGTCTCTCCAAGTTGGGAGGTTGATAGTAAAGCAGATGGAAAGTCAAACCGGACCACCAGGAAAGGGACTATTCGTTGAGTTTTAGAAACCTTTCGTATTCACAGTGTGTCCGTTCTCTAGGTTTCCCGTACATGTTATAACTGTAGTAATATTCCCTTCAACCTGGAGAGTTGGGACCCATGGAATGGGTGCCATGCATTATTGCTTTAAAGGGTCTGCATTTGCTCAGCCAATCTCACCAATCCTCTCAGTCCCAAGTGTCCCTTCTTACGCCACATCCAGCTGTCATTGTAGATAGGGTCATTCCAGTTTTCATCAGAGAACCTGAAGGAATTGTAAAGAATTTCCCTGTTTTTTTGTTTTGTTTTTGAAATTCCTTTTTATAGTGGGTTTGAGCTGATTCTCGCTGCCATGTTTATGCCAGTCTAGACACACTTGATTCCCTTACGGAGACATATCAATACATAGGTTTTAAGATTCTTACTAGTCAGATATATTCCTCTGCGGGAAATATGGGGTTTTGAGTCCCTTTCACTGAGGAAGGTGTAGGTCTTGTCTATTCCATAGTTGGTTTTTGGAACGGTACCTGTGCTTATATCAAACTCTGGTTTTATGCATCACCCCACCTCTCCTTCCCCCTTAAGCAGGCATAAGAGTGTTTTCTAAATGTGAGACACTGTTCTCTTTCCTAACTCAGTTCAAGTGTAGCCATGTTTACAGGATCTTCATAAGTGATATCTTATGATAAGTTTCTTTTTCTGTGTGACTTATTTCACTTAGAATCATCGTACCTGAATCCACCCATTTTGCTGCTACTGGTCTTATGACATTGATTTCATGGCTGAGGGATATTCCATCGTACGTAAGTACCACAATTTTTTGAACCATTTTTATATTTCCTGGGACATTTAAGGTGTACCCCAGTTGAGGTCCCTGTAAGCAGTGCAGCCCTAAATTTTGGGGTGGCTCTGTCTTATTGATTTTCAATTTTCCCAAGGTATATTCCCTAGACTGGAAGAGCCCTTGGCTCTGGAGCTCTGTTGTTTACTTCATTTAGGGAACACAATGCACTCTTCCAGAGAGGCAGTTGGCAGTTTACATACCGCCCATCTGCATAACAAGGCTCCCTGTTCTCCAGGGCATGTCTTGCCTTTCTGGTTTTTACACATTTTGTGGATGTCCCTTTTGACCGGTGAGAAGTGATACTTCTTTGTAGTGCAGATTTGCATTGCCCGCTTGTTTGCTTGGCCAAAAGGGTGTATGCGTTTTCTCCTGAATATATTCAGGAGAAAATGCATACGCCCTTTTTGGCCATGTGCATCATTGTCGAAGTTGTGACCCTCTTCCTGTGCTTTAAAGGCGATTCCAACGTACCTCTTGAAATCTGTTTCCTGCTATTCTGCCTCGCTTTCATGTCCGCCTCGTTGCCTTCCCTCAACAGATTTTTGGACGATAGTTGTACTTTATTTCTTGGCCAGTTTTTGAATTGCTGTGCCCCTGAGCTCCATTTTTCAACTCGTTTTTGGTGAGCTGACCGCAAGTCCAAAATTTTGGTTCAGGAACTATGCTGGTTCCCGGTGGGTGGCTGAGACTTTGGTTAATTCTTCTTCCTGCCGGGAATTTAGAGTGATATGTGCCCGTCCAAATGCCTAACAGCTACTCTCTCATTGGTTCTCCCTCTTCCCTTTCATCCTCTGCCAAATTGGAAACCTGTGCGAACCAGGAGGTTAAAGGGGCTGTCTCTCCAAGTTGGGAGGTAGGTAGTAAAGCAGATGGAAAGTCAAACCGGAGCACCAGGAGAGGGACTATTCATTGAGTTTTAGAAACCTTTCGTATTCACAGTGTGTCCGTTCTCTAGGTTTCTCATACATGTTATAGCTACAGTAATATTCCCTTCAACCTGGAGAGTTGGGACCCATGGAATGGGTGCCAGGCATTTGTGCTTTAAAGGTTCTGCATTTGCTCACGCAATCTCTCCAATCGTCTCAGTCCCAAGTGTCCCTTCTTATGCCACATCCAGCTGTCATTGTAGATAGGGTCATTCCAGGTTTCATCAGAGAACCTGAAGGAATTGTAAAGAATTTCCCTGTTTTTTTGTTTTGTTTTTGAAATTCCTTTTTATAGTGGGTTTGAGCTGATTCTCGCTGCCATGTTTATGCCAGTCTAGACACACTTGATTCCCTTACGGAGACATATCAATACATAGGTTTTAAGATTCTTACTAGTCAGATATATTCCTCTGCGGGAAATATGGGGTTTTGAGTCCCTTTCACTGAGGAAGGTGTAGGTCTTGTCTATTCCATAGTTGGTTTTTGGAACGGTACCTGTGCTTATATCAAACTCTGGTTTTATGCATCACCCCACCTCTCCTTCCCCCTTAAGCAGGCATAAGAGTGTTTTCTAATTGTGAGACACTGTTCTCTTTCCTAACTCAGTTCAAGTGTAGCCATGTTTACAAGATCTTCATAAGTGATATCTTATGATAAGTTTCTTTTTCTGTGTGATTTATTTCACTTAGAATCATCGTACCTGAATCCACCCATTTTGCTGCTACTGGACTTATGACATTGATTTAATGACTGAGGGATATTCCATCGTACGTAAGTACCACAATTTTTTGAGGCAATTTTATATCTCCTGGGATATTTAAGGTGTACCCAAGTTGAGGTCCTTGTAAGCAGTGCAGCCCTAAGTTTTGGCGTGGCTCTGTCTTATTGATTTTCAGTTTTCCTAAGGTATATTTCCTACACTGGAAGTGCCCTTGGCTCTGTAGCTCTGTTCTTTACTTGTTTTAGGGAACACAATGTACTCCTCCAGAGAGGCAGTTGGCAATTTACATCCCGCCCATCAGCATAACAAGGCTCCCTGTTGTCCAGGGCCTGTCTTGCCTTTCTGGTTTTTACACATTTTGTGGATGTCCCTTTTGACCGGTGGGAAGTGATACTTCTTTGTAGTGCAGATTTGCATTGCCCGCTTGCTTGCTTGGCCAAAAAGGGCGTATGCGTTTTCTCCTGAATATATTCAGGAGAAAACGCATACGCCCTTTTTGGCCAAGTGCATCATTGTCGAAGTTGTGCCCCTCTTCCTGTGCTTTAAAGGCGATTCCAACGTACCTCTTGAAATCTGTTTCCTGCTATTCTGCCTCGCTTTCAAGTCCGCCTCGTTGCCTTCCCTCAACAGATTTTTGGACGATAGTTGTCCTTTCTTACTCGGCCAGTTTGTGAATTGCTGTGCCCCTGAGCTCCGTTTTTCAACTCGTTTTTGGTGAGCTGACCACAAGTCCAACATTTTGGTTCAGGACCTATGCTGGTTCGCGGTGGGTGGCTGAGACTTTGGTTAATTCTTCTTCCTGCCGGGAAGTTAGAGTGATATCTGCCCGTCTAAATGCCTAACAGCTACTCTCTCATTGGTTCTCCCTATTCCCTTTCATCCTCTCCCAAATTGGAAACCTGTGCGAACCAGGAGGTTAAAGGGGCTGTCTCTCCAAAATGGGAGGTTGATAGTAAAGCAGATGGAAAGACAAACCGGGGCACCAGGAGAGGGACTATTCGTTGAGTTTTAGAAACCTTTCGTATTCACAGTGTGTCCGTTCCCTAGGTTTCCTGTACATGTTAAAGCTGTAGTAATATTCCCTTCAACCTGGAGAGTTGGGACCCATGGAATGGGTGCCATGCATTATTGCTTTAAAGGGTCTGCATTTGCTCAGCCAATCTCACCAATCCTCTCAGTCCCAAGTGTCCAGCCTTATGCCACATCCAGCTGTCATTGTAGATAGGGTCCTTCCAGGTTTCATCAGAGACCCTGAAGGAATTGTAAAGAATTTCCCAGTTTTTTTGTTTTGTTTTTGAAATTCCTTTTTATAGTGGGTTTGAGCTGATTCTCGCTGCCATGTTTATGCCAGTCTAGACACACTTGATTCCCTTACGGAGACATACCAATACATAAGTTTTAAGATTCTTACTAGTCAGATATATTCCTCTGCGGGAAATATTGGGTTTTGAGTCCCTTTCACTGAGGAAGGTGTAGGTCTTGTCTATTCCATAGTTGGTTTTTGGAACGGTACCTGTGCTTATATCAAACTCTGGTTTTATGCATCACCCCACCTCTCCTTCCCCCTTAAGCAGGCATAAGAGTGTTTTCTAAATGTGAGACACTGTTCTCTTTCCTAACTAAGTGCAAGTGTAGCCATGTTTACAGGATCTTCATAAGTGATATCTTATGATAAGTTTCTTTTTCTCTGTGACTTATTTCACTTAGAATCATCGTACCTGAATCCACCCATTTTGCTGCTACTGGTCTTATGACATTGATTTCATGGCTGAGGGATATTCCATCGTACGTAAGTACCACAATTTTTTGAACCATTTTTATATTTCCTGGGATATTTAAGGTGTACCCAAGTTGAGGTCCTTGTAAGCAGTGCAGCCCTAAATTTTGGGGTGGCTCTGTCTTATTGATTTTCAGTTTTCCCAAGGTATATTCCTTAGACTGGAAGTGCCCTTGGCTCTGTAGCTCTGTTGTTTACTTGTTTTAGGGAACACAATGCACTCCTCCAGAGAGGCAGTTGGCAATTTACATCCCGCCCATCAGCATAACAAGGCTCCCTGTTCTCCAGGGCCTGTCTTGCCTTTCTGGTTTTTACACATTTTGTGGATGTCCCTTTTGACCGGTGGGAAGTGATACTTCTTTGTAGTGCAGATTTGCATTGCCCGCTTGCTTTCTTGGACAAAAAGGGCGTATGCCTTTTCTCCTGAATATATTCAGGAGAAAACGCATACGCCCTTTTTGGCCAAGTGCATCATTGTCGAAGTTGTGCCCCTCTTCCTGTGCTTTAAAGGCGATTCCAACGTACCTCTTGAAATCTGTTTCCTGCTATTCTGCCTCGCTTTCAAGTCCGCCTCGTTGCCTTCCCTCAACAGATTTTTGGACGATAGTTGTCCTTTATTACTCGGCCAGTTTGTGAATTGCTGTGCCCCTGAGCTCCATTTTTCAACTCGTTTTTGGTGAGCTGACCGCAAGTCCAAAATTTTGGTTCAGGAACTATACTGGTTCCCGATGGGTGGCTGAGACTTTGGTTAATTCTTCTTCCTGCCGGGAAATTACAGTGATATGTGCCCGTCCAAATGCCTAACAGCTACTCTCTCATTGGTTCACCCACTTCCCTTTCATCCTCTGCCAAATTGGCAACCTGTGCGAACCAGGAGGTTAAAGGGGCTGTCTCTCCAAGTTGGGAGGTTGATAGTAAAGCAGATGGAAAGTCAAACCGGACCACCAGGAAAGGGACTATTCGTTGAGTTTTAGAAACCTTTCGTATTCACAGTGTGTCCGTTCTCTAGGTTTCCCGTACATGTTATAACTGTAGTAATATTCCCTTCAACCTGGAGAGTTGGGACCCATGGAATGGGTGCCATGCATTATTGCTTTAAAGGGTCTGCATTTGCTCAGCCAATCTCACCAATCCTCTCAGTCCCAAGTGTCCAGCCTTATGCCACATCCAGCTGTCATTGTAGATAGGGTCCTTCCAGGTTTCATCAGAGACCCTGAAGGAATTGTAAAGAATTTCCCAGTTTTTTTGTTTTGTTTTTGAAATTCCTTTTTATAGTGGGTTTGAGCTGATTCTCGCTGCCATGTTTATGCCAGTCTAGACACACTTGATTCCCTTACGGAGACATACCAATACATAAGTTTTAAGATTCTTACTAGTCAGATATATTCCTCTGCGGGAAATATTGGGTTTTGAGTCCCTTTCACTGAGGAAGGTGTAGGTCTTGTCTATTCCATAGTTGGTTTTTGGAACGGTACCTGTGCTTATATCAAACTCTGGTTTTATGCATCACCCCACCTCTCCTTCCCCCTTAAGCAGGCATAAGAGTGTTTTCTAAATGTGAGACACTGTTCTCTTTCCTAACTCAGTTCAAGTGTAGCCATGTTTACAGGATCTTCATAAGTGATATCTTATGATAAGTTTCTTTTTCTCTGTGACTTATTTCACTTAGAATCATCGTACCTGAATCCACCCATTTTGCTGCTACTGGTCTTATGACATTGATTTCATGGCTGAGGGATATTCCATCGTACGTAAGTACCACAATTTTTTGAACCATTTTTATATTTCCTGGGACATTTAAGGTGTACCCCAGTTGAGGTCCTTGTAAGCAGTGCAGCCCTAAATTTTGGGGTGGCTCTGTCTTATTGATTTTCAATTTTCCCAAGGTATATTCCCTAGACTGGAAGAGCCCTTGGCTCTGGAGCTCTGTTGTTTACTTCATTTAGGGAACACAATGCACTCTTCCAGAGAGGCAGTTGGCAGTTTACATACCGCCCATCTGCATAACAAGGCTCCCTGTTCTCCAGGGCATGTCTTGCCTTTCTGGTTTTTACACATTTTGTGGATGTCCCTTTTGACCGGTGAGAAGTGATACTTCTTTGTAGTGCAGATTTGCATTGCCCGCTTGTTTGCTTGGCCAAAAGGGTGTATGCGTTTTCTCCTGAATATATTCAGGAGAAAATGCATACGCCCTTTTTGGCCATGTGCATCATTGTCGAAGTTGTGACCCTCTTCCTGTGCTTTAAAGGCGATTCCAACGTACCTCTTGAAATCTGTTTCCTGCTATTCTGCCTCGCTTTCATGTCCGCCTCGTTGCCTTCCCTCAACAGATTTTTGGACGATAGTTGTACTTTATTTCTTGGCCAGTTTTTGAATTGCTGTGCCCCTGAGCTCCATTTTTCAACTCGTTTTTGGTGAGCTGACCACAAGTCCAAAATTTTGGTTCAGGAACTATGCTGGTTCCCGGTGGGTGGCTGAGACTTTGGTTAATTCTTCTTCCTGCCGGGAATTTAGAGTGATATGTGCCCGTCCAAATGCCTAACAGCTACTCTCTCATTGGTTCTCCCTCTTCCCTTTCATCCTCTGCCAAATTGGAAACCTGTGCGAACCAGGAGGTTAAAGGGGCTGTCTCTCCAAGTTGGGAGGTAGGTAGTAAAGCAGATGGAAAGTCAAACCGGAGCACCAGGAGAGGGACTATTCATTGAGTTTTAGAAACCTTTCGTATTCACAGTGTGTCCGTTCTCTAGGTTTCTCATACATGTTATAGCTACAGTAATATTCCCTTCAACCTGGAGAGTTGGGACCCATGGAATGGGTGCCAGGCATTTGTGCTTTAAAGGTTCTGCATTTGCTCACGCAATCTCTCCAATCGTCTCAGTCCCAAGTGTCCCTTCTTATGCCACATCCAGCTGTCATTGTAGATAGGGTCATTCCAGGTTTCATCAGAGAACCTGAAGGAATTGTAAAGAATTTCCCTGTTTTTTTGTTTTGTTTTTGAAATTCCTTTTTATAGTGGGTTTGAGCTGATTCTCGCTGCCATGTTTATGCCAGTCTAGACACACTTGATTCCCTTACGGAGACATATCAATACATAGGTTTTAAGATTCTTACTAGTCAGATATATTCCTCTGCGGGAAATATGGGGTTTTGAGTCCCTTTCACTGAGGAAGGTGTAGGTCTTGTCTATTCCATAGTTGGTTTTTGGAACGGTACCTGTGCTTATATCAAACTCTGGTTTTATGCATCACCCCACCTCTCCTTCCCCCTTAAGCAGGCATAAGAGTGTTTTCTAAATGTGAGACACTGTTCTCTTTCCTAACTCAGTTCAAGTGTAGCCATGTTTACAAGATCTTCATAAGTGATATCTTATGATAAGTTTCTTTTTCTGTGTGACTTATTTCACTTAGAATCATCGTACCTGAATCCACCCATTTTGCTGCTACTGGACTTATGACATTGATTTAATGACTGAGGGATATTCCATCGTACGTAAGTACCACAATTTTTTGAGGCAATTTTATATCTCCTGGGATATTTAAGGTGTACCCAAGTTGAGGTCCTTGTAAGCAGTGCAGCCCTAAGTTTTGGCGTGGCTCTGTCTTATTGATTTTCAGTTTTCCTAAGGTATATTTCCTACACTGGAAGTGCCCTTGGCTCTGTAGCTCTGTTCTTTACTTGTTTTAGGGAACACAATGTACTCCTCCAGAGAGGCAGTTGGCAATTTACATCCCGCCCATCAGCATAACAAGGCTCCCTGTTGTCCAGGGCCTGTCTTGCCTTTCTGGTTTTTACACATTTTGTGGATGTCCCTTTTGACCGGTGGGAAGTGATACTTCTTTGTAGTGCAGATTTGCATTGCCCGCTTGCTTGCTTGGCCAAAAAGGGCGTATGCGTTTTCTCCTGAATATATTCAGGAGAAAACGCATACGCCCTTTTTGGCCAAGTGCATCATTGTCGAAGTTGTGCCCCTCTTCCTGTGCTTTAAAGGCGATTCCAACGTACCTCTTGAAATCTGTTTCCTGCTATTCTGCCTCGCTTTCAAGTCCGCCTCGTTGCCTTCCCTCAACAGATTTTTGGACGATAGTTGTCCTTTCTTACTCGGCCAGTTTGTGAATTGCTGTGCCCCTGAGCTCCGTTTTTCAACTCGTTTTTGGTGAGCTGACCACAAGTCCAACATTTTGGTTCAGGACCTATGCTGGTTCGCGGTGGGTGGCTGAGACTTTGGTTAATTCTTCTTCCTGCCGGGAAGTTAGAGTGATATCTGCCCGTCTAAATGCCTAACAGCTACTCTCTCATTGGTTCTCCCTATTCCCTTTCATCCTCTCCCAAATTGGAAACCTGTGCGAACCAGGAGGTTAAAGGGGCTGTCTCTCCAAAATGGGAGGTTGATAGTAAAGCAGATGGAAAGACAAAACGGGGCACCAGGAGAGGGACTATTCGTTGAGTTTTAGAAACCTTTCGTATTCACAGTGTGTCCGTTCCCTAGGTTTCCTGTACATGTTAAAGCTGTAGTAATATTCCCTTCAACCTGGAGAGTTGGGACCCATGGAATGGGTGCCATGCATTATTGCTTTAAAGGGTCTGCATTTGCTCAGCCAATCTCACCAATCCTCTCAGTCCCAAGTGTCCAGCCTTATGCCACATCCAGCTGTCATTGTAGATAGGGTCCTTCCAGGTTTCATCAGAGACCCTGAAGGAATTGTAAAGAATTTCCCAGTTTTTTTGTTTTGTTTTTGAAATTCCTTTTTATAGTGGGTTTGAGCTGATTCTCGCTGCCATGTTTATGCCAGTCTAGACACACTTGATTCCCTTACGGAGACATACCAATACATAAGTTTTAAGATTCTTACTAGTCAGATATATTCCTCTGCGGGAAATATTGGGTTTTGAGTCCCTTTCACTGAGGAAGGTGTAGGTCTTGTCTATTCCATAGTTGGTTTTTGGAACGGTACCTGTGCTTATATCAAACTCTGGTTTTATGCATCACCCCACCTCTCCTTCCCCCTTAAGCAGGCATAAGAGTGTTTTCTAAATGTGAGACACTCTTCTCTTTCCTAACTCAGTTCTCGTGTAGCCATGTTTACAGGATCTTCATAAGTGATATCTTATGATAAGTTTCTTTTTCTGTGTGACTTATTTCACTTAGAATCATCGTACCTGAATCCACCCATTTTGCTGCTACTGGTCTTATGACATTGATTTCATGGCTGAGGGATATTCCATCGTACGTAAGTACCACAATTTTTTGAACCATTTTTATATTTCCTGGGATATTTAAGGTGTACCCAAGTTGAGGTCCTTGTAAGCAGTGCAGCCCTAAATTTTGGGGTGGCTCTGTCTTATTGATTTTCAGTTTTCCCAAGGTATATTCCCTAGACTGGAAGTGCCCTTGGCTCAGTAGCTCTGTTCTTTAATTGTTTTAGGGAACACAATGCACTCCTCCAGAGAGGCAGTTGGCAATTTACATCCCGCCCATCAGCATAACAAGACTCCCTGTTCTCCAGGGCCTTTCTTGCCTTTCTGGTTTTTACACATTTTGTGGATGTCCCTGTTGACCGGTGGGAAGTGATACTTCTTTGTAGTGCAGATTTGCATTGCCCGCGTGCTTGCTTGGCCAAAAAGGGCGTATGCGTTTTCTCCTGAATATATTCAGGAGAAAACGCATACGCCCTTTTTGACCAAGTGCATCATTGTCGAAGTTGTGCCCCTCTTCCTGTGCTTTAAAGGCGATTCCAACGTACCTCTTGAAATCTGTTTCCTGCTATTCTGCCTCGCTTTCAAGTCCGCCTCGTTGCCTTCCCTCAACAGATTTTTGGACGATAGTTGTCCTTTATTACTCGGCCAGTTTGTGAATTGCTGTGCCCCTGAGCTCCATTTTTCAACTCGTTTTTGGTGAGCTGACCGCAAGTCCGACATTTTGTTTCAGGACCTATGCTGGTTCCCGGTGGGGGGCTGAGACTTTGGTTAATTCTTCTTCCTTTCGGGAAATTACAGTGATATGTGCCCATCCAAATGCCTAACAGCTACTCTCACATTGGTTCTCCCTATTCCCTTTCATCCTCTGCCAAATTGGCAACCTGTGCGAAACAGGAGGTTAAAGGGGCTGTCTCTCCAAGTTGGGAGGTTGATAGTAAAGCAGATGGAAAGTCAAACCGGAGCACCAGGAGAGGGACTATTCGTTGAGTTTTAGAAACCTTTCGTATTCACAGTGTGTTCGTTCTCTAGGTTTCCCGTACATGTTATAACTGTAGTAATATTCCCTTCAACCTGGAGAGTTGGGACCCATGGAATGGGTGCCAGGCATTTGTGCTTTAAAGGGTCTGCATTTGCTCACCCAATCTCACCAATCGTCTCAGTCGCAAGTGTCCCTCCTTATGCCACATCCAGCTGTCGTTGTAGATAGGGTCATTCCAGGTTTCATCAGAGACCCTGAAGGAATTGTAAAGAATTTCCCAGTTTTTTTTGTTTTGT
Source organism: Hyperoodon ampullatus (assembly GCF_949752795.1). Taxonomy (NCBI): domain Eukaryota; kingdom Metazoa; phylum Chordata; class Mammalia; order Artiodactyla; family Ziphiidae; genus Hyperoodon; species Hyperoodon ampullatus. The sequence continues at coordinate 335,901 of NW_027640973.1, read as the reverse complement.
TTTTGAAATTCCTTTTTATAGTGGGTTTGAGCTGATTCTCGCTGCCATGTTTATGCCAGTCTAGACACACTTGATTCCCTTACGGAGACATATCAATACATAGGTTTTAAGATTCTTACTAGTCAGATATATTCCTCTGCGGGAAATATGGGGTTTTGAGTCCCTTTCACTGAGGAAGGTGTAAGTCTTGTCTATTCCAGAGTTGGTTTTTGGAACGGTACCTGTGCTTATATCAAACTCTGGTTTTATGCATCACCCCACCTCTCCTTCCCCCTTAAGCAGGCATAAGAGTGTTTTCTAAATGTGAGACACTGTTCTCTTTCCTAACTAAGTGCAAGTGTAGCCATGTTTACAGGATCTTCATAAGTGATATCTTATGATAAGTTTCTTTTTCTCTGTGACTTATTTCACTTAGAATCATCGTACCTGAATCCACCCATTTTGCTGCTACTGGTCTTATGACATTGATTTCATGGCTGAGGGATATTCCATCGTACATAAGTACCACAATATTTTGAACCATTTTTATATTTCCTGGGATATTTAAGGTGTACCCAAGTTGAGGTCCTTGTAAGCAGTGCAGCCCTAAATTTTGGGGTGGCTCTGTCTTATTGATTTTCAGTTTTCCCAAGGTATATTCCTTAGACTGGAAGTGCCCTTGGCTCTGTAGCTCTGTTGTTTACTTGTTTTAGGGAACACAATGCACTCCTCCAGAGAGGCAGTTGGCAATTTACATCCCGCCCATCAGCATAACAAGGCTCCCTGTTCTCCAGGGCCTGTCTTGCCTTTCTGGTTTTTACACATTTTGTGGATGTCCCTTTTGACCGGTGGGAAGTGATACTTCTTTGTAGTGCAGATTTGCATTGCCCGCTTGCTTTCTTGGACAAAAAGGGCGTATGCCTTTTCTCCTGAATATATTCAGGAGAAAACGCATACGCCCTTTTTGGCCAAGTGCATCATTGTCGAAGTTGTGCCCCTCTTCCTGTGCTTTAAAGGCGATTCCAACGTACCTCTTGAAATCTGTTTCCTGCTATTCTGCCTCGCTTTCAAGTCCGCCTCGTTGCCTTCCCTCAACAGATTTTTGGACGATAGTTGTCCTTTATTACTCGGCCAGTTTGTGAATTGCTGTGCCCCTGAGCTCCATTTTTCAACTCGTTTTTGGTGAGCTGACCGCAAGTCCAAAATTTTGGTTCAGGAACTATACTGGTTCCCGATGGGTGGCTGAGACTTTGGTTAATTCTTCTTCCTGCCGGGAAATTACAGTGATATGTGCCCGTCCAAATGCCTAACAGCTACTCTCTCATTGGTTCACCCACTTCCCTTTCATCCTCTGCCAAATTGGCAACCTGTGCGAACCAGGAGGTTAAAGGGGCTGTCTCTCCAAGTTGGGAGGTTGATAGTAAAGCAGATGGAAAGTCAAACCGGACCACCAGGAAAGGGACTATTCGTTGAGTTTTAGAAACCTTTCGTATTCACAGTGTGTCCGTTCTCTAGGTTTCCCGTACATGTTATAACTGTAGTAATATTCCCTTCAACCTGGAGAGTTGGGACCCATGGAATGGGTGCCATGCATTATTGCTTTAAAGGGTCTGCATTTGCTCAGCCAATCTCACCAATCCTCTCAGTCCCAAGTGTCCCTTCTTATGCCACATCCAGCTGTCATTGTAGATAGGGTCCTTCCAGGTTTCATCAGAGACCCTGAAGGAATTGTAAAGAATTTCCCAGTTTTTTTGTTTTGTTTTTGAAATTCCTTTTTATAGTGGGTTTGAGCTGATTCTCGCTGCCATGTTTATGCCAGTCTAGACACACTTGATTCCCTTACGGAGACATACCAATACATAAGTTTTAAGATTCTTACTAGTCAGATATATTCCTCTGCGGGAAATATTGGGTTTTGAGTCCATTTCACTGAGGAAGGTGTAGGTCTTGTCTATTCCATAGTTGGTTTTTGGAACGGTACCTGTGCTTATATCAAACTCTGGTTTTATGCATCACCCCACCTCTCCTTCCCCCTTAAGCAGGCATAAGAGTGTTTTCTAAATGTGAGACACTCTTCTCTTTCCTAACTCAGTTCTCGTGTAGCCATGTTTACAGGATCTTCATAAGTGATATCTTATGATAAGTTTCTTTTTCTGTGTGACTTATTTCACTTAGAATCATCGTACCTGAATCCACCCATTTTGCTGCTACTGGTCTTATGACATTGATTTCATGGCTGAGGGATATTCCATCGTACGTAAGTACCACAATTTTTTGAACCATTTTTATATTTCCTGGGATATTTAAGGTGTACCCAAGTTGAGGTCCTTGTAAGCAGTGCAGCCCTAAATTTTGGGGTGGCTCTGTCTTATTGATTTTCAGTTTTCCCAAGGTATATTCCCTAGACTGGAAGTGCCCTTGGCTCTGTAGCTCTGTTGTTTACTTGTTTTAGGGAACACAATGCACTCATCCAGAGAGGCAGTTGGCAATTTACATCCCGCCCATCATCATAACAAGGCTCCCTGTTCTCCAGGGCCTGTCTTGCCTTTCTGGTTTTTACACATTTTGTGAATGTCCCTTTTGTGCGGTGGGAAGTGATACTTCTTTGTAGTGCAGATTTGCATTGCCCGCTTGCTTGCTTGGCCAAAAGGGGCGTATGCGTTTTCTCCTGAATATATTCAGGAGAAAACGCATACGCCCCTTTTGGCCAAGTGCATCATTGTCGAAATTGTGCCCCTCTTCCTGTGCTTTAAAGGCGATTCCAACGTACCTCTTGAAATCTGTTTCCTGCTATTCTGCCTCGCTTTCAAGTCCGCCTCGTTGCCTTCCTTCAACAGATTTTTGGACGATAGTTGTCCTTTATTACTCGGCCAGTTTGTGAATTGCTGTGCCCCTGAGCTCCGTTTTTCAACTCGTTTTTGGTGAGCTGACCGCAAGTCCAAAATTTTGGTTCAGGGCCTATACTGGTTCCCGGAGGGGGGCTGAGACTTTGGTTAATTCTTCTTCCTGCCGGGAAATTACAGTGATATGTGCCCGTCCAAATGCCTAACAGCCACTCTCTAATTGGTTCTCCCTCTACCCTTTCATCCTCTGCCAAATTGGCAACCTGTGCGAACCAGGAGGTTAAAGGGGCTGTCTCTCCAAGTTGGGAGGTTGATAGTAAAGCAGAAGGAAAGTCAAACCGGAGCACCAGGAGAGGGACTATTCGTTGAGTTTTAGAAACCTTTCGTATTCACAGTGTGTACGTTCTCTAGGTTTCCCGTACATGCTATAACTGTAGTAACATGCTCTTCACCCTGGAGAGTTGGGACCCATGGAATGGGTGCCATGCATTATTGCTTTACAGGGTCTGCATTTGCTCACCCAATCTCACCAATCCTCTCTGTCCCAAGTGTCCAGCCTTATGCCACATCCAGCTGCCGTTGTAGATAGGCTCATTCCAGGTTTCATCAGAGACCCTGAAGGAATTGTAAAGAATTTCCCAGTTTTTTTGTTTTGTTTTTGAAATTCCTTTTTATAGTGGGTTTGAGCTGATTCTCGCTGCCATGTTTATGCCAGTCTAGGCACACTTGATTCCCTTACGGAGACATATCAATACATAGGTTTTAAGATTCTTACTAGTCAGATATATTCCTCTGCCAGAAATATGGGGTTTTGAGTCCCTTTCACTGAGGAAGGTGTAGGTCTTGGCTATTCCATTGTTGGTTTTTGGAACGGTACCTGTGCTTATATCAAACTCTGGTTTTATGCATCACCCCACCTCTCCTTCCCCCTTAAGCTGGCATAAGAGTGTTTTCTAAATGTGAGACACTGTTCTCTTTCCTAACTAAGTGCAAGTGTAGCCATGTTTACAGGATCTTCATAAGTGATATCTTATGATAAGTTTCTTTTTCTGTGTGACTTATTTCACTTAGAATCATCGTACCTGAATCCACCCATTTTGCTGCTGCTGGTCTTATGACTTTGATTTCATGGCTGAGGGATATTCCATTGTATGTAAGTACCACAATTTTTTGAACCATTTTTATATTTCCTGGGATATTTAAGGTGTACCCAAGTTGAGGTCCTTGTAAGCAGTGCAGCCCTAAATTTTGGGGTGGCTCTGTCTTATTGATTTTCAGTTTTCCCAAGGTATATTCGCTAGACTGGAAGTACCCTTGGCTCTGTAGCTCTGTTGTTTACTTGTTTTAGGGAACACAATGCACTCCTCCAGAGAGGCTGTTGGCAATTTATATCCCGCCCATCAGCATAACAAGGCTCCCTGTTCTCCAGGGCCTGTCTTGCCTTTCTGGTTTTTACACATTTTGTGGATGTCCCTTTTGACCGGTGGGAAGTGATACTTCTTTGTAGTGCAGATTTGCATTGCCCGCTTGCTTGCTTGGCCAAAAAGGGCGTATGCGTTTTCTCCTGAATATATTCAGGAGAAAACGCATACGCCCTTTTTGGCCAAGTGCATCATTGTCGAAGTTGTGCCCCTCTTCCTGTGCTTTAAAGGCGATTCCAACGTACCTCTTGAAATCTGTTTCCTGCTATTCTGCATCGCTTTCAAGTCCGCCTCATTGCCTTCCCTCAACAGATTTTTGGACGATAGTTGTCCTTTATTACTCGGCCAGTTTGTGAATTGCTTTGCCCCTGAGCTCCATTTTTCAACTCGTTTTTGGTGAGCTGACCGCAAGTCCAAAATTTTGGTTCAGGACCTATGCTGGTTCCCAGTGGGTGGCTGAGACTTTTGTTAATTCTTCTTCCTGCCGGGAAATTAGAGTGACATGTGCCCGTCCAAATACCTAACAGCTACTCTCTCAATGGTTCTCCCTCTTCCCTTTCATCCTCTGCCAAATTGGCAACCTGTGCGAACCAGCAGGTTACAGTGGCTGTCTCTTCAAGTTGGGAGACTGCTAATAAAGCAGTTGGAAAGTTAAACCGGAGCACCAGGAGAGGGACTATTCTTTGAGTTTTAGAAACCTTACATATTCAAAGTGTGTCCGTTCTCTAGGTTTTCCGTACATGTTATATCTGTAGTAAGAGTTCCTTCAACCTGGAGAGTTGAGACCCATGGAATGTGTGCCACATATTATTGTTTTAAAGGGTCTGCATTTGCTCACGCACTCTCACCAACCCTCTCAGTCCCAAGTGTCCAGCCTTATGCCACATCCAGCTGTCGTTGTAGATAGGGTCATTCCAGGTTTCATCAGAGACCCTGAAGGAATTGTAAAGAATTTCCCTGTTTTTTGTTTTGTTTTTGAATTTCCTTTTCTAGTGGGTTTGAGCTGATTCTCGCTGCCATGTTTATGCCAGTCTAGACACACTTGATTCCCTTACGAAGACATATCTATACATAGGTTTTAAGATTCTTACTAGTCAGATATATTCCTCTGCGGGAAATATGGGGTTTTGAGTCCCGTTCACAGAGGAAGTAGTAGGTCTTGTCTATTCTGTATTTGGATTATGGAACCGTACCTGTGCTAATATCAAACTCTGGTTTTATTCATCACCCCACCTCTGCTTTCCCCTTAAGCATGCATAAGAGTGTTTTCTAAATGTGAGACTCTTCTCTTTCCTAATTCAGTTCATGTGTAGCCATGTTTACAAGACCTTCATAAGTGATATCTTATGATAAGTTTCTTTTTCTGTGTGACTTATTTCAGTTCGAATCATCGTACATGAATCCACTCATTATGCTGCTACTGGCCTTATGACATTGATTTCATGGCTGAGGGATATTCCGTCGTACGTATGTACCACAATTTCTTTACTATTTTTGTCTTTACTGGGATATTTAAGGTGTCCCGAATTCGAGGTTCTTGTAAGCAGTGCTGCCCTATATTGTGGGTTGGCTGTGTCTTATTGATTTTCAATTTTCCCAAGGTATATTCCCATGACTGGAAGTGCCTTAGGTTGTGAAGCTCTGTTGTTTAATTCTTTTAGGGAACACAATGCACTCCTCCAGAGTGGCTGTTGGCAATCTGCATCCCACCCATCAGCATAACAAGGCTCCCTGTTCTCTAGAGCCCCTCTTGCCTTTCTGGTTTTTACACATTTTACGGATATGCCTTTTGACTGGTGAGAAGTGATACTTTTTGTAGTGCAGATTTGCATTGTGTGGTTGCTTGGTTGGCCAAAATGGGTGTATGCGTTTTCTCCTGAATATATTCAGGAGAAAACACATGCGCCCTTTATGGACAATTCCATAATTTTCGAAGTTGTGATGCTTTTCCTGTGTTTAAAGGCGATTCCAATGTACTTCTGGAAATCTGTTTCGTGCAAATCTCCCTCATTTTCAAGTCCGCCTCATGGCTTTTCCTCAACAGATTTTTGGAAGAGAGTAGTCCTGTATAACTCTGCAAGTTAGTGAATTGCTGTGCCCCTGAGTTCCATTTTTCAACTTGTGTTTTTGTGAGCTGACCTTAAACCCACAATTTTGCTTCAGGACCTATACTAGTTATGGGGGTGGGGCAGGCTGAGAGTTTGGTTAATTCTTCTTCGTGACGGGAAATTAGAGTGACATGTGGCCGTCCAAATGCCTACAGCTACTCTCTCATTGGTTCTCCCTCTTCCCTTATATCCTCTGCACAATGTGCCAACTGTGCGAACCAGGAGGTTATAGAGGCTGACTCTCCAAGTTGGGAGATTGATATTAAAGCAGTTGGAATGTCAAGCTGCAGCACATGGAGAGAAAAAAATTAGTAGAGTTTTAGAAACCTTTCACCATCAGAGGGTGTCCATTCTCTAGGTTTCCCATACATGTTATAACTGTAGTGATATTCCCTTCTACCTGGAGAGTTGGGAACCATGGAATCAGTGGCAGGCATTATTGCTTTAAAGCGTCTGCATTTTCTCACCCAATCTCACCAATCCTCTCAGTCCCAGGTGAACAGCCTTATGCCACATCCAGCTGTTGCTGTAGATAGGGTCATTCCAAGTTTCATCAGAACCCCTGAAGGTGTTGTGTAAGAATTTCACTGTTTCTTTGTTTTGTTTTGAAATTCCTTTTTATAGTGGGTTTGAGCTGATTCTCACTGTCGTGTTTATGTCATTCTAGACACACTTGGTTCCCTTATGGAGACATATCAATACATAGGTTTTAAGATCCTTACTAGTCAGATATATTTCTCTGTGGGGAATAGGGGTGTTGAGTCCCATTCACTGAGGAAGGAGTCGGGCTTGTCTCTTCTGTATTTGGATTATGGAATGGTACCTGTGTTAATATCAAACTCTGGTTTTGTGTGTCTCCCCACCTCTCCTTCCCCCTTAAGCAAGCATAAGAGTGTTTTCTAAATCTGAGACTCTGTTCTCTTTCCTAATTCAGTTCATATTTAGCCAGGTTTACATTCCCTTCATAAGTGATATCTTATATCAGAATGCACCATGGCCCTTGTCATAATAATGCTCCATGACCCCTGTCATCACAATGCTCCATTCCCTGGTTATCACAATGCTCCATGTCCCTTGTCATAACAATTCTCCACGTAATTGTCATCACAATGCTACATGACACTTCTCATCACAAAGTTACATGCTCGTTTCATCACAATTCTCCATGCACTTGTCATTGCAATGTTCCATGACCCCTGTTATAGCAAGCTCCAAGTGTTTGTCATCACAATGCTTCACGACTTTATCATCAAAATTCTCAATGGCACTTTTCATCAAAATGTTCCGTACCCTTGTCATCACAATGCTCCATGCCCTTGTCATCACAATGCTCCATGCCCTTGTCATCACAATGCTCCATGACCCCTGTCATCACAATGCTCCCTGACACCTGTCATCACAATGCTTCATGCCCCTTGTCATTACAGTGCTCCATGATGCTCGTCATCACAATTACCCATGGTCTCCTCATTACAATGCTCCACGGTTTTGCCATCACAATGCTCCATGCCCTGGTCATCTCAAAGCTCAATGTCCCTTGTCCTCACAATTTTCCACGTCCTTGTCATCACAATGCTCCATGGCACTTCTCATCACAATGTTATATGCTCTTGTCATAACAATACTCCATGCACTTGTCATCGCAATGCTCCATGACCCCTGTCATGGGAAGCTCCATGCGCTTGTCATCACAATGTTTCAGGACATGGACATTAAAATTATCAATGGCCCTTGTCATCTCAATGCTCCATGCGCTTATCATCACAATGCTCCTTTACCTTTGTCACAACAATCCTCCATGACACTTGGCATCACAATGCTCCGTGCTATTGTCATCAAAATGGAACATGACATATGTCATCACAATGCTCCCTGACACCTGTCTTCACAATACTCCATGACCTTGTCATCACAATGCTCCATGCCCTTGTCATCACAATGTGCCATGCCCACTGTCATCAAAATAATCCAAGAAACTTGTCAGACCAAAGCTCCATGCCACCTTTCATCACAATGCTCCATGAACCCTGTCATCACAATGCACCATGCCCATCATCATAATGCTTCATGCTCTTGTCATCACAATGAAATCAAAATGCTCTATGACCTCTGTCATCACAATGCTCCAAACCCTTGTGATCACAATGTTCCATAACACTTGTCATCACAATACCCCATGACGCTACTCATCACAATTATCCATGGACTTCTCATCACAATGCCCCATGACATTTGTCATCACAATGCGCAATACACATGTCATCACAATGCTCCCTGACTCTTGCCATCAGTATGCTCCCTGAACCCTTTCATGACAAGGCTCCATGCCTTTTTCATCACAATGATCCATGCCATTTTCATCACAATGCTCCAAGACCCCTGTAATCACAATGCTCCATGCCCTTGTCATCACAAAGCTCCATGATGCATGTCATCAGAATGCTCCATGGCCTTCTCATCACAATGCTCCATGCCCTTGTCATCACAATGCTCCAAGACCCCTGTAATCACAATGGTCCATGCCCCTTTTCATCAGAATGCTCCATGAGACTTGTCATCACAAGGCTCCATGGTCTTCTCATCACAATGCTCCAGGACATTGTCATCAAAATGCTCCATTCCCTTATCATCACAATGCTCCATGACCCCTGGCATCACAATACTCCATGAACATTTTCAGCCCAATGCTCCATGACCTTCTCATCACAATGCTCCTTGACCAATATCATCACAATGCTCCATGACCACAGTCATCACAACGCTCAATATCACCTGACAACACAATGATCCGGGACTCTTGTCATCACAATGCTCCATTCCCTAGTCATCACAATGCTCCATGACCCCTGTCATCACAATACTCCATGAACATTTTCAGCCCAATGCTCCATGACACTTGTCATCACAATGATGCATGCCCTTGTCATCCCAATGCTCCATGACCCCTGTAATCACAATGCTCCGTGACGCTTGTCATCACAGTGCTCCATGACACCTGTCATCACAATGCTCCATGCCTTTGTCAGCAAAATGCTACATGACCTTGTCATTACAATGTTCTATGCACTTGTCATCACAATACTCCATTACCATTGCCATCACAATCCTCCATGAACCTTGGGATCACATTACTCCATGCCTTTGTCATCACAATGCTCCATGCTCCTTGAAATCAAAATGACCCATGACCTCTGTCATCACAATGCTCCAAACCCTTGTGATCACAATGTTCCATAACACTTGTCATCACAATGCTCCATGATGCCTGTCATCACAATACTCCATTCCCTTTTCATTACAATGCTCCATGACCTTTGTCATCACAATTCTCGATACACTTGTCATCACAATGCTCCCTGACACTTGTCATCAGAATGCTCCTTGAAACCTGTCACAAAAAGGCTCCATGCCTTTTTCATCAAAATGCACCATGCCGTTTTCATCCCAATGCTCCATGCCATTGTCATCAAAATACTCCACAAGCTTGTCATCAGAATGCTCCATGTCCCTTGTCATCACAATTTTCCATGCACTTGTCAGCACAAGGCTCCCTGACCCTTGTCATCAAAATGCTCCAAGCCATTGTCATCACAATGCTCCATTACCTTTGTCATCAGAATCCTCCATGACACTTGGCATCACAAGGCTCCCTGACACCTGTCTTCACAATAATGAATGACCTGGTCATCACAATGCTCCATGCCCTTGTCATCACAATGCGCCATTCCAACTGTCATCGCAATAAACCATGAAACTTATTAGACCAATGCTCCATGCCCTTGTCATCACAATGCCCCATGCCCTTGTTATCACAATGCTCCATGACCCCTGTCATCACAATGCTCCGTGACTCCAGTCATCACAAGGCTTCATGACCTTTGTCATCACAGTGGTCCATGCCCTTGTCATCAACAGTCTCTGTGACCTTTTTAACCACAATGCTTCATGAACTTTTCATCACAATGCTCTTTGACCCTTGTCATCACAATGCTCTATGCCTTTCTCAGCACAATGCTCCATGCGCTTGTCAGCACAATGCTCCATGACCCATGTCATCACAATGCACCATGCGCTTGTCGTCACAGTGCTCCACAATCTTGTCATCATAATGCTCCATAAACCTTGTCATCACAATGCTCCATGCACTTCAAATCAAAATGCTCTCTCACCACTGATATCACAATGTTACATCACTATTCATCACAATACTCCCTCAACCCTGTCATCACAATGTTCCATGACTCCTGTCATCACAATGCTACATGCACTTATCATCACAATGTTCGATGATCCCTGACATCACAATGTTCCATAACCCCTGTCATCAAAATGCTCCATGACCCTTTTCATCAAAATGCTCCATGACCCCTGACATCACAATGTTACATAACACCTCTCATCAAAATGTTCCATGACCCTTTTCATCAAATTGGTCCATGACAATGTCATCACAATGCTCCCTGCCCCTCTCATCACAATGCACCACGCCCTTGTCATCAAAATGCTCCATGACCTTTGTCATCACAAAGCTCCATGACCCTTGGCATCACAATGCTCCAAGCCATTGTCATCACAATACTCCATGAAACCTCTCATCACATTGTTCCATGCAATTGTCATCAAAAAGCTCCATGGTGCTTGTCATCACACTGCTCGATGCCCTTCTCATCACAATGCTCCATGCCCTTGTCATTACAATCCTCCATGACCCATGTATCACTGTGTTCCGTGCCCTTGTCATCACAATGCTCCATGCCCACTCTCATCACAATAATCCATGAAATTTTTCAGACAAATGTTCCATGCCCTTGTCATCACAATGCTCCATTACCCCTGTCATAACAATGCTCCATGACCCCTGCCATCACAACGTTCCACGGGCTTGTCATCACAAGGCTCCATGACCCTTGTCATCACAATGCTCCAAGACCACTGTAATCACAGTGCTACATGCCCTTGTCATCACAAAGCTCCATGATGCATGTCATCAGAATGCTCCATGCCCTTGCCATCACAATGCTCCATTACCCCTGTGATAACAATGCTCCATGACCCCTGCCATCACGATGTTCCATGGCCTTGTCATCACAAGGCTCCATGACCCTTCTCATCACAATGCTCCAAGACCCCTGTAATCACAATGCTCCATGTCCCTTTTTATCTCAATGATCCATGAACCCTGTCATCACAATGCACCATGCCCATCATCATAATGCTTCAGGCTATTGTCATCACAATGAAATCAAAATTCTCCATGACCTCTGTCATAACACTGCTCCAAACCCTTGTGATCACAATATTCCATAACACTTGTCATCACAATGCCCCATGACGCTCGTCATCACAATTATCTATGGTCTTCTCTTCACAATGCTCCATGACCTTTGTCATCACAATGCTCAATACACTTGTCATCAAAATGCTCCCTGACACTTGTTCTCTGTAGGCTCCTTGAACCCTGTCATGAAAAGGCTCCATGCCTTTTTCATCACAATGATCCATGCTTTTTTCATCACAATGCTCCAAGATGCCTGTAATTACAATGCTCCATGCCCTTGTCATCACAAAGCTCAATGACGCATGTCATCAGACTGCTCCTTGCCCTTCTCATCACAATGCTCCATGCCCTTGTCATCACAATTTTCCAAGACACTCTAATCACAATGCTCCATGCCCCTTTTCATCAGTATGCTCCATGAGACTATTCTCACAAGGCTCCATGGTTTTCTCATCACAATGCTCCAGCACCTTGTCATCACAATGCTTCACGACCTTGTCATGAAAATTTTCAATGGCCCTTGTCATCATAATGCTCCAAGCCCTAGTCATCACAATGCTCCATTATATTTGTCATCACAATCCTCCATTACATTTGGCATCACAATGCTCCATGCCATTGTCATCGCAATGGACCATGACATATGTCATCACAATGCTCCCTGACACCTGTCTTCACAATAATCCATGACCTTCTCATCACAATGCCCCATGCCCTTGTCATCACAATGCCCCATGCCCACTGTCATCACAATAATCTATTAAACTTGTCAGACCAATGCTCCATGCCCCTGTCATCACAATGCTCCATGCCCTTGTCATCACAATGCTCCATGCCCTTGTCATCACAATGCTCCATGCCCTTGTCATCACAATGCTCCATGACCCCTGTCATCACAGTGCTCTGTGACTCCAGTCATCACAATGCTTCATAACATTTGTCATCACAGTGGTCCATGCCCACATCATCACAAGGCTCTGTGACCTTTGTAACCACAATACTCCATGAACTTTTCATCACAATGCTCCGTGACCCTTGTCATCACAATGCTCCATGCCTTTGTCAGAACAATGCTCCATGACCCTTGTCATCACAATGTGCCACGTGATTTTCATCACAACGGTCCACAACCTTGTCAACGTAATGCTCCATAAACCTTGTAATCACAATGCTCCATGCACTTCTCATCAAAATGCTCTCTCAACAGAGATATCACAATGTTCCATCACTAGTCATCACAATACTCCCTCACCCCTGTAATCACAATGTTCCATGACCCCTGACATCACAATGTTCCATAACCCCTGTCATCAAAATGCTCCATGACCCTTTTCATCCCAAAGCTCCATGACCCCTGACATCACAATGTTCTATAACCCCTGTCATCAAAATGTTCCATTACACTTTTCATCAAATTGCTGCATGACCCTGTCATCAAAATGCTCCCTGCCCTTCTCATCACAATGCACCACGCCCTTGACATCAAAATGCTCCATGACTTTTGTCATCACAAAGCTCCATAACCCTTGGAATCACAATGTTCCATGAACCCTCTCATCACATTGTTCCATGCCCTTGTCATCACAAAGCTCCATGACGCTTGTCAAAACAATGTTCGATGCCCTTCTCATCACAATGCTCCATGCCCTTGTCATTACAATCCTCCATGACCCATGGATCACAGTGTTCCATGACCTTGTCATCACAATGCTCCATGCCCACTCTCATCACAATAATCCATGAAACTTTTCAGACCAATGCTCCATGCCCTTCTCATCACAATGCTCCATTACCCCTGTCATAACAATGCTCCATGACCCCTGCCATCACAATGTTCCACACCATTGTCATCACAAGGCTCCATGACCCTTGTCATCACAATGCTCAAAGACCCCTGTAATCACAATGCTCCATGCCCTTGTCATCACAAAGCTCAATGACGCATGTCATCAGAATGCTCCATGGCCTTCTCATCACAATGCTCCTTGCCCTTGTCATCACAATGCTCCAAGACCCCTGTAATCACAATGCTCCATGCCCCTTTTCATCTCAATGCTCCATGAACGCTGTCATCACAATGCACCATGCCCATCACCATAATGCTTCAGGCTATTGTCATCACAATGAAATCAAAATGCTCCATGACCTCTGTCATCACAATGCTCCAAACCCTTGTGATCACAATGTTCCATAAAACTTATCATCACAACACCCCATGACGCTCATCATCACAATTATCCATGGTCTTCTCATCACAATGCTCCATGAACTTTGTCATCACAATGCTCAATACACTTGTCATCACAATGCTCCGTGACACTTGTCGTCAGTATGCTCCTTGAACCCTGTCATGACAAGGCTCCATGCCTTTTTCATAACAATGATCCATGCCATTTTCATCACAATGCTCCATGCCCTTGTCAGCACAAAGCTCCATGACGCATGTCATCTGAATGCTCCATGGCCTTCTCATCACAATGCTCCATGCCCTTGTCATCACAATGCTCCAAGACCCCTGTAATCACAATGCTCCATGCCCCTTTTCATCAGAATGTTCCATGAGAATTGTCATCACAAGGCTCCATGGACTTCCCATTACAATGCTCCAGGACCTTGTCATCACAGTGCTCAATTCCCTTCTCATTAAAATGCTCCATGACCCCTGTCATCACAATACTCCATGAACATTTTCAGCCCAATGCTTCATGACCTTCTCATCACAATGCTCCATGACCCATATCATCACAGTCCTCCATGACCACTGTCATCACAACACTCCATGACCCCTGACAACACAATGATCCGAGACTCTTGTCATCACAATGCTCCATTCCCTTGTCATCACAATGCTCCATGAACATTTTCAGCCCTATGCTCCATGACACTTGTCATCACAATGATCCATGGCCTTGTCATCCCAATGCTCCATGATCCCTGTAATCACAATGCTCTGTGACGCTTATCATCACAGTGCTCCATGACCCTTATCATCACAATTCTCCATGCCTGTGTCATCAAAATCCTACATGACCTTGTCATCACAATGCTCCATGAGCTTGTCATCACAATACTCCATTACCATTTTCATCACAATCCTCCATGAACCTTGGGATCACATTGCTCCATGCCCTTGTCATCACAATGCTCCATGCTCCTTGAAATCAAAATGGTCCATGACTTCTGTCATCACAATGCTCCAACCCCTTGTGATCACAATGTTCCATAACACTTGTCATCAAAACACTCCATGATGACTGTCATGACAATACTCCATGCACTTGTCGTCACAATGCTCCATGACCCTTGTCATCACAATGCTCCAAGCCCTTGTCATCAAAATGCTCCATTACCTTTGTCATCACAATCCTCCATGACACTTGGCATCACAATGCTACATTCCATTGTCATTGCAATAGACCGTGACATATGTCATCACAATGCTCCCTGACACACTTCTTCACAATACTCCAAGACCTTCTCATCACAATGCTCCATGCCCTTGTCATCACAATCCGCCATGCCCACTGTCATCACAATAATCCATGAAACTTGTCAGAAAAATGCTCCATTACCCTGTCATCACAATGCTCCATGCCCTTTCATCACAATGCTCTATGACCCCTGTCATCACAATGCTCCGTGACTCCAGTTATCACAATGCTTCATGACCTTTGTCATCACAATGGTCCATGACCTCGTCATCACAAGGCTCTGTGACCTTTGTGACCACAACACTCCATGAACATTTCATCACAATGCTCGCTGACCCTTGTCATCACAATGCTCCATGCCTTTGTCAGCACATTACTCCATGACACATGGCATCAAATGTGCCATGCGCTTGTCATCACAATGCTCCACATCGTTGTCATCACAATGCTCCACAAACCTTGTCATCACAGTGCTCCATGCGTTTGTCAGCACAATGATCCATGACCCATGTCATCACAATGTGCCCTGCGTTTCTCATCACAATGCTCCACAGCCTTGTCATCACAATGCTCCATGCACCTCTCATCAAAATGCTCTCTCACCACTGATATCACAATGTTCCATCACTAGTCAACACAATACTCCCTCCACCCTGTCATCCCAATGTTCCATGACCCTTGTCACAACAATGCTACATGCTCTTATCATCACAATGCTCCATGACCCATGACATCACAATGTTTCATAACCACTGTCATCACAATGCTCCATGACCCTTTTCATCACAATGCTCCATGACCCCTAACATCACAATGTTCCATAAACACTGTCATCAAAATGTTCCATGACCCTTTTCATCCAATTGCTCCATGACCCTGTCATCACAATTCTCCCTGCCCTTCTCATCACAATGCACCACGCTCTTGTCATCAAAATGCTCCATGGCCTATGTCATCACAAAGCTCCATGACCCTTGGAATCACAATGCTCCATGCCATTGTCATCACAAAGCTCCATGAAACCTCTCATCACATTGCTCCATGCCGTTGTCATCACAAAGCTCCATGACGCTTGTCATCACAATGCACCATGCCCTTGTCATTGAAATCCTCCATAACACATGTATCACTGTGTTCCGTGCCCTTGTCATCACAATGCTCCATGCTCACTCTCATCACAATAATCCATGAAACTTTTCAGACCAATGCTCCATGCCCTTGTCATCACAATGCTCCATTACACCTGTCATAACAATGCTCCATGACCCTTGCCATCACAATGTTCTACGGCCTTGTCATCACAAGACTCCATGGCCCTTGTCATCACAATGCTCCAAGACCCCTGTAATCACAATGCTCCATGCCCATGTCATCACAAAGCTCCCTGACGCATGTCATCAGAATGCTCCATGGCCTTCTCATCACAATACTCCATGACCTTGTCATCACAATGCTCCAAGACCCTTGTTATTACAATGATCCATGCCTCTTTGCATCTCAATGCTCCATGAACCCTGTCATCACAATGCACCATGCCCATCATCATAATGCTTCATGCTATTGTCATCACAATGAAATCAAAATTCTCCATGACCTCTCTCATCACAATGCTCCAAACCCTTGTGATCACAATGTTCCATAACACTTGTCATCACAACGCCCCATGACGCTAGTCATCACAATTATCCATGGACTTCTCATCACAATGCTCCATGACCTTTGTCATCACAATTCTCAATACACTTGTCATCACAATGCTCCCTGATATTTGTCATCAGTATGCTCATTGAACCCTGTCATGACAAGTCTCCATGCCTTTTTCATCACAATGATCCATGCCCTTTTCATCACAATGCTCCATGCCATTGTCATCACAATACTCCACAAGCTTGTCATCAGAATGCTCCGTGACACTTTTCATCTCAATGATCCATGACCCCTGTCATCACAATGCTCCATGACACCTGTCATCACAATGCTCCATGCCCCTTGTCATTACAGTGCTCCATGATGTTCGTCATCACAATTATCCATGGTCTTCTCATCACAGTGCTCCACGGTCTTGCCATCACAATGCTCCATGCCCTGGTCATCACAATGCTCCATGTCCCCAGTCATCACAATGCTCCATGACCCCTGTCATCACAATGCTCCATACTGCTTGTCATTACAGTGCTCCATGACACTCGTAATCACAATTGTCCATGGTCTTCTCATCACAATGCTCCACGACCTTGTCATCAAAATGCTCCATGACCCTTGTCATCACAATGCTCCATGACCACTGTCACAACAATGCTCCATGACCCCTGTCATCACAAGGCTCCATACCACTTGTCATTACAGTGCTCCATGACACTCCTCAACACAATTATCCATGGTCTTCTCATCACAATGCTCCACGGTCTTGCCATCACAGTGCTCCATGCCTTGGGCATCACAATGCTCCATGTCCCCGGTCATCACAATGCTCCATGACCACTGTCATCACAATGCTCTATACCCCTTGTCATTACAGTGCTCCATGACACTCGTCATCACAATTATCCATGATCTTCTCATCACAGTGCTCCACGACCTTGCCATCACAAGGCTCCATGCCCTGGTCATCACAATGTTCCATGTCCCCAGTCATCACAATGCTCCATGTCCCCTGTCATCACAATTCTCCACGTTCTTGGCATCACTATGCTCCATGATACTTCTCATCACAGTGTTACATGTTTTGTCATCACAATTCTCTATGCACTTGTCATCGCAATGCTCCATGACCCCTGTCATAGCAAGCTCCATGTGATTGTCATCACAATGCTTCATGAACATGTCATCAAAATTCTCAATGGCCCTTGTTATCACAATGCTCCATGACCCTTGTCATCACAATGCTCCAAGCCCTTGTCATCAAAATGCTCCATTACCTTTGTCATCACAATCCTCCATGACACTTGGCATCACAATGCTACATTCCATTGTCATTGCAATAGACCATGACATATGTCATCACAATGCTCCCTGACACCCTTCTTCACAATACTCCATGACCTTCTCATCACAATGCTCCATGCCCTTGTTATCACAATGCACCATGCCCACTGTCATCACAATAATCCATGAAACTTGTCAGAAAAATGCTCCATGACCCTGTCATCACAATGCTCCATGCCCTTTCATCACAATGCTCTATGACCCCTGTCATCACAATGCTCCGTGACTCCAGTCATCACAATGCTTCATGACCTTTGTCATCACAATGGTCCATGACCTCGTCATCACAAGGCTCTGTGACCTTTGTGACCACAACACTCCATGAACATTTCATCACAATGCTCGGTGACCCTTGTCATCACAATGCTCCATGCCTTTGTCAGCACATTACTCCATGACACATGGCATCAAATGTGCCATGCGCTTGTCATCACAATGCTCCACATCGTTGTCATCACAATGCTCCACAAACCTTGTCATCACAATGCTCCATGCGTTTGTCAGCACAATGATCCATGACCCATGTCATCACAATGTGCCCTGCGTTTCTCATCACAATGCTCCACAGCCTTGTCATCACAATGCTCCATGCACCTCTCATCAAAATGCTCTCTCACCACTGATATCACAATGTTCCATCACTAGTCAACACAATACTCCCTCGACCCTGTCATCCCAATGTTCCATGACCCTTGTCACAACAATGCTACATGCTCTTATCATCACAATGCTCCATGACCCCTGACATCACAATGTTCCATAACCCCTGTCATCACAATGCTCCATGACCCTTTTCATCACAATGCTCCATGACCCCTAACATCACAATGTTCCATAAACACTGTCATCAAAATGTTCCATGACCCTTTTCATCCAATTGCTCCATGACCCTGTCATCACAATGCTCCCTGCCCTTCTCATCACAATGCACCACGCTCTTGTCATCAAAATGCTCCATGGCCTATGTCATCACAAAGCTCCATGACCCTTGGAATCACAATGCTCCATGCCATTGTCATCACAAAGCTCCATGAAACCTCTCATCACATTGCTCCATGCCGTTGTCAACACAAAGCTCCATGACGCTTGTCATCAAAATGCTCCATGCCCTTGTCATTGCAATCCTCCATAACACATGTATCACTGTGTTCCGTGACCTTGTCATCACAATGCTCCATGCTCACTCTCATCACAATAATCCATGAAACTTTTCAGACCAATGCTCCATGCCCTTGTCATCACAATGCTCCATTACACCTGTCATAACAATGCTCCGTGACCCCTGCCATCACAATGTTCTACGGCCTTGTCATCACAAGACTCCATGGCCCTTGTCATCACAATGCTCCAAGACCCATGTAATCACAATGCTCCATGCCCATGTCATCACAAAGCTCCCTGACGCATGTCATCAGAATGCTCCATGGCCTTCTCATCACAATACTCCATGCCCTTGTCATCACAATGCTCCAAGACCCTTGTTATTACAATGATCCATGCCTCTTTGCATCTCAATGCTCCATGAACCCTGTCATCACAATGCACCATGCCCATCATCATAATGCTTCATGCTATTGTCATCACAATGAAATCAAAATTCTCCATGACCTCTCTCGTCACAATGCTCCAAACCCTTGTGATCACAATGTTCCATAACACTTGTCATCACAACGCCCCATGACGCTGGTCATCACAATTATCCATGGACTTCTCATCACAATGCTCCATGACCTTTGTCATCACAATTCTCAATACACTTGTCATCACAATGCTCCCTGATATTTGTCATCAGTATGCTCATTGAACCCTGTCATGACAAGTCTCCATGCCTTTTTCATCACAATGATCCATGCCCTTTTCATCACAATGCTCCATGCCATTGTCATCACAATACTCCACAAGCTTGTCATCAGAATGCTCCGTGACACTTTTCATCTCAATGATCCATGACCCCTGTCATCACAATGCTCCATGACACCTGTCATCACAATGCTCCATGCCCCTTGTCATTACAGTGCTCCATGATGTTCGTCATCACAATTATCCATGGTCTTCTCATCACAGTGCTCCACGGTCTTGCCATCACAATGCTCCATGCCCTGGTCATCACAATGCTCCATGTCCCCAGTCATCACAATGCTCCATGACCCCTGTCATCACAATGCTCCATACCGCTTGTCATTACAGTGCTCCATGACACTCGTAATCACAATTGTCCATGGTCTTCTCATCACAATGCTCCACGACCTTGTCATCAAAATGCTCCATGACCCTTGTCATCACAATGCTCCATGACCACTGTCACAACAATGCTCCATGACCCCTGTCATCACAAGGCTCCATACCACTTGTCATTACAGTGCTCCATGACACTCCTCAACACAATTATCCATGGTCTTCTCATCACAATGCTCCACGGTCTTGCCATCACAGTGCTCCATGCCTTGGGCATCACAATGCTCCATGTCCCCGGTCATCACAATGCTCCATGACCACTGTCATCACAATGCTCTATACCCCTTGTCATTACAGTGCTCCATGACACTCGTCATCACAATTATCCATGATCTTCTCATCACAGTGCTCCACGACCTTGCCATCACAAGGCTCCATGCCCTGGTCATCACAATGCTCCATGTCCCCAGTCATCACAATGTTCCATGTCCCCTGTCATCACAATTCTCCACGTTCTTGGCATCACTATGCTCCATGATACTTCTCATCACAGTGTTACATGTTTTGTCATCACAATTCTCTATGCACTTGTCATCGCAATGCTCCATGACCCCTGTCATAGCAAGCTCCATGTGATTGTCATCACAATGCTTCATGAACATGTCATCAAAATTCTCAATGGCCCTTGTTATCACAATGCTCCATGACCCTTGTCATCACAATGCTCCAAGCCCTTGTCATCAAAATGCTCCATTACCTTTGTCATCACAATCCTCTATGACACTTGGCATCACAATGCTACATTCCATTGTCATTGCAATAGACCATGACATATGTCATCACAATGCTCCCTGACACCCTTCTTCACAATACTCCATGACCTTCTCATCACAATGCTCCATGCCCTTGTTATCACAATGCACCATGCCCACTGTCATCACAATAATCCATGAAACTTGTCAGAAAAATGCTCCATGACCCTGTCATCACAATGCTCCATGCCCTTTCATCACAATGTTCTATGACCCCTGTCATCACAATGCTCCGTGACTCCAGTCATCACAATGCTTCATGACCTTTGTCATCACAATGGTCCATGACCTCGTCATCACAAGGCTCTGTGACCTTTGTGACCACAACACTCCATGAACATTTCATCACAATGCTCGGTGACCCTTGTCATCACAATGCTCCATGCCTTTGTCAGCACATTACTCCATGACACATGGCATCAAATGTGCCATGCGCTTGTCATCACAATGCTCCACATCGTTGTCATCACAATGCTCCACAAACCTTGTCATCACAATGCTCCATGCGTTTGTCAGCACAATGATCCATGACCCATGTCATCACAATGTGCCCTGCGTTTCTCATCACAATGCTCCACAGCCTTGTCATCACAATGCTCCATGCACCTCTCATCAAAATGCTCTCTCACCACTGATATCACAATGTTCCATCACTAGTCAACACAATACTCCCTCCACCCTGTCATCCCAATGTTCCATGACCCTTGTCACAACAATGCTACATGCCCTTATCATCACAATGCTCCATGACCCATGACATCACAATGTTTCATAACCACTGTCATCACAATGCTCCATGACCCTTTTCATCACAATGCTCCATGACCCCTAACATCACAATGTTCCATAAACACTGTCATCAAAATGTTCCATGACCCTTTTCATCCAATTGCTCCATGACCCTGTCATCACAATTCTCCCTGCCCTTCTCATCACAATGCACCACGCTCTTGTCATCAAAATGCTCCATGGCCTATGTCATCACAAAGCTCCATGACCCTTGGAATCACAATGCTCCATGCCATTGTCATCACAAAGCTCCATGAAACCTCTCATCACATTGCTCCATGCCGTTGTCATCACAAAGCTCCATGACGCTTGTCATCACAATGCTCCATGCCCTTGTCATTGCAATCCTCCATAACACATGTATCACTGTGTTCCGTGCACTTGTCCTCACAATGCTCCATGCTCACTCTCATCACAATAATCCATGAAACTTTTCAGACCAATGCTCCATGCCCTTGTCATCACAATGCTCCATTACACCTGTCATAACAATGCTCCATGACCCTTGCCATCACAATGTTCTACGGCCTTGTCATCACAAGACTCCATGGCCCTTGTCATCACAATGCTCCAAGACCCATGTAATCACAATGCTCCATGCCCATGTCATCACAAAGCTCCCTGACGCATGTCATCAGAATGCTCCATGGCCTTCTCATCACAATACTCCATGCCCTTGTCATCACAATGCTCCAAGACCCCTGTTATTACAATGATCCATGCCTCTTTGCATCTCAATGCTCCATGAACCCTGTCATCACAATGCACCATGCCCATCATCATAATGCTTCATGCTATTGTCATCACAATGAAATCAAAATTCTCCATGACCTCTCTCATCACAATGCTCCAAACCCTTGTGATCACAATGTTCCATAACACTTGTCATCACAACGCCCCATGACGCTGGTCATCACAATTATCCATGGACTTCTCATCACAATGCTCCATGACCTTTGTCATCACAATTCTCAATACACTTGTCATCACAATGCTCCCTGATATTTGTCATCAGTATGCTCATTGAACCCTGTCATGACAAGTCTCCATGCCTTTTTCATCACAATGATCCATGCCCTTTTCATCACAATGCTCCATGCCATTGTCATCACAATACTCCACAAGCTTGTCATCAGAATGCTCCGTGACACTTTTCATCTCAATGATCCATGACCCCTGTCATCACAATGCTCCATGACACCTGTCATCACAATGCTCCATGCCCCTTGTCATTACAGTGCTCCATGATGTTCGTCATCACAATTATCCATGGTCTTCTCATCACAGTGCTCCACGGTCTTGCCATCACAATGCTCCATGCCCTGGTCATCACAATGCTCCATGTCCCCAGTCATCACAATGCTCCATGACCCATGTCATCACAATGCTCCATACCGCTTGTCATTACAGTGCTCCATGACACTAGTAATCACAATTGTCCATGGTCTTCTCATCAAAATGCTCCACGACCTTGTCATCAAAATGCTCCACGACCTTGTCATCAAAATGCTCCATGACCCTTGTCATCACAGTGCTCCATGTCCACTGTCACAACAATGATCCATGACCCCTGTCATCACAAGGCTCCATACCACTTGTCTTTACAGTGCTCCATGACACTCCTCAACACAATTATCCATGGTCTTCTCATCACAATGCTCCACGGTCTTGCCATCACAGTGCTCCATGCCTTGGGCATCACAATGCTCCATGTCCCCGGTCATCACAATGCTCCATGACCACTGTCATCACAATGCTCTATACCCCTTGTCATTACAGTGCTCCATGACACTCGTCATCACAATTATCCATGATCCTCTCATCACAGTGCTCCACGACCTTGCCATCACAAGGCTCCATGCCCTGGTCATCACAATGCTCCATGTCCCCAGTCATCACAATGCTCCATGTCCCCTGTCATCACAATTCTCCACGTTCTTGGCATCACTATGCTCCATGATACTTCTCATCACAGTGTTACATGTTTTGTCATCACAATTCTCTATGCACTTGTCATCGCAATGCTCCATGACCCCTGTCATAGCAAGCTCCATGTGATTGTCATCACAATGCTTCATGAACATGTCATCAAAATTCTCAATGGCCCTTGTTATCACAATGCTCCATGACCCTTGTCATCACAATGCTCCAAGCCCTTGTCATCAAAATGCTCCATTACCTTTGTCATCACAATCCTCCATGACACTTGGCATCACAATGCTACATTCCATTGTCATTGCAATAGACCATGACATATGTCATCACAATGCTCCCTGACACCCTTCTTCACAATACTCCATGACCTTCTCATCACAATGCTCCATGCCCTTGTTATCACAATGCACCATGCCCACTGTCATCACAATAATCCATGAAACTTGTCAGAAAAATGCTCCATGACCCTGTCATCACAATGCTCCATGCCCTTTCATCACAATGCTCTATGACCCCTGTCATCACAATGCTCCGTGACTCCAGTCATCACAATGCTTCATGACCTTTGTCATCACAATGGTCCATGACCTCGTCATCACAAGGCTCTGTGACCTTTGTGACCACAACACTCCATGAACATTTCATCACAATGCTCGGTGACCCTTGTCATCACAATGCTCCATGCCTTTGTCAGCACATTACTCCATGACACATGGCATCAAATGTGCCATGCGCTTGTCATCACAATGCTCCACATCGTTGTCATCACAATGCTCCACAAACCTTGTCATCACAATGCTCCATGCGTTTGTCAGCACAATGATCCATGACCCATGTCATCACAATGTGCCCTGCGTTTCTCATCACAATGCTCCACAGCCTTGTCATCACAATGCTCCATGCACCTCTCATCAAAATGCTCTCTCACCACTGATATCACAATGTTCCATCACTAGTCAACACAATACTCCCTCCACCCTGTCATCCCAATGTTCCATGACCCTTGTCACAACAATGCTACATGCTCTTATCATCACAATGCTCCATGACCCCTGACATCACAATGTTCCATAACCCCTGTCATCACAATGCTCCATGACCCTTTTCATCACAATGCTCCATGACCCCTAACATCACAATGTTCCATAAACACTGTCATCAAAATGTTCCATGACCCTTTTCATCCAATTGCTCCATGACCCTGTCATCACAATGCTCCCTGCCCTTCTCATCACAATGCACCACGCTCTTGTCATCAAAATGCTCCATGGCCTATGTCATCACAAAGCTCCATGACCCTTGGAATCACAATGCTCCATGCCATTGTCATCACAAAGCTCCATGAAACCTCTCATCACATTGCTCCATGCCGTTGTCAACACAAAGCTCCATGACGCTTGTCATCAAAATGCTCCATGCCCTTGTCATTGCAATCCTCCATAACACATGTATCACTGTGTTCCGTGCCCTTGTCATCACAATGCTCCATGCTCACTCTCATCACAATAATCCATGAAACTTTTCAGACCAATGCTCCATGCCCTTGTCATCACAATGCTCCATTACACCTGTCATAACAATGCTCCGTGACGCCTGCCATCACAATGTTCTACGGCCTTGTCATCACAAGACTCCATGGCCCTTGTCATCACAATGCTCCAAGACCCCTGTAATCACAATGCTCCATGCCCATGTCATCACAAAGCTCCCTGACGCATGTCATCAGAATGCTCCATGGCCTTCTCATCACAATACTCCATGACCTTGTCATCACAATGCTCCAAGACCCTTGTTATTACAATGATCCATGCCTCTTTGCATCTCAATGCTCCATGAACCCTGTCATCACAATGCACCATGCCCATCATCATAATGCTTCATGCTATTGTCATCACAATGAAATCAAAATTCTCCATGACCTCTCTCATCACAATGCTCCAAACCCTTGTGATCACAATGTTCCATAACACTTGTCATCACAACGCCCCATGA
Source organism: Hyperoodon ampullatus (assembly GCF_949752795.1). NCBI lineage: Eukaryota > Metazoa > Chordata > Mammalia > Artiodactyla > Ziphiidae > Hyperoodon > Hyperoodon ampullatus. Next base: position 310,153 of record NW_027640973.1, on the reverse strand, counting down.
CGCTAGTCATCACAATTATCCATGGACTTCTCATCACAATGCTCCATGACCTTTGTCATCACAATTCTCAATACACTTGTCATCACAATGCTCCCTGATATTTGTCATCAGTATGCTCATTGAACCCTGTCATGACAAGTCTCCATGCCTTTTTCATCACAATGATCCATGCCCTTTTCATCACAATGCTCCATGCCATTGTCATCACAATACTCCACAAGCTTGTCATCAGAATGCTCCGTGACACTTTTCATCTCAATGATCCATGACCCCTGTCATCACGATGCTCCATGACACCTGTCATCACAATGCTCCATGCCCCTTGTCATTACAGTGCTCCATGATGTTCGTCATCACAATTATCCATGGTCTTCTCATCACAGTGCTCCACGGTCTTGCCATCACAATGCTCCATGCCCTGGTCATCACAATGCTCCATGTCCCCAGTCATCACAATGCTCCATGACCCCTGTCATCACAATGCTCCATACTGCTTGTCATTACAGTGCTCCATGACACTCGTAATCACAATTGTCCATGGTCTTCTCATCACAATGCTCCACGACCTTGTCATCAAAATGCTCCATGACCCTTGTCATCACAATGCTCCATGACCACTGTCACAACAATGCTCCATGACCCCTGTCATCACAAGGCTCCATACCACTTGTCATTACAGTGCTCCATGACACTCCTCAACACAATTATCCATGGTCTTCTCATCACAATGCTCCACGGTCTTGCCATCACATTGCTCCATGCCTTGGGCATCACAATGCTCCATGTCCCCGGTCATCACAATGCTCCATGACCACTGTCATCACAATGCTCTATACCCCTTGTCATTACAGTGCTCCATGACACTCGTCATCACAATTATCCATGATCTTCTCATCACAGTGCTCCACGACCTTGCCATCACAAGGCTCCATGCCCTGGTCATCACAATGTTCCATGTCCCCAGTCATCACAATGCTCCATGTCCCCTGTCATCACAATTCTCCACGTTCTTGGCATCACTATGCTCCATGATACTTCTCATCACAGTGTTACATGTTTTGTCATCACAATTCTCTATGCACTTGTCATCGCAATGCTCCATGACCCCTGTCATAGCAAGCTCCATGTGATTGTCATCACAATGCTTCATGAACATGTCATCAAAATTCTCAATGGCCCTTGTTATCACAATGCTCCATGACCCTTGTCATCACAATGCTCCAAGCCCTTGTCATCAAAATGCTCCATTACCTTTGTCATCACAATCCTCCATGACACTTGGCATCACAATGCTACATTCCATTGTCATTGCAATAGACCATGACATATGTCATCACAATGCTCCCTGACACCCTTCTTCACAATACTCCATGACCTTCTCATCACAATGCTCCATGCCCTTGTTATCACAATGCACCATGCCCACTGTCATCACAATAATCCATGAAACTTGTCAGAAAAATGCTCCATGACCCTGTCATCACAATGCTCCATGCCCTTTCATCACAATGCTCTATGACCCCTGTCATCACAATGCTCCGTGACTCCAGTCATCACAATGCTTCATGACCTTTGTCATCACAATGGTCCATGACCTCGTCATCACAAGGCTCTGTGACCTTTGTGACCACAACACTCCATGAACATTTCATCACAATGCTCGGTGACCCTTGTCATCACAATGCTCCATGCCTTTGTCAGCACATTACTCCATGACACATGGCATCAAATGTGCCATGCGCTTGTCATCACAATGCTCCACATCGTTGTCATCACAATGCTCCACAAACCTTGTCATCACAATGCTCCATGCGTTTGTCAGCACAATGATCCATGACCCATGTCATCACAATGTGCCCTGCGTTTCTCATCACAATGCTCCACAGCCTTGTCATCACAATGCTCCATGCACCTCTCATCAAAATGCTCTCTCACCACTGATATCACAATGTTCCATCACTAGTCAACACAATACTCCCTCGACCCTGTCATCCCAATGTTCCATGACCCTTGTCACAACAATGCTACATGCTCTTATCATCACAATGCTCCATGACCCCTGACATCACAATGTTCCATAACCCCTGTCATCACAATGCTCCATGACCCTTTTCATCACAATGCTCCATGACCCCTAACATCACAATGTTCCATAAACACTGTCATCAAAATGTTCCATGACCCTTTTCATCCAATTGCTCCATGACCCTGTCATCACAATGCTCCCTGCCCTTCTCATCACAATGCACCACGCTCTTGTCATCAAAATGCTCCATGGCCTATGTCATCACAAAGCTCCATGACCCTTGGAATCACAATGCTCCATGCCATTGTCATCACAAAGCTCCATGAAACCTCTCATCACATTGCTCCATGCCGTTGTCAACACAAAGCTCCATGACGCTTGTCATCAAAATGCTCCATGCCCTTGTCATTGCAATCCTCCATAACACATGTATCACTGTGTTCCGTGCCCTTGTCATCACAATGCTCCATGCTCACTCTCATCACAATAATCCATGAAACTTTTCAGACCAATGCTCCATGCCCTTGTCATCACAATGCTCCATTACACCTGTCATAACAATGCTCCGTGACCCCTGCCATCACAATGTTCTACGGCCTTGTCATCACAAGACTCCATGGCCCTTGTCATCACAATGCTCCAAGACCCATGTAATCACAATGCTCCATGCCCATGTCATCACAAAGCTCCCTGACGCATGTCATCAGAATGCTCCATGGCCTTCTCATCACAATACTCCATGCCCTTGTCATCACAATGCTCCAAGACCCTTGTTATTACAATGATCCATGCCTCTTTGCATCTCAATGCTCCATGAACCCTGTCATCACAATGCACCATGCCCATCATCATAATGCTTCATGCTATTGTCATCACAATGAAATCAAAATTCTCCATGACCTCTCTCATCACAATGCTCCAAACCCTTGTGATCACAATGTTCCATAACACTTGTCATCACAACGCCCCATGACGCTGGTCATCACAATTATCCATGGACTTCTCATCACAATGCTCCATGACCTTTGTCATCACAATTCTCAATACACTTGTCATCACAATGCTCCCTGATATTTGTCATCAGTATGCTCATTGAACCCTGTCATGACAAGTCTCCATGCCTTTTTCATCACAATGATCCATGCCCTTTTCATCACAATGCTCCATGCCATTGTCATCACAATACTCCACAAGCTTGTCATCAGAATGCTCCGTGACACTTTTCATCTCAATGATCCATGACCCCTGTCATCACAATGCTCCATGACACCTGTCATCACAATGCTCCATGCCCCTTGTCATTACAGTGCTCCATGATGTTCGTCATCACAATTATCCATGGTCTTCTCATCACAGTGCTCCACGGTCTTGCCATCACAATGCTCCATGCCCTGGTCATCACAATGCTCCATGTCCCCAGTCATCACAATGCTCCATGACCCCTGTCATCCCAATGCTCCATACCGCTTGTCATTACAGTGCTCCATGACACTCGTAATCACAATTGTCCATGGTCTTCTCATCACAATGCTCCACGACCTTGTCATCAAAATGCTCCATGACCCTTGTCATCACAATGCTCCATGACCCCTGTCATCACAAGGCTCCATACCACTTGTCATTACAGTGCTCCATGACACTCCTCATCACAATTATCCATGGTCTTCTCATCACAATGCTCCACGGTCTTGCCATCACAGTGCTCCATGCCTTGGGCATCACAATGCTCCATGTCCCCGGTCATCACAATGCTCCCTGACCACTGTTATCACAATGCTCTATACCCCTTGTCATTACAGTGCTCCATGACACTCGTCATCACAATTATCCATGATCTTCTCATCACAGTGCTCCACGACCTTGCCATCACAAGGCTCCATGCCCTGGTCATCACAATGCTCCATGTCCCCAGTCATCACAATGCTCCATGTACCCGGTCATCACAATGCTCCATGACCACTGTCATCACAATGCTCTATACCCCTTGTCATTACAGTGCTCCATGACGCTCGTCATCACAATTATCCATGGTCTTCTCATCACAGTGCTCCACGGTCTTGCCATCACAATGCTCCATGCCCTGGTCATCACAATGCTCCATGTCCCCTGTCATCACAATTCTCCACGTTCTTGGCATCACTATGCTCCATGATACTTCTCATCACAGTGTTACATGTTTTGTCATCACAATTCTCTATGCACTTGTCATCGCAATGCTCCATGACCCCTGTCATAGCAAGCTCCATGTGATTGTCATCACAATGCTTCATGAACATGTCATCAAAATTCTCAATGGCCCTTGTTATCACAATGCTCCATGACCCTTGTCATCACAATGCTCCAAGCCCTTGTCATCAAAATGCTCCATTACCTTTGTCATCACAATCCTCCATGACACTTGGCATCACAATGCTACATTCCATTGTCATTGCAATAGACCATGACATATGTCATCACAATGCTCCCTGACACCCTTCTACACAATACTCCATGACCTTCTCATCACAATGCTCCATGCCCTTGTCATCACAATGCGCCATGCCCACTGTCATCACAATAATCCATGAAACTTGTCAGAAAAATGCTCCATGACCCTGTCATCACAATGCTCCATGCCCTTTCATCACAATGCTCTATGACCCCTGTCATCACAATGCTCCGTGACTCCAGTCATCACAATGCTTCATGACCTTTGTCATCACAATGGTCCATGACCTCGTCATCACAAGGCTCTGTGACCTTTGTGACCACAACACTCCATGAACATTTCATCACAATGCTCGGTGACCCTTGTCATCACAATGCTCCATGCCTTTGTCAGCACATTACTCCATGACACATGGCATCAAATGTGCCATGCGCTTGTCATCACAATGCTCCACATCGTTGTCATCACAATGCTCCACAAACCTTGTCATCACAATGCTCCATGCGTTTGTCAGCACAATGATCCATGACCCATGTCATCACAATGTGCCCTGCGTTTCTCATCACAATGCTCCACAGCCTTGTCATCACAATGCTCCATGCACCTCTCATCAAAATGCTCTCTCACCACTGATATCACAATGTTCCATCACTAGTTAACACAATACTCCCTCCACCCTGTCATCCCAATGTTCCATGACCCTTGTCACAACAATGCTACATGCTCTTATCATCACAATGCTCCATGACCCCTGACATCACAATGTTCCATAACCCCTGTCATCACAATGCTCCATGACCCTTTTCATCACAATGCTCCATGACCCCTAACATCACAATGTTCCATAAACACTGTCATCAAAATATTCCATGACCCTTTTCATCCAATTGCTCCATGACCCTGTCATCACAATTCTCCCTGCCCTTCTCATCACAATGCACCACGCCCTTGTCATCAAAATGCTCCATGGCCTATGTCATCACAAAGCTCCATGACCCTTGGAATCACAATGCTCCATGCCAGTGTCATCACAAAGCTACATGAAACCTCTCATCACATTGCTCCATGCCGTTGTCATCACAAAGCTCCATGACGCTTGTCATCACAATGCTCCATGCCCTTGTCATTGCAATCCTCCATGACACATGTATCACTGTGTTCCGTGCCCTTGTCATCACAATGCTCCATGCTCACTCTCATCACAATAATCCATGAAACTTTTCAGACCAATGCTCCATGCCCTTGTCATCACAATGCTCCATTACACCTGTCATAACAATGCTCCATGACCCCTGCCATCACAATATTCTACGGCCTTGTCATCACAAGACTCCATGACCCTTGTCATCACAATGCTCCAAGACCCCTGTAATCACAATGCTCCATGCCCATGTCATCACAAAGCTCCCTGACGCATGTCATCAGAATGCTCCATGGCCTTCTCATCACAATACTCCATGCCCTTGTCATCACAATGCTCCAAGACCCTTGTTATTACAATGATCCATGCCTCTTTTCATCTCAATGCTCCATGAACCCTGTCATCACAATGCACCATGCCCATCATCATAATGCTTCATGCTATTGTCATCACAATGAAATCAAAATTCTCCATGACCTCTCTCATCACAATGCTCCAAACCCTTGTGATCACAATGTTCCATAACACTTGTCATCACAACGCCCCATGACGCTGGTCATCACAATTATCCATGGACTTCTCATCACAATGCTCCATGACCTTTGTCATCACAATTCTCAATACACTTGTCATCACAATGCTCCCTGACACTTGTCATCAGTATGCTCATTGAACCCTGTCATGACAAGTCTCCATGCCTTTTTCATCACAATGATCCATGCCCTTTTCATCACAATGCTTCATGCCATTGTCATCACAATACTCCACAAGCTTGTCATCAGAATGCTCCGTGACCCTTGTCATCTCAGTGATCCATGACCCCTGTCATCACAATGCTCCATGACACCTGTCATCACAATGCTCCATGCCCCTTGTCATTACAGTGCTCCATGATGTTCGTCATCACAATTATCCATGGTCTTCTCATCACAGTGCTCCACGGTCTTGCCATCACAATGCTCCATGCCCTGGTCATCACAATGCTCCATGTCCCCAGTCATCACAATGCTCCATGACCCCTGTCATCCCAATGCTCCATACCGCTTGTCATTACAGTGCTCCATGACACTCGTAATCACAATTGTCCATGGTCTTCTCATCACAATGCTCCACGACCTTGTCATCAAAATGCTCCATGACCCTTGTCATCACAATGCTCCATGACCCCTGTCATCACAAGGCTCCATACCACTTGTCATTACAGTGCTCCATGACACTCCTCATCACAATTATCCATGGTCTTCTCATCACAATGCTCCACGGTCTTGCCATCACAGTGCTCCATGCCTTGGGCATCACAATGCTCCATGTCCCCGGTCATCACAATGCTCCATGACCACTGTCATCACAATGCTCTATACCCCTTGTCATTACAGTGCTCCATGACACTCGTCATCACAATTATCCATGATCTTCTCATCACAGTGCTCCACGACCTTGCCATCACAAGGCTCCATGCCCTGGTCATCACAATGCTCCATGTCCCCAGTCATCACAATGCTCCATGTACCCGGTCATCACAATGCTCCATGACCACTGTCATCACAATGCTCTATACCCCTTGTCATTACAGTGCTCCATGACGCTCGTCATCACAATTATCCATGGTCTTCTCATCACAGTGCTCCTCGGTCTTGCCATCACAATGCTCCATGCCCTGGTCATCACAATGCTCCATGTCCCCTGTCATCACAATTCTCCACGTTCTTGGCATCACTATGCTCCATGATACTTCTCATCACAGTGTTACATGTTTTGTCATCACAATTCTCTATGCACTTGTCATCGCAATGCTCCATGACCCCTGTCATAGCAAGCTCCATGTGATTGTCATCACAATGCTTCATGAACATGTCATCAAAATTCTCAATGGCCCTTGTTATCACAATGCTCCATGACCCTTGTCATCACAATGCTCCAAGCCCTTGTCATCAAAATGCTCCATTACCTTTGTCATCACAATCCTCCATGACACTTGGCATCACAATGCTACATTCCATTGTCATTGCAATAGACCATGACATATGTCATCACAATGCTCCCTGACACCCTTCTACACAATACTCCATGACCTTCTCATCACAATGCTCCATGCCCTTGTCATCACAATGCGCCATGCCCACTGTCACCACAATAATCCATGAAACTTGTCAGAAAAATGCTCCATGACCCTGTCATCACAATGCTCCATGCCCTTTCATCACAATGCTCTATGACCCCTGTCATCACAATGCTCCGTGACTCCAGTCATCACAATGCTTCATGACCTTTGTCATCACAATGGTCCATGACCTCGTCATCACAAGGCTCTGTGACCTTTGTGACCACAACACTCCAGGAACATTTCATCACAATGCTCGGTGACCCTTGTCATCACAATGCTCCATGCCTTTGTCAGCACATTACTCCATGACACATGGCATCAAATGTGCCATGTGCTTGTCATCACAATGCTCCACATCGTTGTCATCACAATGCTCCACAAACCTTGTCATCACAATGCTCCATGCGTTTGTCAGCACAATGATCCATGACCCATGTCATCACAATGTGCCCTGCGTTTCTCATCACAATGCTCCACAGCCTTGTCATCACAATGCTCCATGCACCTCTCATCAAAATGCTCTCTCACCACTGATATCACAATGTTCCATCACTAGTTAACACAATACTCCCTCCACCCTGTCATCCCAATGTTCCATGACCCTTGTCACAACAATGCTACATGCTCTTATCATCACAATGCTCCATGACCCCTGACATCACAATGTTCCATAACCCCTGTCATCACAATGCTCCATGACCCTTTTCATCACAATGCTCCATGACCCCTAACATCACAATGTTCCATAAACACTGTCATCAAAATATTCCATGACCCTTTTCATCCAATTGCTCCATGACCCTGTCATCACAATTCTCCCTGCCCTTCTCATCACAATGCACCACGCCCTTGTCATCAAAATGCTCCATGGCCTATGTCATCACAAAGCTCCATGACCCTTGGAATCACAATGCTCCATGCCAGTGTCATCACAAAGCTACATGAAACCTCTCATCACATTGCTCCATGCCGTTGTCATCACAAAGCTCCATGACGCTTGTCATCACAATGCTCCATGCCCTTGTCATTGCAATCCTCCATGACACATGTATCACTGTGTTCCGTGCCCTTGTCATCACAATGCTCCATGCTCACTCTCATCACAATAATCCATGAAACTTTTCAGACCAATGCTCCATGCCCTTGTCATCACAATGCTCCATTACACCTGTCATAACAATGCTCCATGACCCCTGCCATCACAATATTCTACGGCCTTGTCATCACAAGACTCCATGACCCTTGTCATCACAATGCTCCAAGACCCCTGTAATCACAATGCTCCATGCCCATGTCATCACAAAGCTCCCTGACGCATGTCATCAGAATGCTCCATGGCCTTCTCATCACAATACTCCATGCCCTTGTCATCACAATGCTCCAAGACCCTTGTTATTACAATGATCCATGCCTCTTTTCATCTCAATGCTCCATGAACCCTGTCATCACAATGCCCCATGCCCATCATCATAATGCTTCATGCTATTGTCATCACAATGAAATCAAAATTCTCCATGACCTCTCTCATCACAATGCTCCAAACCCTTGTGATCACAATGTTCCATAACACTTGTCATCACAACGCCCCATGACGCTGGTCATCACAATTATCCATGGACTTCTCATCACAATGCTCCATGACCTTTGTCATCACAATTCTCAATACACTTGTCATCACAATGCTCCCTGACACTTGTCATCAGTATGCTCATTGAACCCTGTCATGACAAGTCTCCATGCCTTTTTCATCACAATGATCCATGCCCTTTTCATCACAATGCTTCATGCCATTGTCATCACAATACTCCACAAGCTTGTCATCAGAATGCTCCGTGACCCTTGTCATCTCAATGATCCATGACCCCTGTCATCACAATGCTCCATGACACCTGTCATCACAATGCTCCATGCCCCTTGTCATTACAGTGCTCCATGATGTTCGTCATCACAATTATCCATGGTCTTCTCATCACAGTGCTCCACGGTCTTGCCATCACAATGCTCCATGCCCTGGTCATCACAATGCTCCATGTCCCCAGTCATCACAATGCTCCATGACCCCTGTCATCCCAATGCTCCATACCGCTTGTCATTACAGTGCTCCATGACACTCGTAATCACAATTGCCCATTGTCTTCTCATCACAATGCTCCACGCCCTTGTCATCAAAATGCTCCATGACCCTTGTCACCACAATGCTCCATGACCACTGTCATAACAATGCTCCATGACCCCTGTCATCACAAGGCTCCATACAACTTGTCATTACAGTGTTCCATGATGCTCCTCATCACAATTATCCATGGTCTTCTCATCACAATGCTCCACGGTCTTGCCATCACAGTGCTCCATGCCTTGGGCATCACAATGCTCCATGTCCCCGGTCATCACAATGCTCCATGACCACTGCCATCACAGTGCTCTATACCCCTTGTCATTACAGTGCTCCATGACCCTCGTCATCACAATTATCCATGGTCTTCTCATCACAATGCTCCACGATCTTGCCATCGCAATGCTCCATGCCCTGGTCATCACAATGCTCCATGTCCCCTGTCATCACAATTGTCCACGATCTTGGCATCACTATGCTCCATGACACTTCTCATCACAGTGTTACATGCTTTGTCATCACAATTCTCTATGCACTTGTCATCGCAATGCTCCATGACCCCGTCATAGCAAGCTCCATGTGCTTGTCATCACAATACTCCATGCCCTTGTCGTCACAATTCTCCATGACCTTTGTCATCACAATGCTCCCTGACACTTGTCGTCAGAATGCTCCCTGAAAACTGTCATTAAAAGGCTCCATGTCTTTTTCATCACAATGCCCCATGCCATTGTCATCACAATGCTCCATGAACCCTCTCATCACATTGTTCCATGCCCTTGTCATCACAGGCTCCATGATGCTTTTCATCACAATGCTCGATGCCATTCTTATCACAATGCTCCATGCGCTTGTCATTACAATCCTCCATGACCCATGTATCACAGTGTTCCATGCCCTTGTCATCACAATGCTCCTTGCCCCCTCTCATCACAATAATCCATGAAACTTTTCAGACCAATGCTCCATGCCCTTGTCATCACAATGCTCCATTACCCCTGTCATAACAATGCTCCACGACCCCTGCCATCACAATGTTCCACAGCCTTGTCATCACAAGGCTCCATGACCCTTGTCATCACAATGCTCCAAGACCCCTGTAATCACAATGCTCCATGCCCTTGTCATCACAAAGCTCCATGACGCATGTCAACAGAATGCTCCATGGCCTTCTCATTCACGATGTTCCATGCCTTTGTCATCACAATGCTCCAAGACTCCTGTAATCGCAATGCTCCATGCCCCTTTTCATCTCAATGCTCCATGAACCCTGTCATCACAATGCACCATGCCCATCATCATAATGCTTCAGGCTATTGTCATCACAATGAAACCAAAATGCTCCATGACCTCTGTCATCACAATGCTCCAAATCCTTGAGATCAATATGTTCCATAACACTTATCATCACAACGCCCCATGACGTTCGTCATCACAATTATCCATGGTCTTCTCATCACAATGCTCCATGACCTTTGTCATCACAATACTCAATACAGTTGTCATCACAATGCTCCCTGACACTTGTTGTCAGTTTGCTCCTTGAAACCTGTCATGACAAGGCTCCATGCCTTTTTCATCACAATGATCCATGCCCTTTTCATCACAGTGCTCCAGTACCTTGTCATCACAATGCTCCATGACCCCTGTCATCACAGTACTCCATGGACATTTTCAGCCCAATGCTCCATGACCTTCTCATCACAATGCGCCATGACCCCTGTCATCACAATGCTCCATGACCACTGTCATCACAACGCTCCATGAACCCTGACAACACAATGATCCGGGACTCTTGTCATTAAAATGCTCCATGACCATTGTCATCACAATGATCCATGCGCTTGTCATCCCAATGCTCCATGACCCTTGTAATCACAATGCTCCGTGATGCTTGTCATCACAGTGTTCCATGAACCTTGTCATCATAATGCTCCTTGCCTTTGTCAACAAAATGGTACATAATCTTGTCATCACAATTCTCCATGCGCTTGTCATCACAATCCTCCATGACCATTGGAATCACATTGCTTCATGCCCTTGCCATCTCTTTCTCGCCTTTCTGGTTTTTACAGATATTCGGATGTCCCTTTTGACCGGTGGTAAGTGACAATTCTTTGTAGTGTGGATTTGTATTGCGCGCTTGCTTGATTGGCCAAAAAGGGCGTATGCGTTTTCTTCTGAATATATTCAGGAGAAAAGGCATACGCCCTTTTTGGCCAAGTGCATCTCTGTCCAAGTTGGGATGCTTTTCCTGTGCTTTAAAGGCGATTCCAATTTACCTCTTGAAATATGTTTTGTGCAATTCTGCCTCATTTTCAAGTCCGCTTCATTGCCTTCCCTCAACAGATTTTTGGAAGAGAGTAGTCCTTTATAAGTCTGCAGGTTTGTGAATTGCTGTGCCCCTGAGCTCCAATTTTCAAATCCCATCTTTGTGAGCTGGCCGCAAATCCACAATTTTGCTTCAGGACCTATACTGGTTCCAGGGGTCGCTATATTGGTTCCCTGTGGGTGGTTGAGGCTTTGGTTAATTCTTCTTCCTGCCGGGAACTTAGAGTGACATGTGCCCGTCCAAATGCCTACATCTACTCTCTGATTGGTTCTCCCTCTTCCCTTTCATCCTCTGCACAATTAACAAACTGTGCGAACCAGGAGGTTATAGGGGCTGACTCTCCTAAGTTGGGAGATTGATAGTAAAGCAGTTGGAATGCCAAAGTGGAGCACAAGGAGAGGAAAAATTAGGAGAGTGTTAGAAACCTTTCGCCATCACAGGGTGTCCATTTTCTAGGTTTCCCATACATGTTATAATTGTAGTGATATACCCTTCTACCTGGAGATTTGGGACACATGGAATGGTGGCATGCATTACTACTTTAAAAGGTCTGCATTTTCTCTCCCAAGCTCACCAGTCCTCTCAGTCCCAAGTGTCCAGCCTTATGTCTCATCCAGCTGTCTTTGCAGATAGGGTCATTCCAGGTTTCATCAGAAACCCTGAAGTAATTGTGTAAGAATTTCGCTGTTTTTTGGGGTTTTTTTGAAATTCATTTTTATAATGGGGTTGAGCTGATTTTCACTGACGTGTTTATGCCAGTCTAGACACAATTGATTCTCTTACGGAGACATATCAATACATAGGTTTTAAGATTCTTAGTAGTCAGATATATTCCTCTGTGGGGCATAGGGGTGTTGAGTCCCGTTCACTGAGGAAGGTGTAGGTCTTGTCTATTCTGTATTTGGTTTATGGAATGGTACCTGTGCTAATATCAAACTCTGGTTTTATGCATCACCCCACCTCTCCTTTCCCCTGAAGCAGGCATAAGAGATTTTTGCTAAATGTGAGACTCTGTTCTCTTTCCTAATTCAGTTCATGTGTTGTGATATTGACATTCCCTCTATAAGTGATATCTTATGATAAGATTCTTTTTCTGTGTGACTAATTTCCCTTAAAATCATCATACCTAAATCCACTCTTTATGCTGCTACTGGCCTTATATACATTGATTTCACGCCTGAGTGATATTCCGTTGTACAAAATTACCACAAGTTCTTTATGCATTTCTCTTTTTCCTGGGATATTTTAGGTGTACCAAAGTTGAGGTTCTTGTATGCAGAGCAGCCCTAAACTTTGGGGTGCCTGTGTCTTATTGACATTTAGTCTTCCCAAGTTATATGTCCATGAGTTGAAGTCCCCTTGCTCCGGGGCTTTGTATTTTAGATGTTTTAAAAACAGCATACACTTCTTCAGAGTGGCTCTTGGATATTTATACCCCACCCATCAGCGTGACTAGGCTCCCTGTTTTCCATGGCCTCTCCTGCATTTCTGGTTTGTACACATTTTTTGGATGGCCTTTCTGAGCAGTGGAAATTGAGACTTCTTTGTTGTGCGGATTTGCATTTCCCTCTTGCTTGGTTGGCCAAAAACTCTGCATGTGTTTTTTTCCTGAAGATATTCACGAAAAAAACGCATACACCCTTTTGCCCAACCGCATCATTTTAGAAATTCTGCTGCTTTTCATATGCTTTAAATGTGACTACAATCTACCTTTTGAAATCTGTTTCCTGCAATTCTGCCTCTCATTCAGATCCTCTTCGTTGCCTTACCTGAATATATTTTTGGACGTTGGTTATCATTTATATCTTTGCAGGTCTTGGAATTGTCTGCTCCTGAGCTCCATTTTTCAACTCGCATTTTTGGTGAGCTGGCCGCCAAACCATTGGATTACTTCTGGCCCTATTCTGGTTCTGGGGAGGCAGGCTGAGCCTTTGGTTAATTCTTCTTCCTAATGGGAAATTAGAGTGACATGTGCCTGTCAAAAGTCCTACAGCTAATCTCTCATTGGTTCCCCCTCTTCCCATTTATCCTCTGCACAAATTGCAAACTGTGTGAAGCAGGAGGTTAAAGGTGCTGATTCCCCAAGTGGGGAGATTGTTAGTAATGTGGCTGGAATGGCGAACCCCAGCACCAGGAGATCAAAAATGAGGTGCATTTTAGACACCTTCCCTGAGCACACGGTGTACATTCATCTCGGTTTCCCAGGCATGTTTTCACTGTCAGAAGATTCCCTTGAACCTGCAGATTTGGGACGCATGGAATGGGTACCAGGCAGTATTACTTTAAAAGGTCTGCATTTCCTCACCCAGCCTCTCTAACATCTCTTAGCGTGCATAGCTTCCAGCCTTATATAATCATCCTGCTGTGGGTCTACATGTGTTCAATCCATGTTACATCGTAGACCTTCAACAAAAGTTGTAAGAATTTTTGTCTGTCTCACTGTTTTTATAAATAGTTTTAAATTTATTTTTATATTGATTACAGCTGATTTTCAAAGCTCTGTTTTTTGCTGCTGTACATCCACTTGATTCATGTACTGTGAGACAACAATAACTTCTTTTTCAGATGCTTACCAGTCATATGTATTATTTTCCAGTGACTTGAGTGGGCTGAGTGCAGTTCTTTGAGGTACCATGTAGGCCTTGTCAGTTATTCAATTTGGTACTTGGAATGGTATCTTTGCTAATTTTAACCTCTTGGATAATACCTCACCATTCCCCACCTTTCCCATTTAGCAGCCTTATGTCTATTTTCTACATATTTGACTATGTTTCTGTTTTGTAATTTATTTCATGTGTAGCCATTTTTGATTCCACCTTTAAGTGACATCTTATGATATGTGTCTTTTTCTTTCTGACATATGTCACTTAGAATGATCGTATGTAACTCCTCCAGAGTTGTTACAACTGGCCTTATTTCATTGATTTCTGGATGAGTAATATTCCACTCTACATAAGTACCCCATCTCTTTTATCCATTTTATCCTTCCAGGGACATTTAGGTTATATCCAAGTTAAGGCCCTTTTTAACAGAGAGGTGGTAAACGTTCGGGTGCCTGTTTTCTGTCGATTTTTGTTTTTCCCAAGGTACACGCCCATGAGTGCAAGTGCCCTATGCTCTGTAGCTCATTTTTTAGATGTTTTAGCAAACACAATACACTTCTCCAGAGTGGCCGTTGGCAAATTACATTTCCACTATCAGCCTCACAGGGCTCCCTTTTCTCCTCGCCCTGTCCTGCATTTCTGGTGTTTACACTTTATGTGGATGGCCCTTCTGACTGATGTGAAGTGATAGATTTTGTGATATTGATTTCCAGTGCCCACCTGTTTGGTTGGATAAAAAGTGTGTATGGCCTTTACTTGAATATATTCAGAAAAAATGCATACACCCTTTTTGGCCAACTGCATCATTGGCGATGTTCAGCCCCTTTTCTTGTGCTTTAATGGGGAGTCCTTTCTACCTCTTCAAATCTGTTTCCTGCCACTCTCCCTTGCTTACAAGTCCTTTTCTGTGACTTACCTCAAGACATTTTTCGACGATAGATATTTTCAACTCTGCAGTTTCATGAATTTTAGTGCCCCTGAGTTCCATTTTTCAACTTGTGTTTTTGGAAACTGGACACAAAACAGCGGGATTTCCTCTAGCCCTATTCTGTTTCCGTGGGCAATTCTAGCCTTTGATGAATTTGTCTTCTGGATTGGAAATTAGAGTGGCATGTGCCTGTCCGAACACCTAAGACTTGTCTCTAAATTTTTCTCATCCTTCCGCTTCATCCTCTGGACAAATTCCAAACTGTGTGCAACAGGATGTTGATGGTGCTGATATCCCCAAGTGAGGAGATTGTTAGCAAATATGCTGGAGGGTTGAACCCGAGCACCAGGCGATGAGGAGATGAGGTGCCTTTTCCAAACTCTTTCCGATCAAACGGTGTACCATCCTCTAGGTGTGACAGGCATGTTTTAGCTGTAGGAAGGGTCCCGTGCATGTAAGGAGAACACCAGGGATTTTTCCAAATCAGTGCCTCCCCGAACCCCAAACTGGGGAATTTTTAAGCTACGGCTACACGTATGTCCTTTAAGGGCCTTGGGAAATAGGCAGAGCCCAAACTTTAGATGACTGAAATCTTCAGGGTCAGAAGCACTCACCATCGGCCTTGCTTAGGTTACATTTTATCTGTCATTGATAGATGATGTCAATAAAAATATCTATTGTTTTTCAGATTATTTCCCCTTATAGGTTATTGCAAAATATTCAGTGTAGTTCCCTGTGCTATACAGTAGTTCCTTGTTGATGATCTATTTTATACATAGCAGTGTGTATGTGTTAATCCCAAACTGTTAATTTATCCCTTCTCCTACCTTTCCCCTTTGGTAATAATAAATTATAAGATTTTATACTTCTCAGAAATGGGGGAGCTGAAAGAGAGGTATCATTTTCAATGGAAAAGCATTCAAAACAAGATTGAAGCTTCAGCCAAGAGTATTCGATGTACATGCATGGAAATAAATCACTTCATTTCTCTAATGTTGACCTGACAAATAAGACAGACGTCTTCACTGAACTTGCTTATAGGAAAGTGATGGAAATATCAAATGTAAGTCTTAGAAACATCTTATTTTACCCGAGCATTATACACTGCTCTATGTTAACTACAGTTTGGCTCACACATCTGTTCATTGAAGTTACAATGTTCTCAATTTCTGTTACTGATCCTCCAGAGTGGACCCCAACAGGAGTCCCCGTGCCCAGTGTCATTGGAGCCAACAGATCAAGACTGAGTTTGGTTCAGAAGCAAAGGAAACATTATTTTGAAAACAGAATGGAGAGGTGAGAGCGTGCACTCCCCCATGGGCTGTGGGCTGGGCTGCTGTGTAGGGTCCCCGGCAGCGTCAGTGGGAGGGAGGGGATGGAGCTCTCGAGGGCTGCGTTGGCTGCAGCTCAGGCTCTATGCCGCGGAGTCTGCATGGGACGCCGCTAGCTGAGGTGTCGACCCAGCCATTCTGCACTAGGAAATCGGGTCTGAAGTGCCGGGTGTGGGACCTCTGCATGCGGAACCCTAGGAGCACGTGAAATTAGACAAAGCACAAAGGAAAAACAGGTTAGACTTTATTTTATTGCCCAGATTCTCTTTTTATCTCCCAGGAATTTTTAATGAACGTTGCCAGAGACGAACACCTCCTCTGCTTTTTGTTCCGTTCCTTATTCTTGGGGTGTTGAGGGTGCAGACCCCTCTTTTGTAACTGCTTCATGCTGTGGTGGGAGCCCTGATACATGGGGGGAGGGGCAAAACGTCTGCCCACCAGCCTCCTGGTGAGGTTGATTGTCCCAAGGCCTCCTGCCTCACTTCTCGTCCGCCTGAGCACCAGCATTGGAAGTGTTACAGATTCTA
This sequence comes from Hyperoodon ampullatus, assembly GCF_949752795.1. Lineage (NCBI taxonomy): Eukaryota > Metazoa > Chordata > Mammalia > Artiodactyla > Ziphiidae > Hyperoodon > Hyperoodon ampullatus. The sequence continues at coordinate 292,620 of NW_027640973.1, read as the reverse complement.
ATGACCTTTAAGGGTCCAGGAAAGAGAGGCGCAGAGATGCTGCGGTGGCAGGTTTCACCCCACCCCAAATATGTTCGGCGACCTTAGGCTGACAGTTTTTGCCAGACTAGATGCTCTGACCTGTAGTCTGTGCTTTCTTTAATTAGGTCCCTGAATTAATGTACAAACAGCACCATGAGTCAGAGCCCTGCCCGCACAACTCCCAGACAGTCCAGGGTCAGTGGTGATCCAGGACCATGACGTCCACTGAGTCAATGGCCTTTAGAAGTAGCCAGCAGTCCAGCCGGTCATATTGGCCACCATCACCGCGGTGTCTGTAGGGTTTTCTATGGTGAAAGCGTGATATACGTTTCCCCCACCAAGCTTATTAGCTCCCCTCTGGGTGCAGTAAGTCCTGCAAGCAGTAGTCTGCTCTTTCGGGGCACAGTCTTGTCGTTCTCTGACAGAAACTCCAGGTCAAGTGATGGTCACACGAGTCATCTTGGGGGCCCGTTGCCCCCGTTTATCTCTCTGGAGGTTGGAGTTGGAGGGCCTCCTCACTCGAGGTCAGTGTGTCCACAGAGCGACCCCTGCAACTTCAGGGCATGATGGGTGGTTAGGATCACCACGTGGGGTCCTTTTCCCTTAAGAGGGAGCTGGCCTTGCGGGCTGCTGATTTCCAGCTTTTTAGATACCCCAGTATCCTGGCCTGATGAGTCGGTGGGCAAAGCCCTTGGTGACCATAGTTTATCATACCTGAAGGGCATTCTTGTGTTGCTCCATTTCAAGTGGTCCCAGTTTTTGCACTAAGGCTCCAAGGGCGATTAACCTTTGACCGGGTATGTAAAGGTCAAAGGGTTTAGCTAAATTAGGGAGTTGCTGGGCAAGGGTCTGTATTGACTGCTCTTTCCATTCTTGAAAGGCTGCTTCTGGATTCTATTCAAAAAGATCATCATCTTTTCGTGTCAGTGTTTCATGTAGAGGCCCAGCTATTACACTGTAGTTAGGGATCCAGATGCAGAAAACCTTGGCCTCCCCAGGAACCCCTAAGCTGTCTTCTAGTTTTAGAAGAGGTAAGGCTGCAAATGGCTTCTTCCCTATCCTGGGATGCGTTTCTCCGAATATCTGTGAGAATGAAGCCCAGGCATATCACCTTAGCCTGGGATATTTGAGCGTTTTTCTTGGACACCTTCTATCCTTTCTTGGCTAGGTAGTTCAGAGGCGTCTTTAGTAGGCCTGGCGATCAGAATGTCATCTGCATATTGAAGGAGGGTTCCCTTTTACAGAGGTTGAACTTTTAGGTCTTTAGAGGACATTTCCCCAATGATGGTGTGGGGATTTTTGAACCTTTGGGGCAGGACGGCCCAGCATTATTGCTTTTGTTGCATGTTGTGTCCTGCCACTCACAAGCCAAAAATTCTTGTGACTCTGAGATGAATGGAATACAGAAGAAGGCATCATTGAAGTCTAATACAGAATGCCATGGCCTGGTGGAAGGTAGAATGACCAGCAGAGAGTAGGAAATAGGAGCTACTGGATGTATATCCTCGGTGGCTTCACTGACTGTCCTGATATCCTTTACCAGGTCTCCAGCAGCCCATGGGGCTCTCGTGGTCAGGCCAATCCCAGGATATGGAGCTCACCTGGGCTGCACCCCTACCCCACAGCCCACGGGGCTCTCGTGGTCAAGTCCTTCCCAGGGTATGGAGCTCACCTTTGCAGCTACCCAGCAGCCCATGGGGCTCTCCTACTCAGGCCCTTCCCAGGATACGGAGCTCCCTTGGGCAGGTACCCCAGCAGGGCTGGACATACAGGAACTGTGCACATAGCCCACCTTGCAGAGAACCCCCAGCTCACCTGTCGCTCACAGCTGACACAGAATACCTCAGAGCAGGACTTGAACTAACAAACAGCAGCTCTGACAGGTCTGTGACCATGGCTATCACTCTCTGCAGGCTCTTTCTGCCTGGTCTTCCAGACACTTCCACTGCAGCCAGGGCACCAGGCCTCTGTCTCCACCCACCATCACTCCTCTCCCTGACTCCTGGGTTCCTCTCATTAGGATAGTGTCTTCTTGAAGTTGTTTTCCACTCATGGACCAGATAAAATGATAAGAAAACAATCCGCAGCTGCAGCCCCTTGTCTATCCTGACTCTCAAGAGCCCACACCTGTTCCTAGGGCCTGGCCCGTTTAGCAAGTTTCATTTTCTGCAACTGTGAGCCCCTAAGGGGTGAGGATTGGCTGATTTTGGTTGCCTGAAAATGCATGCCAGCCCTCCACAGGTGTGCCTGGGTTGAGGGCAATATAAACAGCGCTGCAGGCAGCCATAGCCCCTGAAGCTGTGCCTGACTCCATATTCTCTGCCCCGTCAGCAGTCTCGGGGCTGTGCTGGTGGGAGGGAGTGAGGGGCCATGGCTTTGTGGGTGGCCCGGTGTGAGTGGGTCTCTGCTGGACTTTCTGCAGGAGTTGCAAGGCTGCCAGCTGTAAAGAAGAGGATGTGGCACCCATACCTTTCGCTGCAATTTCTCTCCGGAGAGGGGTGAGGAAGGAAAAAAGCAGTGGGTGCCGGGACAGGAGGGGTATCTCAGGCAGGGCAATGGAAAGCTTCCAGAAGAGCGCCCAGGGCCAGGACCATCCTGGCTGGCCTGCAGGCACCAAGTTGGCCTGCGTGCTGTCGCTGGTGTGGATCCACGCCCCTTCCTCTAGGCTTTCAAGCCCTTGTACATATTCAGGTGTTTTACCTGGGAAGGGTGGGAAAAGTTCAACAGCAACTGGCTTGAGGCTCAGCTCACGGTTACTCACAGATGCCTCGGCATGGCCCCCCGCTTTGCAATGAGGACGCTCCTTGCATAGGAGTGGGCTGCTGGCTCTATCGGTGATGAGTCCCCACCTCTGACCAATTTCAGAATTGTTTACCGCTGGAGCAAGTGCCCTGATAGAGGTTTCCTCTGTCTAACTCGTGGGTTGAGGTTTTTTTTTTTCTTTTTTGGTTCAAGTTAGATTTTATTCCTCTTTTAGGTATTTATAGACATAAGCATGGAAATAATTCATTCATATGAATACATCTGTGTGAAGGGAAGAACTTTTTTCTGTTTTAATTTTAAATTTTATTTTTAAAAATTTTGACATTTAATTTTATTTATTTTTTTATACAGCAGGTTATTATTAGTTATGTATTTTATGCATATACATGTATACAGGTCAATCCCAGTCTCCCAACTCATCCCAACACCACCTCCCCAAGGCTTCCCACACTTGGTGTCCATACGTGTGTTCTCTACCTCTGTGTCTCTATTTCTTCCCTGCAAACCAGTTCATCTGTACCATATTTCTAGGTTCCACCTATATGCATTAATATACAATATTTGTTTGTCTCTTTCTGACTTACTTCATTCTGTATGACAGTCTCTAGATCCATCGACGTCTCTACAAATGACCCAGTTTCATTCCTTCTTATGGCTGAGTAATATTCCATTTTATATATGTACCACATCTTTATCCATTCGTCTGTCTGGGGGTATTTAGGTAGCTCCCATTACCTGGCTATCGTAAATAGTGCTGAAACGAGCATTGTGGTGAATTGAATGTGCCTTTTTGATTTATGGTTTTCTCTGGGTATATGCCCAGAAGTGGGATTGCTGGATCATATGGTCATTCTATTTCTAGTTTTTTTAAGGAAACTCCATACTGTTCTCCATCGATACTGTATCAATTTACATTTCCACCACTAGTGGAAGAGGGATCCTTTTGTCCACACCCTCCCCAGAATTCGTTGTTTGTAGATTTTCTGATGATGCCGATTCTAACAGGTGTGAGGTGATACCTCATTGTAGTTTTGATTTGCATTTCTCTAATAATTAGTGATGTTGAGCAGCTTTTCATGTGCGTCTTGGCCATCTCTGTGTCTTCTTTGAAGAAACGTCTCTGTAGATCTTCTGCCCATTTTTGTATTGGGTTGTTTGTTTTTTTAATATTAAGCTGCATGAGCTCTTTATATATATTGGAGATTAAACCTTTGTCCATTGATTCGTTTGCAAATATTTTCGCCCATTCTGAGGGATGCTTTTTGCCATTCCCGTTTTTTTAACAAAAAAAGAAAGAAAGAAAAAGAAGCAGAACACTAATGTGTGTAAAATATGCCTTTTGAAACTGTCGTTTTGAAATATGGACGTCCTTTGAATTTTTTGGTCGATATATGAACCCAGGATTTGGTTTCAGGGCAGGTGTCATTTACAGGCCTGCAATGATTTTGAATATCAACTGACCATTAGCGCTGGGATTAAAGCTGCTGTTGTGTGAAACGGCCACAAGGTGGCAGCAGGTCTCCCTTACCAAATCTGGTTACTGGGGCAACAGAGCCTCAATGGAAGTCGTGTTCTAGATTGGAATTTAGAATGCAATGTGCCAGGAGAAAGCCCCTCAAGTTTGTCTCACTACTTCTTGTTCGTGTTTTTAATTTAATTTTTTATTTTTTATTACAGCAAATTTGATTACAATGTTTGGCTAGTTGTAGGTGTGGAAGATGTGGTTCTTTTACACATATACATATGTCAGTTCTTCCTGGGATCCTTTTCCCATGTACCTTATGACAGAATGTTGAGTAGTCTTCTCTTGGTATTCTGTAGGTCTTTGGTGATTATATATGTCACCTGTGTTTGTATATGTCTGTTAACCCCAATATCATAATGAAACCAATCCTCACACCTTTCCATTGGTGAACCATAAGTTTGTTGAATGAATCTGTGATTGCCCTTCTCCGTGGAAATATCTGCCCTGGTATCCATTTTTCGGTCACACCTATAAGAGATATGATATGATATGTGTCTTTCACTTTCGGACTTACTACAAGTCACGTGATTACCTCTAGACACACCTACGGTGCTGCAAATGGCATTGTGTCCTTTTATTCCTTGGCTTCTATTCTGCCTTAGCGAGGTCCATTTTCAACAATGTGTTTCCCTGAGGGCTGAGGATTAGCTGACCTGGGTAGCCTGACCCTGCCGGCCGGCCCTCCCCAGGTGTGCCTGGGTTGAGGTCAATATAAACAGCGCTGCAGGCAGCAATTGCCCCTGAAGCTGTGCCTGACTCCATATTCTCTGCCCAGTCAGCAGTCTCGGGGCTGTGCTGGTGGGAGGAAGTGAGGGGTCACGGCTTTGTGGGTGGCCCGGTGTGAGTGGGTCTCTGCTGGACTTTCTGCAGGAGTTGCCAGGCTTCCACTTGTAAAGAAGAGGATGTGGCACCCATACCTTCCGCTGGAATTTCTCTCCGGACAGAGGTGAGGAAGGAAAAAAGCAGTGGGGGCAGGGACAGGTGGGGTATCTCAGGCAGGGCAATGGAAAGCTTCCAGAAGAGCGCCCAGGGCCAGGACCATCCTGGCTGGCCTGCAGGCACCAAGTTGGCCTGCGTGCTGTGCTGGTGTGGCTCCACACCCCTTCCTCTAGGCTTTCAAGCCCTTGTACATATTCAGGTGTTTTACCTGGGAAGGGTGGGAAAAGTTCAACAGCAGCTGGCCTGGGGCTCAGCTCACGGTTACTCACAGATGCCTCGGCATGGCCCCCCGCTTTGCAATGAGGACGCTCCTTGCGTAGGAGTGGGCAGCTGGCTCTATTGGAGATGATTCCCCACCTCTGACCAATTTCAGAATTGTTTACCGCTGGAGCAAGTGCCCTGATAGGGTTTTCCTCTGTCTAACTCGTGGGTTCAGATTTTTTTTTCTTTTTTGATTCAAGTTAGATTTTATTCCTCTTTTATGTATTTATAGATATAGGCATGGAAATAATTCATTCATATAAATACATCTGTGTGAAGGGAAGAACTTTTTTCTGTTTTATTTTTAAGTTTTATTTTTTAAAATTTTGAAATTTAATTTTATTTATTTTTTTATACAGCAGGTTATTATTAGTTATGTATTTTATGCATATACATGTATACAGGTCAATCCCAATCTCCCAACTCATCCCAACACCACCTCCCCATGGCTTCCCACACTTGGTGTCCATACGTGTGTTCTCTACCTCTGTGTCTCTCTTTCTTCCCTGCAAACCAGTTCATCTGTACCATTTTTCTAGGTTCCACATATATACATTAATATACAATATTTGTTTGTCTCTTTCTGACTTACTTCATTCTGTATGACAGTCTCTAGATCCATCGACGTCTCTACAAATGACCCAGTTTCATTCCTTCTTATGGCTGAGTAATATTCCATTTTATATATGTACCACATCTTTATCCATTCGTCTGTCTGTGGGTATTTAGGTTGCTTCCATTACCTGGCTATCGTAAATAGTGCTGAAATGAGCATTGTGGTGAATGTGCCTTTTTGATTTATGGTTTTCTCTGGGTATATGCCCAGAAGTGGGATTGCTGGATCATATGTTAATTGTATTTCTAGGTTTTTTAAGGAAACTCCATACTGTTCTCCATCGTGACTGTATCAATTTACATTTCTACCAATAGTGGAAGAGGGATCCTTTTGTCCACACCCTCCCCAGAATTCGTTGTTTGTAGATTTTCTGATGATGCCGATTCTAACAGGTGTGAGGTGATACCTCACTGTAGTTTTGATTTGCATTTCTCTAATAATTAGTGATGTTGAGCAGCTTTTCATGTGTGTCTTGGCCATCTCTGTGTCTTCTTTGAAGAAACGTCTCTGTAGATCTTCTGCCCATTTTTGTATTGGGTTGTTTGTTTTTTTAATATTAAGCTGCATGAGCTCTTTATATATATTGGAGATTAAACCTTTGTCCATTGATTCGTTTGCAAATATTTTCGCCCATTCTGAGGGATGCTTTTTGCCATTCCCGTTTTTTTAACAAAAAAATAAAGAAAGAAAAAGAAGCAGAACACTAATGTGTGTAAAATATGCCTTTTGAAACTGTCGTTTTGAAATATGGACGTCCTTTGAATTTTTTGGTCGATATATGAACCCAGGATTTGTTTTCAGGGCAGGTGTCATTTACAGGCCTGCAATGATTTTGAATATCAACTGACCATTAGCGCTGGGATTAAAGCTGCTGTTGTGTGAAACGGCCACAAGGTGGCAGCAGTTCTCCCTTACCAAATCTGGTTACTGGGGCAACAGAGCCTCAATGGAAGTCGTGTTCTAGATTGTAATTTAGAATGGAATGTGCCAGGAGAAAGCCCCTCAAGTTTGTCTCACTACTTCTGGTTCGTGTTTTTAATTTAATTTTTTTTTATTTTTTATTACAGCAAATTTGATTACAATGTTTGGCTAGTTGTAGGTGTGGAAGATGTGGTTCTTTTACACATATACATATGTCAGTTCTTCCTGGGATCCTTTTCCCATGTACCTTATGACAGAATGTTGAGTAGTCTTCTCTTGGTATTCTGTAGGTCTTCGGTGATTATATATGTCACCTGTGTTTGTATATGTCTGTTAAACCCAATATCATAATGAAACCAATCCTCACACCTTTCCATTGGTGAACCATAAGTTTGTTGAATGAATCTGTGATTGCCCTTCTCCGTGGAAATATCTGCCCTGGTATCCATTTTTCGGTCACACCTATAAGAGATATGAGATGATATGTGTCTTTCACTTTCGGACTTACTACAAGTCACGTGATTACCTCTAGACACACCTACGGTGCTGCAAATGGCATTGTGTCCTTTTATTCCTTGGCTTCTATTCTGCCTTAGTGAGGTCCATTTTCAACAATGTGATTCCCTGAGGGCTGAAGATTAGCTGACCTGGGTAGCCTGACCCGGCCGGCCGGCCCTCCCAAGGTGTGCCTGGGTTGAGATCAATATAAACAGCACTGCAGGCAGCAATAGCCCCTGAAGCTCTGCCTGACGCCATATTCTCTGCCCAGTCAGCAGTCTCGGGGCTGTGCTGGTGGGAGGAAGTGAGGGGTCACGGCTTTGTGGGTGGCCCGGTGTGAGTGGGTCTCTGCTGGACTTTCTGCAGGAGTTGCCAGGCTGCCACCTGTAAAGAAGAGGATGTGTCACCCATACCTTCCGCTGGAATTTCTCTCTGGACAGAGGTGAGGAAGGAAAAAAGCAGTGGGGGCCGGGACAGGATGGGTATCTCAGGCAGGGCAATGGAAAGCTTCCAGAAGAGCGCCCAGGGCCAGGACCATCCTGGCTGGCCTGCAGGCACCAAGTTGGCCTGCGTGCTGTCGCTGGTGTGGCTCCACGCCCCTTCCTCTAGGCTTTCAAGCCCTTGTACATATTCAGGTGTTTTACCTGGGAAGGATGGGAAAAGTTCAACAGCAGCTGGCCTGGGGCTCATTTCACGATTACTCACAGATGCCTCGGCATGGCCCCCCGCTTTGCAATGAGGACGCTCCTTGCGTAGGAGTGGGCTGCTGGCTGTATGGGAGATGATTCCCCACCTCTGACCAATTTCAGAATTGTTTACCGCTGGAACAAGTGCCCTGATAGGGGTTTCCTCTGTCTAACTCGTGGGTTCAGGTTTTTTTTTTCTTTTTTGGTTCAAGTTAGATTTTATTCCTCTTTTAGGTATTTATAGACATAAGCATGGAAATAATTCATTCATATGAATACATCTGTGTGAAGGGAAGAACTTTTTTCTGTTTTAATTTTAAATTTTATTTTTAAAAATTTTGACATTTAATTTTATTTATTTTTTTATACAGCAGGTTATTATTAGTTATGTATTTTATGCATATACATGTATACAGGTCAATCCCAGTCTCCCAACTCATCCCAACACCACCTCCCCATGGCTTCCAACACTTGGTGTCCATACGTGTGTTCTCTACCTCTGTGTCTCTATTTCTTCCCTGCAAACCAGTTCATCTGTACCATATTTCTAGGTTCCACCTATATGCATTAATATACAATATTTGTTTTTCTCTTTCTGACTTACTTCATTCTGTATGACAGTCTCTAGATCCATCGACGTCTCTACAAATGACCCAGTTTCATTCCTTCTTATGGCTGAGTAATATTCCATTTTATATATGTACCACATCTTTATCCATTCGTCTCTCTGTGGGTATTCATGTTGCTTCCATTACCTGGCTATTGTAAATAGTGCTGAAATGAGCATTGTGGTGAATGTGCCTTTTTGATTTATGGTTTTCTCTGGGTATATGCCCAGAAGTGGGATTGCTGGATCATATGGTAATTCTATTACTAGCTTTTTTTAAGGAAACTCCATATTGTTCCCCATAGTGACTGTATCAATTTATATTTCCACCACTAGTGGAAGAGGGATCCTTTTGTCCACACCCTCCCCAGAATTCGTTGTTTGTAGATTTTCTGATGATGCCGATTCTAACAGGTGTGAGGTGATACCTCATTGTAGTTTTGATTTGCATTTCTCTAATAATTAGTGATGTTGAGCAGCTTTTCATGTGCGTCCTGGCCATCTCTGTGTCTTCTTTGAAGAAACGTCTCTTTAGATCTTCTGCCCATTTTTGTATTGGGTTGTTTGTTTTTTTAATATTAAGCTGCATGAGCTCTTTACATATATTGGAGATTAAACCTTTGTCCATTGATTCGTTTGCAAATATTTTCGCCCATTCTGAGGGATGCTTTTTGCCATTCCCGTTCTTTTAACAAAAAAAGAAAGAAAGAAAAAGAAGCAGAACACTAATGTGTGTAAAATATGCCTTTTGAAACTGTCGTTTTGAAATATGGACGTCCTTTGAAATTTTTGGTCGATATATGAACCCAGGATTTGTTTTCAGGGCAGGTGTCATTTACAGGCCTGCAATGATTTTGAATATCAACTGACCATTAGCGCTGGGATTAAAGCTGCTGTTGTGTGAAACGGCCACAAGGTGGCAGCTGTTCTCCCTTACCAAATCTGGTTACTGGGGCAACAGAGCCTCAATGGAAGTCGTGTTCTAGATTGTAATTTAGAATGGAATGTGCCAGGAGAAAGCCCCTCAAGTTTGTCTCACTACTTGTTGTTCGTGTTTTTAATTTAATTTTTTATTTTTTATTACAGCAAATTTGATTACAAAGTTTGGCTTGTTGTAGGTGTGGAAGATGTGGCTCTTTTACACATATACATATGTCAGTTCTTCCTGGGATCCTTTTCCCATGTACCTTATGACAGAATGTTGAGTAGTCTTCTCTTGGTATTCTGTAGGTCTTCGGTGATTACATATGTCACCTGTGTTTGTATATGTCTGTTAACCCCAATATCATAATGAAACCAATCCTCACACCTTTCCTTTGGTGAACCATAAGTTTGTTGAATGAATCTGTGATTGCCCTTCTCCGTGGAAATATCTGCCCTGGTATCCATTTTTCGGTCACACCTATAAGAGATATGATATGATATGTGTCTTTCACTTTCTGACTTACTACAATTCACGTGATTACCTCTGGACACACATACAGTGCTGCAAATGGCATTATGTCCTTTTATTCCTGGGCTTCTATTCTGCCTTAGTGAGGTCCATTTTCAACAATGTGATTCCCTGAGGGCTGAGGATTAGCTGACCTGGGTAGCCTGACCCTGCCGGCCGGCCCTCCCCAGGTGTGCCTGGGTTGAGGTCAATATAAACAGCACTGCAGGCAGCAATAGCCCCTGAAGCTCTGCCTGACGCCATATTCTCTGCCCAGTCAGCAGTCTCGGGGCTGTGCTGGTGGGAGGGAGTGAGGGGCCACGGCTTTGTGGGTGGCCCGGTGTGAGTGGGTCTCTGCTGGACTTTCTGCAGGAGTTTCCAGGCTTCCACTTGTAAAGAAGAGGATGTGTCACCCATACCTTCCGCTGGAATTTCTCTCCGGACAGATGTGAGGAAGGAAAAAAGCAGTGGGGGCCGGGACAGGATGGGTATCTCAGGCAGGGCAATGGAAAGCTTCCAGAAGAGCGCCCAGGGCCAGGACCATCCTGGCTGGCCTGCAGGCACCAAGTTGGCCTGCGTGCTGTCGCTGGTGTGGCTCCACGCCCCTTCCTCTATGCTTTCAAGCCCTTGTACATATTCAGGTGTTTTACCTGGAAAGGGTGGGAAAAGTTCAACAGCAGCTGGCCTGGGGCTCAGCTCACGGTTACTCACAGATGCCTCGGCATGGCCCCCCGCTTTGCAATGAGGACGCTCCTTGCGTAGGAGTGGGCAGCTGGCTCTATTGGAGATGATTCCCCACCTCTGACCAATTTCAGAATTGTTTACCGCTGGAGCAAGTGCCCTGATAGGGTTTTCCTCTGTCTAACTCGTGGGTTCAGATTTTTTTTTCTTTTTTGATTCAAGTTAGATTTTATTCCTCTTTTATGTATTTATAGATATAAGCATGGAAATAATTCATTCATATAAATACATCTGTGTGAAGGGAAGAACTTTTTTCTGTTTTATTTTTAAGTTTTATTTTTTAAAATTTTGACATTTAATTTTATTTATTTTTTTATACAGCAGGTTATTATTAGTTATGTATTTTATGCATATACATGTATACAGGTCAATCCCAATCTCCCAACTCATCCCAACACCACCTCCCCATGGCTTCCCACACTTGGTGTCCATACGTGTGTTCTCTACCTCTGTGTCTCTCTTTCTTCCCTGCAAACCAGTTCATCTGTACCATTTTTCTAGGTTCCACATATATGCATTAATATACAATATTTGTTTGTCTCTTTCTGACTTACTTCATTCTGTATGACAGTCTCTAGATCCATCGACGTCTCTACAAATGACCCAGTTTCATTCCTTCTTATGGCTGAGTAATATTCCATTTTATATATGTACCACATCTTTATCCATTCGTCTGTCTGTGGGTATTTAGGTTGCTTCCATTACCTGGCTATCGTAAATAGTGCTGAAATGAGCATTGTGGTGAATGTGCCTTTTTGATTTATGGTTTTCTCTGGGTATATGCCCAGAAGTGGGATTGCTGGATCATATGTTAATTGTATTTCTAGGTTTTTTAAGGAAACTCCATACTGTTCTCCATCGTGACTGTATCAATTTACATTTCTACCAATAGTGGAAGAGGGATCCTTTTGTCCACACCCTCCCCAGAATTCGTTGTTTGTAGATTTTCTGATGATGCCGATTCTAACAGGTGTGAGGTGATACCTCACTGTAGTTTTGATTTGCATTTCTCTAATAATTAGTGATGTTGAGCAGCTTTTCATGTGTGTCTTGGCCATCTCTGTGTCTTCTTTGAAGAAACGTCTCTGTAGATCTTCTGCCCATTTTTGTATTGGGTTGTTTGTTTTTTTAATATTAAGCTGCATGAGCTCTTTATATATATTGGAGATTAAACCTTTGTCCATTGATTCGTTTGCAAATATTTTCGCCCATTCTGAGGGATGCTTTTTGCCATTCCCGTTTTTTTAACAAAAAAAGAAAGAAAGAAAAAGAAGCAGAACACTAATGTGTGTAAAATATGCCTTTTGAAACTGTCGTTTTGAAATATGGACGTCCTTTGAATTTTTTGGTCGATATATGAACCCAGGATTTGTTTTCAGGGCAGGTGTCATTTACAGGCCTGCAATGATTTTGAATATCAACTGACCATTAGCGCTGGGATTAAAGCTGCTGTTGTGTGAAACGGCCACAAGGTGGCAGCAGTTCTCCCTTACCAAATCTGGTTACTGGGGCAACAGAGCCTCAATGGAAGTCGTGTTCTAGATTGTAATTTAGAATGGAATGTGCCAGGAGAAAGCCCCTCAAGTTTGTCTCACTACTTCTGGTTCGTGTTTTTAATTTAATTTTTTTTATTTTTTATTACAGCAAATTTGATTACAATGTTTGGCTAGTTGTAGGTGTGGAAGATGTGGTTCTTTTACACATATACATATGTCAGTTCTTCCTGGGATCCTTTTCCCATGTACCTTATGACAGAATGTTGAGTAGTCTTCTCTTGGTATTCTGTAGGTCTTCGGTGATTATATATGTCACCTGTGTTTGTATATGTCTGTTAACCCCAATATCATAATGAAACCAATCCTCACACCTTTCCATTGGTGAACCATAAGTTTGTTGAATGAATCTCTGATTGCCCTTCTCCGTGGAAATATCTACCCTGGTATCCATTTTTCGGTCACACCTATAAGAGATATGATATGATATGTGTCTTTCACTTTCGGACTTACTACAAGTCACGTGATTACCTCTAGACACACCTACGGTGCTGCAAGTGGCATTGTGTCCTTTTATTCCTGGGCTTCTATTCTGCCTTAGTGAGGTCCATTTTCAACAATGTGATTCCCTGAGGGCTGAGGATTAGCTGACCTGGGTAGCCTGACCCTGCCGGCCGGCCCTCCCAAGGTGTGCCTGGGTTGAGATCAATATAAACAGCACTGCAGGCAGCAATAGCCCCTGAAGCTCTGCCTGACGCCATATTCTCTGCCCAGTCAGCAGTCTCGGGGCTGTGCTGGTGGGAGGAAGTGAGGGGTCACGGCTTTGTGGGTGGCCCGGTGTGAGTGGGTCTCTGCTGGACTTTCTGCAGGAGTTGCCAGGCTGCCACCTGTAAAGAAGAGGATGTGTCACACATACCTTCCGCTGGAATTTCTCTCTGGACAGAGGTGAGGAAGGAAAAAAGCAGTGGGGGCCGGGACAGGATGGGTATCTCAGGCAGGGCAATGGAAAGCTTCCAGAAGAGCGCCTAGGGCCTGGACCATCCTGGCTGGCCTGCAGGCACCAAGTTGGCCTGCGTGCTGTCGCTGGTGTGGCTCCACGCCCCTTCCTCTAGGCTTTCAAGCCCTTGTACATATTCAGGTGTTTTACCTAGGAAGGGTGGGAAAAGTTCAACAGCAGCTGGCCTGGGGCTCAGTTCACGGTTAGTCACAGATGCCTCGGCATGGCCCCCCGCTTTGCAATGAGGACGCTCCTTGCGTAGGAGTGGGCTGCTGGCTGTATGGGAGATGATTCCCCACCTCTGACCAATTTCAGAATTGTTTACCGCTGGAACAAGTGCCCTGATAGGGTTTTCCTCTGTCTAACTCGTGGGTTCAGGTTTTTTTTTCTTTTTTGGTTCAAGTTAGATTTTATTCCTCTTTTATGTATTTATAGATATAAGCATGGAAATAATTCATTCATATAAATACATCTGTGTGAAGGAAGGATTTTTTTCTGTTTTATTTTTAAATTTTATTTTTTAAAATTTTGAAATTTAATTTTATTTATTGTTTTATACAGCAGGTTATTATTACTTATGTATTTTATGCATATACATGTATACAGGTCAATCCCAGTCTCCCAACTCATCCCAACACCACCTCCCCAAGGCTTCCCACACTTGGTGTCCATACGTGTGTTCTCTATATCTGTGTCTCTCTTTCTTCCCTGCAAACCAGTTCATCTGTACCATTTTTCTAGGTTCCACATATATGCATTAATATACAATATTTGTTTGTCTCTTTCTGACTTACTTCATTCTGTATGACAGTCTCTAGATCCATCGACGTCTCTACAAATGACCCAGTTTCAATCCTTCTTATGGCTGAGTAATATTCCATTTTATATATGTACCACAATTTTTTCCATTCGTCTGTCTGTGGGTATTTTGGTTGCTTCCATTACCTGGCTATCGTAAATAGTGCTGAAATGAGCATTGTGGTGAATGTGCCTTTTTGATTTATGGTTTACTCTGGGTATATGCCCAGAAGTGGGATTGCTGGATCATATGGTAATTCTATTTCTAGTTTTTTTAAGGAAACTCCATACTGTTCTCCATCGTGACTGTATCAATTTACATTTCCACCACTAGTGGAAGAGGGATCCTTTTGTCCACACCCTCCCCAGAATTCGTTGTTTGTAGATTTTCTGATGATGCCGATTCTAACAGGTGTGAGGTGATACCTCATTGTAGTTTTGATTCGCATTTCTCTAATAATTAGTGATGTTGAGCAGCTTTTCATGTGCGTCTTGGCCATCTCTGTGTCTTCTTTGAAGAAACGTCTCTTTAGATCTTCTGCCCATTTTTGTATTGGGTTGTTTGTTGTTTTAATATTAAGCTGCATGAGCTCTTTATATATATTGGAGATTAAACCTTTGTCCATTGATTCGTTTGCAAATATTTTCGCCCATTCTGAGGGATGCTTTTTGCCATTCCCGTTTTTTTAACAAAAAAAGAAAGAAAGAAAAAGAAGCAGAACACTAATGTGTGTAAAATATGCCTTTTGAAACTGTCGTTTTGAAATATGGACGTCCTTTGAATTTTTTGGTCGATATATGAACCCAGGATTTGTTTTCAGGGCAGGTGTCATTTACAGGCCTGCAATGATTTTGAATATCAACTGACCATTAGCGCTGGGATTAAAGCTGCTGTTGTGTGAAAGGGCCACAAGGTGGCAGCAGTTCTCCCTTACCAAATCTGGTTATGGGGCAACAGAGCCTCAATGGAAGTCGTGTTCTAGATTGGAATTTAGAATGGAAGGTGCCAGGAGAAAGCCCCTCAAGTTTGTCTCACTACATCTTTTTCGTGTTTTTAATTTAATTTTTTATTTTTTATTACAGCAAATTTGATTACAATGTTTGGCTTGTTGTAGGAGTGGAAGATGTGGTTCTTTTACACATATACATATGTCTGTTCTTCCTGGGATCCTTTTCCCATGTACCATATGACAGAATGTTGAGTGCTCTTCTCTTGGTATTCTGTAGGTCTTTGGTGATTATATATGTCACCTGTGTTTGTATATGTCTCTTAACCCCAATATCATAATGAAACCAATCCTCACAACTTTCCATTGGTGAACCATAAGTTTGTTGAATGAATCTGTGATTGCCGTTCTCCGTGGAAATATCTGCCCTGGTATCCATTTTTCCGTCACACCTATAAGAGATATGATATGATATGTGTCTTTCACTTTCTGACTTACTACAAGTCACGTGATTACCTCTAGACACACCTACGGTGCTGCAAATGGCATTGTGTCCTTTTATTCCTTGGCTTCTATTCTGCCTTAGCGAGGTCTATTTTCAACAATGTGGTACCCTGAGGGCTGAGGATTAGCTGACCTGGGTAGCCTGACCCTGCCGGCCGGCCCTCCCCAGGTGTGCCTGGGTTGAGGTCAATATAAACAGCGCTGCAGGCAGCAATAGCCCCTGAAGCTGTGCCTGACTCCATATTCTCTGCCCCGTCAGCAGTCTCGGGGCTGTGCTGGTGGGAGGCAGTGAGGGGCCACGACTTTGTGGGTGGCCCTGTGTGAGTGGGTCTCTGCTGGACTTTCTGCAGGAGTTGCCAGGCTGCCACCTGTAAAGAAGAGGATGTGGCACCCATACCTTCCGCTGGAATTTCTCTCCGGACAGAGGTGAAATGAAAAAATCAGTGGGAGCCGGGACAGGAGGGGTATCTCAGGCAGGGCAATGGAAAGCTTCCAGAAGAGCGCCCAGGGCCAGGACCATCCTGGCTGGCCTGCAGGCAGCAATTTGGCCTGCGTGCTGTCGCTGTTGTGGCTCGACGGCCCTTCCACTAAGCTTTCAAGCCCTTGTACATATTCAGGTGTTTTACCTGGGAAGGGTGGGAAAAGTTCAGCAGCAGCTGGCCTGGGGCTCAGCTCACGGTTACTCACAGATGCCTCAAGTCCCTTTCACTGAGGAAGGTGTAGGTCTTGTCTATTCCATAGTTTGTTTTTGGAACGGTACCTGTGCTTATATCAAACTCTGGTTTTATGCATCACCCCACCTCTCCTTCCCCCTTAAGCAGGCATAAGGGTGTTTTCCAAAGGTGAGACTCTGTTCTCTTTCCTAACTGAGTTCAGGTGTAGCCATGTTTACAGGATCCTCATAAGTGATATCTTAATATAAGTTTCTTTTTCTGTGTGACTTATTTCACTTAGAAGCATCATACCTCAATCCACTCATTTTGCTGCTACTGGTCTTATGCCATTGATTGCATGGCTGAGGGATATTCCATCGTACGGAAGTACCACAATTTTTTGAACCATTTTTATATTTCCTGGGATATTTAAGGTGTACCCAAGTTGAGGTTTTTGTAAGCAGTGCAGCCCTAAATTTTGGGGTGGCTCTGTCTTATTGATTTTCAGGTTTCCCAAGGTATATTCCCTAGACTGGAAGTGCCTTTGGCTCTGTAGCTCTGTTGTTTACTTGTTTTAGGGAACACAATGCACTCCTCCAGAGAGGCAGGTGGCAATTTACATCCCGCCCATCAGCATAACAAGACTCCCTGTTCTCCAGGGCCTGTTTTGCCTTTCTGGTTTTTACACATTTTGTGGATGTCCCTTTTAGACCTGTGGAAAGTGATACTTCTTTGTAGTGCAGATTCTCATTGCCCGCCTGCTTGCTTGGCCAAAAAGGGCGTATGCGTTTTCTCCTGAATATATTCATGAGAAAACACATACGCTCTATTTGGCCAAGTGCATCATTTTTGAAATTTTGCCCCTCTTTCTGTGCTTCAAACGTGATTCCAACGTACCTATTGAAATCTGTTTCCTGCTATTCTGCCTCGCTTTCATGTCCACCTCGTTGCCTTCCCTCATCAGATTTTTGGACGATAGTTGTCCTTTGTTACTCTGCCAGTTTGTGAATTGCTGTGCCCCTGAGCTCCATTATTCTACTCGTTTTTTGTGAGCTGACCGCAAGTCCAAAATTTTGGTTCAGGACCTATACTGGTTTGCGATGGGGCGCTGAGACTTTGGTTAATTCTTCTTCCTGCTGGGAAATTAGATTGACATTTGCCCATCCAAATGCCTAACAGCTACTCTCTCATTGGTTCTCCCTCTTCATTTTCATCCTCAGCCAAACTTGCATCCTGTGCGAACAAGTAGGTTAAATGGGCTGTCTCTCCAAGTTGGTAGATTGATAGTAAAGCAGTTGGAAAGTCAAACGGGAGCACCAGGAGAGGGACTATTCGTTGAGTTTCAGAAACCTTTCGTATTCACACTGTGACCATGCTCCAGGTTTCCCGTACATGTTATAGCTGTAGAAATATTCCCTTCAACCTGGAGAATTGGGACCCATGGAATGGGTGCCACGCATTATTGCTTTAAAGGGTCTGCATTTGTTCACCCAATCTCACCAATCCTCTCAGTCCCAAGTGTCCAGACTTATGCCACATCCAGCTGTCATTGTAGATAGGGTAATTCCAGGTTTCATCAGAGACCATGAAGGAATTGTGAAGAATTTCCATTTTAGTTTTGTTTAGTTTTTGTAATTCCTTTTTATAGTGGGTTTGAGCTGATTACGCTGCCATGTTTATGCCAGTCTAGACACACTTGATTCCCTTATGGAGACATATCAATCCATAGGTTTTAAGATTCTTACTAATCAGATATATTCCTCTGCGGGAAATATGGCGTTTTGAGTCCCTTTCACTGAGGAAGGTGTAGGTCTTGTCTATTCCATAGTTGGTTTTTGGAACGGTACCTGTGCTTATATCAAACTCTGGTTTTATGTATCACCCAACCTCTCCTTCCCCCTTAAGCAGGCATAAGAGTGTATTTTAAATGTGAGACACTGTTCTCTTTCCTAACTCAGTTCAAGTGTAGCCATGTTTACATGATCTTCATAAGTGATATCTTATGATAAGTTTCTTTTTCTCTGTGACTTATTTCACTTAGAATCATCGTACCTGAATCCACCCAGTTTGCTGCTACTGGTCTTATGACATTGATTTCATGGCTGAGGGATATTCCATCGTACGTAAGTACCACAATTTTTGAACCATTTTTATATTTCCTGGGATATTTAAGGTGTACCCAAGTTGAGGTCCTTGTAAGCAGTGCAGCCCTAAATTTTGGGGTGGCTCTGTCTTATTGATTTTCAGTTTTCCCAAGGTATATTCGCTAGACTGGAAGTACCCTTGGCTCTGTAGCTCTGTTGTTTACTTGTTTTAGGGAACACAATGCACTCCTCCAGAGAGGCAGTTGGCAATTTACATCCCGCCCATCAGCATAACAAGGCTCCCTGTTCTCCAGGGCCTGTCTTGCCTTTCTGGTTTTTACACATTTTGTGGATGTCCCGGTTGACCGGTGGAAAGTGATACTTCTTTGTAGAGCAGATTTGCATTGCCCGCTTGCTTGCTTGGCCAAAAAGGGCGTATGTGTTTTCTCCTGAATATATTCAGGAGAAAACGCATACGCCCTTTTTGGCCAAGTGCATCATTGTCGAAGTTGTGCCCCTCTTCCTGTGCTTTAAAGGCGATTCCAACGTACCTCTTGAAATCTGTTTCCTGCTATTCTGCCTCGCATGCAAGTCCGCCTCGTTGCCTTCCCTCAACAGATTTTTGGACGATAGTTGTCCTTTATTACTCGGCCAGTTTGTGAATTGCTGTGCCCCTGAGCTCCATTTTTCAACTCGTTTTTGGTGAGCTGACCGCAAGTCCAACATTTTGGTTCAGGACCTATGCTGGTTCCCGGTGAGGGGCTGAGACTTTGGTTGATTCTTCTTCCTGCCGGGAAGTTAGAGTGATATGTGCCCGTCCAAATGCCTAACAGCTACTCTCTCATTGGTTCTCCCTCTTCCCTTTCATCCTCGGCCAAATTGGCAACCTGTGCGAACCAGGAGGTTAAAGGGGCTGTCTCTCCAAGTTGGGAGGTTGATAGTAAAGCAGATGGAAAGTCAAACCGGAGCACCAGGAGAGGGACTATTCATTGAGTTTTAGAAACCTTTCGTATTCACAGTGTGTCCGTTCTCTAGGTTTCCCGTACATGTTATAGCTGCAGTAATATTCCCTTCAACCTGGAGAGTTGGGACCCATGGAATGGGTGCCAGGCATTTGTGCTTTAAAGGGTCTGCCTTTGCTCACCCAATCTGTCCAATCGTCTCAGTCCCAAGTGTCCCTTCTTATGCCACATCCAGCTGTCATTGTAGATAGGGTCATTCCAGGTTTCATCAGAGACCCTGAAGGAATTGTAAAGAATTTCCCAGTTTTTTTGTTTTGTTTTTGAAATTCCTTTTTATAGTGGGTTTGAGCTGATTCTCGCTGCCATGTTTATGCCAGTCGAGACACACTTGATTCCCTTACGGAGACATATCAACACATAGGTTTTAAGATTCTTACTAGTCAGATATATTCCTCTGCGGGAAATATGGGGTTTTGAGTCCCTTTCACTGAGGAAGGTGTAGGTCTTGTCTATTCCATAGTTGGTTTTTGGAACGGTACCTGTGCTTATATCAAACTCTGGTTTTATGCATCACCCCACCTCTCCTTCCCCCTTAAGCAGGCATAAGAGTGTTTTCTAAATGTGAGACACTGTTCTCTTTCCTAACTCAGTTCAAGTGTAGCCATGTTTACAGGATCTTCATAAGTGATATCTTATGATAAGTTTCTTTTTCTGTGTGATTTATTTCACTTAGAATCATCGTACCTGAATCCACCCATTTTGCTGCTACTGGTCTTATGACATTGATTTCATGGCTGAGGGATATTCCATCGTACGTAAGTACCACAATTTTTTGAACCATTTTTATATTTCCTGGGACATTTAAGGTGTACCCCAGTTGAGGTCCTTGTAAGCAGTGCAGCCCTAAATTTTGGGGTGGCTCTGTCTTATTGATTTTCAATTTTCCCAAGGTATATTCCCTAGACTGGAAGAGCCCTTGGCTCTGGAGCTCTGTTGTTTACTTCATTTAGGGAACACAATGCACTCTTCCAGAGAGGCAGTTGGCAGTTTACATACCGCCCATCTGCATAACAAGGCTCCCTGTTCTCCAGGGCATGTCTTGCCTTTCTGGTTTTTACACATTTTGTGGATGTCCCTTTTGACCGGTGAGAAGTGATACTTCTTTGTAGTGCAGATTTGCATTGCCCGCTTGTTTGCTTGGCCAAAAGGGTGTATGCGTTTTCTCCTGAATATATTCAGGAGAAAATGCATACGCCCTTTTTGGCCATGTGCATCATTGTCGAAGTTGTGACCCTCTTCCTGTGCTTTAAAGGCGATTCCAACGTACCTCTTGAAATCTGTTTCCTGCTATTCTGCCTCGCTTTCATGTCCGCCTCGTTGCCTTCCCTCAACAGATTTTTGGACGATAGTTGTACTTTATTTCTTGGCCAGTTTTTGAATTGCTGTGCCCCTGAGCTCCATTTTTCAACTCGTTTTTGGTGAGCTGACCGCAAGTCCAAAATTTTGGTTCAGGAACTATGCTGGTTCCCGGTGGGTGGCTGAGACTTTGGTTAATTCTTCTTCCTGCCGGGAATTTAGAGTGATATGTGCCCGTCCAAATGCCTAACAGCTACTCTCTCATTGGTTCTCCCTCTTCCCTTTCATCCTCTGCCAAATTGGAAACCTGTGCGAACCAGGAGGTTAAAGGGGCTGTCTCTCCAAGTTGGGAGGTAGGTAGTAAAGCAGATGGAAAGTCAAACCGGAGCACCAGGAGAGGGACTATTCATTGAGTTTTAGAAACCTTTCGTATTCACAGTGTGTCCGTTCTCTAGGTTTCTCATACATGTTATAGCTACAGTAATATTCCCTTCAACCTGGAGAGTTGGGACCCATGGAATGGGTGCCAGGCATTTGTGCTTTAAAGGTTCTGCATTTGCTCACGCAATCTCTCCAATCGTCTCAGTCCCAAGTGTCCCTTCTTATGCCACATCCAGCTGTCATTGTAGATAGGGTCATTCCAGGTTTCATCAGAGAACCTGAAGGAATTGTAAAGAATTTCCCTGTTTTTTTGTTTTGTTTTTGAAATTCCTTTTTATAGTGGGTTTGAGCTGATTCTCGCTGCCATGTTTATGCCAGTCTAGACACACTTGATTCCCTTACGGAGACATATCAATACATAGGTTTTAAGATTCTTACTAGTCAGATATATTCCTCTGCGGGAAATATGGGGTTTTGTGTCCCTTTCACTGAGGAAGGTGTAGGTCTTGTCTATTCCATAGTTGGTTTTTGGAACGGTACCTGTGCTTATATCAAACTCTGGTTTTATGCATCACCCCACCTCTCCTTCCCCCTTAAGCAGGCATAAGAGTGTTTTCTAAATGTGAGACACTGTTCTCTTTCCTAACTCAGTTCAAGTGTAGCCATGTTTACAAGATCTTCATAAGTGATATCTTATGATAAGTTTCTTTTTCTGTGTGATTTATTTCACTTAGAATCATCGTACCTGAATCCACCCATTTTGCTGCTACTGGACTTATGACATTGATTTAATGACTGAGGGATATTCCATCGTACGTAAGTACCACAATTTTTTGAGGCAATTTTATATCTCCTGGGATATTTAAGGTGTACCCAAGTTGAGGTCCTTGTAAGCAGTGCAGCCCTAAGTTTTGGCGTGGCTCTGTCTTATTGATTTTCAGTTTTCCTAAGGTATATTTCCTACACTGGAAGTGCCCTTGGCTCTGTAGCTCTGTTCTTTACTTGTTTTAGGGAACACAATGTACTCCTCCAGAGAGGCAGTTGGCAATTTACATCCCGCCCATCAGCATAACAAGGCTCCCAGTTGTCCAGGGCCTGTCTTGCCTTTCTGGTTTTTACACATTTTGTGGATGTCCCTTTTGACCGGTGGGAAGTGATACTTCTTTGTAGTGCAGATTTGCATTGCCCGCTTGCTTGCTTGGCCAAAAAGGGCGTATGCGTTTTCTCCTGAATATATTCAGGAGAAAACGCATACGCCCTTTTTGGCCAAGTGCATCATTGTCGAAGTTGTGCCCCTCTTCCTGTGCTTTAAAGGCGATTCCAACGTACCTCTTGAAATCTGTTTCCTGCTATTCTGCCTCGCTTTCAAGTCCGCCTCGTTGCCTTCCCTCAACAGATTTTTGGACGATAGTTGTCCTTTCTTACTCGGCCAGTTTGTGAATTGCTGTGCCCCTGAGCTCCGTTTTTCAACTCGTTTTTGGTGAGCTGACCACAAGTCCAACATTTTGGTTCAGGACCTATGCTGGTTCGCGGTGGGTGGCTGAGACTTTGGTTAATTCTTCTTCCTGCCGGGAAGTTAGAGTGATATCTGCCCGTCTAAATGCCTAACAGCTACTCTCTCATTGGTTCTCCCTATTCCCTTTCATCCTCTCCCAAATTGGAAACCTGTGCGAACCAGGAGGTTAAAGGGGCTGTCTCTCCAAAATGGGAGGTTGATAGTAAAGCAGATGGAAAGACAAACCGGGGCACCAGGAGAGGGACTATTCGTTGAGTTTTAGAAACCTTTCGTATTCACAGTGTGTCCGTTCCCTAGGTTTCCCGTACATGTTATATCTGTAGTAATATTCCCTTCAACCTGGAGAGTTGGGACCCATGGAATGGGTGCCATGCATTATTGCTTTAAAGGGTCTGCATTTGCTCAGCCAATCTCACCAATCCTCTCAGTCCCAAGTGTCCAGCCTTATGCCACATCCAGCTGTCATTGTAGATAGGGTCCTTCCAGGTTTCATCAGAGACCATGAAGGAATTGTAAAGAATTTCCCAGTTTTTTTGTTTTGTTTTTGAAATTCCTTTTTATAGTGGGTTTGAGCTGATTCTCGCTGCCATGTTTATGCCAGTCTAGACACACTTGATTCCCTTACGGAGACATACCAATACATAAGTTTTAAGATTCTTACTAGTCAGATATATTCCTCTGCGGGAAATATTGGGTTTTGAGTCCCTTTCACTGAGGAAGGTGTAGGTCTTGTCTATTCCATAGTTGGTTTTTGGAACGGTACCTGTGCTTATATCAAACTCTGGTTTTATGCATCACCCCACCTCTCCTTCCCCCTTAAGCAGGCATAAGAGTGTTTTCTAAATGTGAGACACTCTTCTCTTTCCTAACTCAGTTCTCGTGTAGCCATGTTTACAGGATCTTCATAAGTGATATCTTATGATAAGTTTCTTTTTCTGTGTGACTTATTTCACTTAGAATCATCGTACCTGAATCCACCCATTTTGCTGCTACTGGTCTTATGACATTGATTTCATGGCTGAGGGATATTCCATCGTACGTAAGTACCACAATTTTTTGAACCATTTTTATATTTCCTGGGATATTTAAGGTGTACCCAATTTGAGGTCCTTGTAAGCAGTGCAGCCCTAAATTTTCGGGTGGCTCTGTCTTATTGATTTTCAGTTTTCCCAAGGTATATTCCCTAGACTGGAAGTGCCCTTGGCTCTGTAGCTCTGTTGTTTACTTGTTTTAGAGAACACAATGCACTCATCCAGAGAGGCAGTTGGCAATTTACATCCCGCCCATCATCATAACAAGGCTCCCTGTTCTCCAGGGCCTGTCTTGCCTTTCTGGTTTTTACACATTTTGTGAATGTCCCTTTTGTGCGGTGGGAAGTGATACTTCTTTGTAGTGCAGATTTGCATTGCCCGCTTGCTTGCTTGGCCAAAAGGGGCGTATGCGTTTTCTCCTGAATATATTCAGGAGAAAACGCATACGCCCCTTTTGGCCAAGTGCATCATTGTCGAAATTGTGCCCCTCTTCCTGTGCTTTAAAGGCGATTCCAACGTACCTCTTGAAATCTGTTTCCTGCTATTCTGCCTCGCTTTCAAGTCCGCCTCGTTGCCTTCCTTCAACAGATTTTTGGACGATAGTTGTCCTTTATTACTCGGCCAGTTTGTGAATTGCTGTGCCCCTGAGCTCCGTTTTTCAACTCGTTTTTGGTGAGCTGACCGCAAGTCTAAAATTTTGGTTCAGGGCCTATACTGGTTCCCGGAGGGGGGCTGAGACTTTGGTTAATTCTTCTTCCTGCCGGGAAATTACAGTGATATGTGCCCGTCCAAATGCCTAACAGCCACTCTCTAATTGGTTCTCCCTCTACCCTTTCATCCTCTGCCAAATTGGCAACCTGTGCGAACCAGGAGGTTAAAGGGGCTGTCTCTCCAAGTTGGGAGGTTGATAGTAAAGCAGAAGGAAAGTCAAACTGGAGCACCAGGAGAGGGACTATTCGTTGAGTTTTAGAAACCTTTCGTATTCACAGTGTGTCCGTTCTCTAGGTTTCCCATACATGCTATAACTGTAGTAATATGCTCTTCACCCTGGAGAGTTGGGACCCATGGAATGGGTGCCATGCATTATTGCTTTACAGGGTCTGCATTTGCTCACCCAATCTCACCAATCCTCTCTGTCCCAAGTGTCCAGCCTTATGCCACATCCAGCTGCCGTTGTAGATAGGCTCATTCCAGGTTTCATCAGAGACCCTGCAGGAATTGTAAAGAATTTCCCAGTTTTTTTGTTTTGTTTTTGAAATTCCTTTTTATAGTGGGTTTGAGCTGATTCTCGCTGCCATGTTTATGCCAGTCTAGGCACACTTGATTCCCTTACGGAGACATATCAATACATAGGTTTTAAGATTCTTACTAGTCAGATATATTCCTCTGCCGGAAATATGGGGTTTTGAGTCCCTTTCACTGAGGAAGGTGTAGGTCTTGTCTATTCCATTGTTGGTTTTTGGAACGGTACCTGTGCTTATATCAAACTCTGGTTTTATGCATCACCCCACCTCTCCTTCCCGCTTAAGCAGGCATAAGAGTGTTTTCTAAATGTGAGACACTGTTCTCTTTCCTAACTCAGTTCAAGTGTAGCCATGTTTACAGGATCTTCATAAGTGATATCTTATGATAAGTTTCTTTTTCTGTGTGACTTATTTCACTTAGAATCATCGTACCTGAATCCACCCATTTTGCTGCTGCTGGTCTTATGACTTTGATTTCATGGCTGAGGGATATTCCATCGTATGTAAGTACCACAATTTTTTGAACCATTTTTATATTTCCTGGGATATTTAAGGTGTACCCAAGTTGAGGTCCTTGTAAGCAGTGCAGCCCTAAATTTTGGGGTGGCTCTGTCTTATTGATTTTCAGTTTTCCCAAGGTATATTCCCTAGACTGGAAGTGCCCTTGGCTCTGTAGCTCTGTTGTTTACTTGTTTTAGGGAACACAATGCACTCATCCAGAGAGGCAGTTGGCAATTTACATCCCGCCCATCATCATAACAAGGCTCCCTGTTCTCCAGGGCCTGTCTTGCCTTTCTGGTTTTTACACATTTTGTGGATGTCCCTTTTGTGCGGTGGGAAATGATACTTCTTTGTAGTGCAGATTTGCATTGCCCGCTTGCTTGCTTGGCCAAAAGGGGCGTATGCGTTTTCTCCTGAATATATTCAGGAGAAAACGCATACGCCCCTTTTGGCCAAGTGCATCATTGTCGAAATTGTGCCCCTCTTCCTGTGCTTTAAAGGCGATTCCAACGTACCTCTTGAAATCTGTTTCCTGCTATTCTGCCTCGCTTTCAAGTCCGCCTCGTTGCCTTCCTTCAACAGATTTTTGGACGATAGTTGTCCTTTATTACTCGGCCAGTTTGTGAATTGCTGTGCCCCTGAGCTCCGTTTTTCAACTCGTTTTTGGTGAGCTGACCGCAAGTCCAAAATTTTGGTTCAGGGCCTATACTGGTTCCCGGAGGGGGGCTGAGACTTTGGTTAATTCTTCTTCCTGCCGGGAAATTACAGTGATATGTGCCCGTCCAAATGCCTAACAGCCACTCTCTAATTGGTTCTCCCTCTACCCTTTCATCCTCTGCCAAATTGGCAACCTGTGCGAACCAGGAGGTTAAAGGGGCTGTCTCTCCAAGTTGGGAGGTTGATAGTAAAGCAGAAGGAAAGTCAAACTGGAGCACCAGGAGAGGGACTATTCGTTGAGTTTTAGAAACCTTTCGTATTCACAGTGTGTCCGTTCTCTAGGTTTCCCGTACATGCTATAACTGTAGTAATATGCTCTTCACCCTGGAGAGTTGGGACCCATGGAATGGGTGCCATGCATTATTGCTTTACAGGGTCTGCATTTGCTCACCCAATCTCACCAATCCTCTCTGTCCCAAGTGTCCAGCCTTATGCCACATCCAGCTGCCGTTGTAGATAGGCTCATTCCAGGTTTCATCAGAGACCCTGCAGGAATTGTAAAGAATTTCCCAGTTTTTTTGTTTTGTTTTTGAAATTCCTTTTTATAGTGGGTTTGAGCTGATTCTCGCTGCCATGTTTATGCCAGTCTAGGCACACTTGATTCCCTTACGGAGACATATCAATACATAGGTTTTAAGATTCTTACTAGTCAGATATATTCCTCTGCCGGAAATATGGGGTTTTGAGTCCCTTTCACTGAGGAAGGTGTAGGTCTTGTCTATTCCATTGTTGGTTTTTGGAACGGTACCTGTGCTTATATCAAACTCTGGTTTTATGCATCACCCCACCTCTCCTTCCCGCTTAAGCAGGCATAAGAGTGTTTTCTAAATGTGAGACACTGTTCTCTTTCCTAACTCAGTTCAAGTGTAGCCATGTTTACAGGATCTTCATAAGTGATATCTTATGATAAGTTTCTTTTTCTGTGTGACTTATTTCACTTAGAATCATCGTACCTGAATCCACCCATTTTGCTGCTGCTGGTCTTATGACTTTGATTTCATGGCTGAGGGATATTCCATCGTATGTAAGTACCACAATTTTTTGAACCATTTTTATATTTCCTGGGATATTTAAGGTGTACCCAAGTTGAGGTCCTTGTAAGCAGTGCAGCCCTAAATTTTGGGGTGGCTCTGTCTTATTGATTTTCAGTTTTCCCAAGGTATATTCCCTAGACTGGAAGTGCCCTTGGCTCTGTAGCTCTGTTGTTTACTTGTTTTAGGGAACACAATGCACTCATCCAGAGAGGCAGTTGGCAATTTACATCCCGCCCATCATCATAACAAGGCTCCCTGTTCTCCAGGGCCTGTCTTGCCTTTCTGGTTTTTACACATTTTGTGGATGTCCCTTTTGTGCGGTGGGAAATGATACTTCTTTGTAGTGCAGATTTGCATTGCCCGCTTGCTTGCTTGGCCAAAAGGGGCGTATGCGTTTTCTCCTGAATATATTCAGGAGAAAACGCATACGCCCCTTTTGGCCAAGTGCATCATTGTCGAAATTGTGCCCCTCTTCCTGTGCTTTAAAGGCGATTCCAACGTACCTCTTGAAATCTGTTTCCTGCTATTCTGCCTCGCTTTCAAGTCCGCCTCGTTGCCTTCCTTCAACAGATTTTTGGACGATAGTTGTCCTTTATTACTCGGCCAGTTTGTGAATTGCTGTGCCCCTGAGCTCCGTTTTTCAACTCGTTTTTGGTGAGCTGACCGCAAGTCCAAAATTTTGGTTCAGGGCCTATACTGGTTCCCGGAGGGGGGCTGAGACTTTGGTTAATTCTTCTTCCTGCCGGGAAATTACAGTGATATGTGCCCGTCCAAATGCCTAACAGCCACTCTCTAATTGGTTCTCCCTCTACCCTTTCATCCTCTGCCAAATTGGCAACCTGTGCGAACCAGGAGGTTAAAGGGGCTGTCTCTCCAAGTTGGGAGGTTGATAGTAAAGCAGAAGGAAAGTCAAACCGGAGCACCAGGAGAGGGACTATTCGTTGAGTTTTAGAAACCTTTCGTATTCACAGTGTGTACGTTCTCTAGGTTTCCCGTACATGCTATAACTGTAGTAACATGCTCTTCACCCTGGAGAGTTGGGACCCATGGAATGGGTGCCATGCATTATTGCTTTACAGGGTCTGCATTTGCTCACCCAATCTCACCAATCCTCTCTGTCCCAAGTGTCCAGCCTTATGCCACATCCAGCTGCCGTTGTAGATAGGCTCATTCCAGGTTTCATCAGAGACCCTGCAGGAATTGTAAAGAATTTCCCAGTTTTTTTGTTTTGTTTTTGAAATTCCTTTTTATAGTGGGTTTGAGCTGATTCTCGCTGCCATGTTTATGCCAGTCTAGGCACACTTGATTCCCTTACGGAGACATATCAATACATAGGTTTTAAGATTCTTACTAGTCAGATATATTCCTCTGCCAGAAATATGGGGTTTTGAGTCCCTTTCACTGAGGAAGGTGTAGGTCTTGGCTATTCCATTGTTGGTTTTTGGAACGGTACCTGTGCTTATATCAAACTCTGGTTTTATGCATCACCCCACCTCTCCTTCCCCCTTAAGCAGGCATAAGAGTGTTTTCTAAATGTGAGACACTGTTCTCTTTCCTAACTCAGTTCAAGTGTAGCCATGTTTACAGGATCTTCATAAGTGATATCTTATGATAAGTTTCTTTTTCTGTGTGACTTATTTCACTTAGAATCATCGTACCTGAATCCACCCATTTTGCTGCTGCTGGTCTTATGACTTTGATTTCATGGCTGAGGGATATTCCATCGTATGTAAGTACCACAATTTTTTGAACCATTTTTATATTTCCTGGGATATTTAAGGTGTACCCAAGTTGAGGTCCTTGTAAGCAGTGCAGCCCTAAATTTTGGGGTGGCTCTGTCTTATTGATTTTCAGTTTTCCCAAGGTATATTCGCTAGACTGGAAGTACCCTTGGCTCTGTAGCTCTGTTGTTTACTTGTTTTAGGGAACACAATGCACTCCTCCAGAGAGGCTGTTGGCAATTTATATCCCGCCCATCAGCATAACAAGGCTCCCTGTTCTCCAGGGCCTGTCTTGCCTTTCTGGTTTTTACACATTTTGTGGATGTCCCTTTTGACCGGTGGGAAGTGATACTTCTTTGTAGTGCAGATTTGCATTGCCCGCTTGCTTGCTTGGCCAAAAAGGGCGTATGCGTTTTCTCCTGAATATATTCAGGAGAAAACGCATACGCCCTTTTTGGCCAAGTGCATCATTGTCGAAGTTGTGCCCCTCTTCCTGTGCTTTAAAGGCGATTCCAACGTACCTCTTGAAATCTGTTTCCTGCTATTCTGCATCGCTTTCAAGTCCGCCTCATTGCCTTCCCTCAACAGATTTTTGGACGATAGTTGTCCTTTATTACTCGGCCAGTTTGTGAATTGCTTTGCCCCTGAGCTCCATTTTTCAACTCGTTTTTGGTGAGCTGACCGCAAGTCCAAAATTTTGGTTCAGGACCTATGCTGGTTCCCAGTGGGTGGCTGAGACTTTGTTTAATTCTTCTTCCTGCCGGGAAATTACAGTGATATGTGCCCGGCCAAATGCCTAACAGCTACTCTCTCATTGGTTCTCCCTCTTCCCTTTCATCCTCTGCCAAATTGGCAACCTGTGCGAACCAGGAGGTTAAAGGGGCTGTCTCTCCAAGTTGGGAGGTTGATAGTAAAGCAGATGGAAAGTCAAACCGGAGCAGCAGGAGAAGGACTATTCGTTGAGTTTTAGAAACCTTTGTAATTCACAGTGTGTCTGTTCTCTAGGTTTCCCGTACATGTTAAAGCTGTAGTAATATTCCCTTCAACCTGGAGATTTGGGACCCATGGAATAGGTGCCATGCATTATTGCTTTAAAGGGTCTGCATTTGCTCACCCAATCTCACCAATCCTTTCAGTCCCAAGTGTCCAACCTTATGCCATATCCAGCTGTCGTTGTAGATAGGGTCATTCCAGGTTTCATCAGAGACCCTGAAGGATTTGTAAAGAATTTCCCAGTTTTTTTGTTTTGTTTTTGAAATTCCTTTTTATAGTGGGTTTGAGATGATTCTCGCTGCCATGTTTATGCCAGTCTAGACACACTTGATTCCCTTACGGAGACATATCAATACATAGGTTTTAAGATTCTTACTAGTCAGATACATTCCTCTGCGGGAAATATGGGGTTTTGAGTCCCTTTCACTGAGGAAGGTGTAGGTCTTGTCTATTCCATAGTTGGTTTTTGGAACGGTACCTGTGCTTATATCAAACTCTGGTTTTATGCATCACCCCACCTCTCCTTCCCCCTTAAGCAGGCATAAGAGTGTTTTCTAAATGTGAGACACTGTTCTCTTTCCTAACTCAGTTCAAGTGTAGCCATGTTTACAGGATCTTCATAAGTGATATCTTATGATAAGTTTCTTTTTCTGTGTGACTTATTTCACTTAGAATCATCGTACCTGAATCCACCCATTTTGCTGCTACTGCTCTTATGACATTGATTTCATGGCTGAGGGATATTCCATCGTACGTAAGTACCACAATTTTTTGAACCATTTTTATATTTCCTGGGATATTTAAGGTGTATCCAAGTTGAGGTCCTTGTAAGCAGTGCGGCCCTAAATTTTGGGGTGGCTCTGTCTTATTGATTTTCAGTTTTCCCAAGGTATATTCCTTAGACTGGAAGTGCCCCTGGCTCTGTAGCTCTGTTCTTTACTTGTTTTAGGGAGCACAATGTACTCCTCCAGAGAGGCAGTTGGCTATTTACATCCCGCCCATCAGCATAACAAGGCTCCCTGTTCTCCAGGGCCTCTCTTGCCTTTCTGCTTTTTACACATTTTGTGGATGTCCCTTTTGACCGGTGGGAAGTGATACTTCTTTGTAGTGCAGATTTGCATTGCCCGCTTGCTTGCTTGGCCAAAAAGGGCGTATGCGTTTTCTCCTGAATATATTCAGGAGAAAACGCATACGCCCTTTTTGGCCAAGTGCATCATTGTCGAAGTTGTGCCCCTCTTCCTGTGCTTTAAAGGTCATTCCAACGTACCTCTTGAAATCTGTTTCCTGCTATTCTGCCTGCCTTTCAAATCAGCCTCGTTTCCTTCCCTCAACAGATTTTTGGACGGTAGTTGTAATTTATTACTCTGCCAGTTTTTGAATTGCTGTGCCCCTGAGCTCCATTTTTCAACACGTTTTTTGTGAGCTGAACGCAAGTCCAAAATTTTGGTTCAGGACCTATACTGGTTCCCAGTGGGTGGCTGAGACTTTTGTTAATTCTTCTTCCTGCCGGGAAATTAGAGTGACATGTGCCCGTCCAAATACCTAACAGCTACTCTCTCAATGGTTCTCCCTCTTCCCTTTCATCCTCTGCCAAATTGGCAACCTGTGCGAACCAGCAGGTTACAGTGGCTGTCTCTTCAAGTTGGGAGACTGCTAATAAAGCAGTTGGAAAGTTAAACCGGAGCACCAGGAGAGGGACTATTCTTTGAGTTTTAGAAACCTTACATATTCAAAGTGTGTCCGTTCTCTAGGTTTTCCGTACATGTTATATCTGTAGTAAGAGTTCCTTCAACCTGGAGAGTTGAGACCCATGGAATGTGTGCCACATATTATTGTTTTAAAGGGTCTGCATTTGCTCACGCACTCTCACCAACCCTCTCAGTCCCAAGTGTCCAGCCTTATGCCACATCCAGCTGTCGTTGTAGATAGGGTCATTCCAGGTTTCATCAGAGACCCTGAAGGAATTGTAAAGAATTTCCCTGTTTTTTGTTTTGTTTTTGAATTTCCTTTTCTAGTGGGTTTGAGCTGATTCTCGCTGCCATGTTTATGCCAGTCTAGACACACTTGATTCCCTTACGAAGACATATCTATACATAGGTTTTAAGATTCTTACTAGTCAGATATATTCCTCTGCGGGAAATATGGGGTTTTGAGTCCCGTTCACAGAGGAAGTAGTAGGTCTTGTCTATTCTGTATTTGGATTATGGAACCGTACCTGTGCTAATATCAAACTCTGGTTTTATTCATCACCCCACCTCTGCTTTCCCCTTAAGCATGCATAAGAGTGTTTTCTAAATGTGAGACTCTTCTCTTTCCTAATTCAGTTCATGTGTAGCCATGTTTACAAGACCTTCATAAGTGATATCTTATGATAAGTTTCTTTTTCTGTGTGACTTATTTCAGTTCGAATCATCGTACATGAATCCACTCATTATGCTGCTACTGGCCTTATGACATTGATTTCATGGCTGAGGGATATTCCGTCGTACGTATGTACCACAATTTCTTTACTATTTTTGTCTTTACTGGGATATTTAAGGTGTCCCGAATTCGAGGTTCTTGTAAGCAGTGCTGCCCTATATTGTGGGTTGGCTGTGTCTTATTGATTTTCAATTTTCCCAAGGTATATTCCCATGACTGGAAGTGCCTTAGGTTGTGAAGCTCTGTTGTTTAATTCTTTTAGGGAACACAATGCACTCCTCCAGAGTGGCTGTTGGCAATCTGCATCCCACCCATCAGCATAACAAGGCTCCCTGTTCTCTAGAGCCCCTCTTGCCTTTCTGGTTTTTACACATTTTACGGATATGCCTTTTGACTGGTGAGAAGTGATACTTTTTGTAGTGCAGATTTGCATTGTGTGGTTGCTTGGTTGGCCAAAATGGGTGTATGCGTTTTCTCCTGAATATATTCAGGAGAAAACACATGCGCCCTTTATGGACAATTCCATAATTTTCGAAGTTGTGATGCTTTTCCTGTGTTTAAAGGCGATTCCAATGTACTTCTGGAAATCTGTTTCGTGCAAATCTCCCTCATTTTCAAGTCCGCCTCATGGCTTTTCCTCAACAGATTTTTGGAAGAGAGTAGTCCTGTATAACTCTGCAAGTTAGTGAATTGCTGTGCCCCTGAGTTCCATTTTTCAACTTGTGTTTTTGTGAGCTGACCTTAAACCCACAATTTTGCTTCAGGACCTATACTAGTTATGGGGGTGGGGCAGGCTGAGAGTTTGGTTAATTCTTCTTCATGACGGGAAATTAGAGTGACATGTGGCCGTCCAAATGCCTACAGCTACTCTCTCATTGGTTCTCCCTCTTCCCTTATATCCTCTGCACAATGTGCCAACTGTGCGAACCAGGAGGTTATAGAGGCTGACTCTCCAAGTTGGGAGATTGATATTAAAGCAGTTGGAATGTCAAGCTGCAGCACATGGAGAGAAAAAAATTAGTAGAGTTTTAGAAACCTTTCACCATCAGAGGGTGTCCATTCTCTAGGTTTCCCATACATGTTATAACTGTAGTGATATTCCCTTCTACCTGGAGAGTTGGGAACCATGGAATCAGTGGCAGGCATTATTGCTTTAAAGCGTCTGCATTTTCTCACCCAATCTCACCAATCCTCTCAGTCCCAGGTGAACAGCCTTATGCCACATCCAGCTGTTGCTGTAGATAGGGTCATTCCAAGTTTCATCAGAACCCCTGAAGGTGTTGTGTAAGAATTTCACTGTTTCTTTGTTTTGTTTTGAAATTCCTTTTTATAGTGGGTTTGAGCTGATTCTCACTGTCGTGTTTATGTCATTCTAGACACACTTGGTTCCCTTATGGAGACATATCAATACATAGGTTTTAAGATCCTTACTAGTCAGATATATTTCTCTGTGGGGAATAGGGGTGTTGAGTCCCATTCACTGAGGAAGGAGTCGGGCTTGTCTCTTCTGTATTTGGATTATGGAATGGTACCTGTGTTAATATCAAACTCTGGTTTTGTGTGTCTCCCCACCTCTCCTTCCCCCTTAAGCAAGCATAAGAGTGTTTTCTAAATCTGAGACTCTGTTCTCTTTCCTAATTCAGTTCATATTTAGCCAGGTTTACATTCCCTTCATAAGTGATATCTTATATCAGAATGCACCATGGCCCTTGTCATAATAATGCTCCATGACCCCTGTCATCACAATGCTCCATTCCCTGGTTATCACAATGCTCCATGTCCCTTGTCATAACAATTCTCCACGTAATTGTCATCACAATGCTACATGACACTTCTCATCACAAAGTTACATGCTCGTTTCATCACAATTCTCCATGCACTTGTCATTGCAATGTTCCATGACCCCTGTTATAGCAAGCTCCAAGTGTTTGTCATCACAATGCTTCACGACTTTATCATCAAAATTCTCAATGGCACTTTTCATCAAAATGTTCCGTACCCTTGTCATCACAATGCTCCATGCCCTTGTCATCACAATGCTCCATGCCCTTGTCATCACAATGCTCCATGACCCCTGTCATCACAATGCTCCCTGACACCTGTCATCACAATGCTTCATGCCCCTTGTCATTACAGTGCTCCATGATGCTCGTCATCACAATTACCCATGGTCTCCTCATTACAATGCTCCACGGTTTTGCCATCACAATGCTCCATGCCCTGGTCATCTCAAAGCTCAATGTCCCTTGTCCTCACAATTTTCCACGTCCTTGTCATCACAATGCTCCATGGCACTTCTCATCACAATGTTATATGCTCTTGTCATAACAATACTCCATGCACTTGTCATCGCAATGCTCCATGACCCCTGTCATGGGAAGCTCCATGCGCTTGTCATCACAATGTTTCAGGACATGGACATTAAAATTATCAATGGCCCTTGTCATCTCAATGCTCCATGCGCTTATCATCACAATGCTCCTTTACCTTTGTCACAACAATCCTCCATGACACTTGGCATCACAATGCTCCGTGCTATTGTCATCAAAATGGAACATGACATATGTCATCACAATGCTCCCTGACACCTGTCTTCACAATACTCCATGACCTTGTCATCACAATGCTCCATGCCCTTGTCATCACAATGTGCCATGCCCACTGTCATCAAAATAATCCAAGAAACTTGTCAGACCAAAGCTCCATGCCACCTTTCATCACAATGCTCCATGAACCCTGTCATCACAATGCACCATGCCCATCATCATAATGCTTCATGCTCTTGTCATCACAATGAAATCAAAATGCTCTATGACCTCTGTCATCACAATGCTCCAAACCCTTGTGATCACAATGTTCCATAACACTTGTCATCACAATACCCCATGACGCTACTCATCACAATTATCCATGGACTTCTCATCACAATGCCCCATGACATTTGTCATCACAATGCGCAATACACATGTCATCACAATGCTCCCTGACTCTTGCCATCAGTATGCTCCCTGAACCCTTTCATGACAAGGCTCCATGCCTTTTTCATCACAATGATCCATGCCATTTTCATCACAATGCTCCAAGACCCCTGTAATCACAATGCTCCATGCCCTTGTCATCACAAAGCTCCATGATGCATGTCATCAGAATGCTCCATGGCCTTCTCATCACAATGCTCCATGCCCTTGTCATCACAATGCTCCAAGACCCCTGTAATCACAATGGTCCATGCCCCTTTTCATCAGAATGCTCCATGAGACTTGTCATCACAAGGCTCCATGGTCTTCTCATCACAATGCTCCAGGACATTGTCATCAAAATGCTCCATTCCCTTATCATCACAATGCTCCATGACCCCTGGCATCACAATACTCCATGAACATTTTCAGCCCAATGCTCCATGACCTTCTCATCACAATGCTCCTTGACCAATATCATCACAATGCTCCATGACCACAGTCATCACAACGCTCAATATCACCTGACAACACAATGATCCGGGACTCTTGTCATCACAATGCTCCATTCCCTAGTCATCACAATGCTCCATGACCCCTGTCATCACAATACTCCATGAACATTTTCAGCCCAATGCTCCATGACACTTGTCATCACAATGATGCATGCCCTTGTCATCCCAATGCTCCATGACCCCTGTAATCACAATGCTCTGTGACGCTTGTCATCACAGTGCTCCATGACACCTGTCATCACAATGCTCCATGCCTTTGTCAGCAAAATGCTACATGACCTTGTCATTACAATGTTCTATGCACTTGTCATCACAATACTCCATTACCATTGCCATCACAATCCTCCATGAACCTTGGGATCACATTACTCCATGCCTTTGTCATCACAATGCTCCATGCTCCTTGAAATCAAAATGACCCATGACCTCTGTCATCACAATGCTCCAAACCCTTGTGATCACAATGTTCCATAACACTTGTCATCACAATGCTCCATGATGCCTGTCATCACAATACTCCATTCCCTTTTCATTACAATGCTCCATGACCTTTGTCATCACAATTCTCGATACACTTGTCATCACAATGCTCCCTGACACTTGTCATCAGAATGCTCCTTGAAACCTGTCACAAAAAGGCTCCATGCCTTTTTCATCAAAATGCACCATGCCGTTTTCATCCCAATGCTCCATGCCATTGTCATCAAAATACTCCACAAGCTTGTCATCAGAATGCTCCATGTCCCTTGTCATCACAATTTTCCATGCACTTGTCAGCACAAGGCTCCCTGACCCTTGTCATCAAAATGCTCCAAGCCATTGTCATCACAATGCTCCATTACCTTTGTCATCAGAATCCTCCATGACACTTGGCATCACAATGCTCCCTGACACCTGTCTTCACAATAATGAATGACCTGGTCATCACAATGCTCCATGCCCTTGTCATCACAATGCGCCATTCCAACTGTCATCGCAATAAACCATGAAACTTATTAGACCAATGCTCCATGCCCTTGTCATCACAATGCCCCATGCCCTTGTTATCACAATGCTCCATGACCCCTGTCATCACAATGCTCCGTGACTCCAGTCATCACAAGGCTTCATGACCTTTGTCATCACAGTGGTCCATGCCCTTGTCATCAACAGTCTCTGTGACCTTTTTAACCACAATGCTTCATGAACTTTTCATCACAATGCTCTTTGACCCTTGTCATCACAATGCTCTATGCCTTTCTCAGCACAATGCTCCATGCGCTTGTCAGCACAATGCTCCATGACCCATGTCATCACAATGCACCATGCGCTTGTCGTCACAGTGCTCCACAATCTTGTCATCATAATGCTCCATAAACCTTGTCATCACAATGCTCCATGCACTTCAAATCAAAATGCTCTCTCACCACTGATATCACAATGTTACATCACTATTCATCACAATACTCCCTCAACCCTGTCATCACAATGTTCCATGACTCCTGTCATCACAATGCTACATGCACTTATCATCACAATGTTCGATGATCCCTGACATCACAATGTTCCATAACCCCTGTCATCAAAATGCTCCATGACCCTTTTCATCAAAATGCTCCATGACCCCTGACATCACAATGTTACATAACACCTCTCATCAAAATGTTCCATGACCCTTTTCATCAAATTGGTCCATGACAATGTCATCACAATGCTCCCTGCCCCTCTCATCACAATGCACCACGCCCTTGTCATCAAAATGCTCCATGACCTTTGTCATCACAAAGCTCCATGACCCTTGGCATCACAATGCTCCAAGCCATTGTCATCACAATACTCCATGAAACCTCTCATCACATTGTTCCATGCAATTGTCATCAAAAAGCTCCATGGTGCTTGTCATCACACTGCTCGATGCCCTTCTCATCACAATGCTCCATGCCCTTGTCATTACAATCCTCCATGACCCATGTATCACTGTGTTCCGTGCCCTTGTCATCACAATGCTCCATGCCCACTCTCATCACAATAATCCATGAAATTTTTCAGACAAATGTTCCATGCCCTTGTCATCACAATGCTCCATTACCCCTGTCATAACAATGCTCCATGACCCCTGCCATCACAACGTTCCACGGGCTTGTCATCACAAGGCTCCATGACCCTTGTCATCACAATGCTCCAAGACCACTGTAATCACAGTGCTACATGCCCTTGTCATCACAAAGCTCCATGATGCATGTCATCAGAATGCTCCATGCCCTTGCCATCACAATGCTCCATTACCCCTGTGATAACAATGCTCCATGACCCCTGCCATCACGATGTTCCATGGCCTTGTCATCACAAGGCTCCATGACCCTTCTCATCACAATGCTCCAAGACCCCTGTAATCACAATGCTCCATGTCCCTTTTTATCTCAATGATCCATGAACCCTGTCATCACAATGCACCATGCCCATCATCATAATGCTTCAGGCTATTGTCATCACAATGAAATCAAAATTCTCCATGACCTCTGTCATAACACTGCTCCAAACCCTTGTGATCACAATATTCCATAACACTTGTCATCACAATGCCCCATGACGCTCGTCATCACAATTATCTATGGTCTTCTCTTCACAATGCTCCATGACCTTTGTCATCACAATGCTCAATACACTTGTCATCAAAATGCTCCCTGACACTTGTTCTCTGTAGGCTCCTTGAACCCTGTCATGAAAAGGCTCCATGCCTTTTTCATCACAATGATCCATGCTTTTTTCATCACAATGCTCCAAGATGCCTGTAATTACAATGCTCCATGCCCTTGTCATCACAAAGCTCAATGACGCATGTCATCAGACTGCTCCTTGCCCTTCTCATCACAATGCTCCATGCCCTTGTCATCACAATTTTCCAAGACACTCTAATCACAATGCTCCATGCCCCTTTTCATCAGTATGCTCCATGAGACTATTCTCACAAGGCTCCATGGTTTTCTCATCACAATGCTCCAGCACCTTGTCATCACAATGCTTCACGACCTTGTCATGAAAATTTTCAATGGCCCTTGTCATCATAATGCTCCAAGCCCTAGTCATCACAATGCTCCATTATATTTGTCATCACAATCCTCCATTACATTTGGCATCACAATGCTCCATGCCATTGTCATCGCAATGGACCATGACATATGTCATCACAATGCTCCCTGACACCTGTCTTCACAATAATCCATGACCTTCTCATCACAATGCCCCATGCCCTTGTCATCACAATGCCCCATGCCCACTGTCATCACAATAATCTATTAAACTTGTCAGACCAATGCTCCATGCCCCTGTCATCACAATGCTCCATGCCCTTGTCATCACAATGCTCCATGCCCTTGTCATCACAATGCTCCATGCCCTTGTCATCACAATGCTCCATGACCCCTGTCATCACAGTGCTCTGTGACTCCAGTCATCACAATGCTTCATAACATTTGTCATCACAGTGGTCCATGCCCACATCATCACAAGGCTCTGTGACCTTTGTAACCACAATACTCCATGAACTTTTCATCACAATGCTCCGTGACCCTTGTCATCACAATGCTCCATGCCTTTGTCAGAACAATGCTCCATGACCCTTGTCATCACAATGTGCCACGTGATTTTCATCACAACGGTCCACAACCTTGTCAACGTAATGCTCCATAAACCTTGTAATCACAATGCTCCATGCACTTCTCATCAAAATGCTCTCTCAACAGAGATATCACAATGTTCCATCACTAGTCATCACAATACTCCCTCACCCCTGTAATCACAATGTTCCATGACCCCTGACATCACAATGTTCCATAACCCCTGTCATCAAAATGCTCCATGACCCTTTTCATCCCAAAGCTCCATGACCCCTGACATCACAATGTTCTATAACCCCTGTCATCAAAATGTTCCATTACACTTTTCATCAAATTGCTGCATGACCCTGTCATCAAAATGCTCCCTGCCCTTCTCATCACAATGCACCACGCCCTTGACATCAAAATGCTCCATGACTTTTGTCATCACAAAGCTCCATAACCCTTGGAATCACAATGTTCCATGAACCCTCTCATCACATTGTTCCATGCCCTTGTCATCACAAAGCTCCATGACGCTTGTCAAAACAATGTTCGATGCCCTTCTCATCACAATGCTCCATGCCCTTGTCATTACAATCCTCCATGACCCATGGATCACAGTGTTCCATGACCTTGTCATCACAATGCTCCATGCCCACTCTCATCACAATAATCCATGAAACTTTTCAGACCAATGCTCCATGCCCTTCTCATCACAATGCTCCATTACCCCTGTCATAACAATGCTCCATGACCCCTGCCATCACAATGTTCCACACCATTGTCATCACAAGGCTCCATGACCCTTGTCATCACAATGCTCAAAGACCCCTGTAATCACAATGCTCCATGCCCTTGTCATCACAAAGCTCAATGACGCATGTCATCAGAATGCTCCATGGCCTTCTCATCACAATGCTCCTTGCCCTTGTCATCACAATGCTCCAAGACCCCTGTAATCACAATGCTCCATGCCCCTTTTCATCTCAATGCTCCATGAACGCTGTCATCACAATGCACCATGCCCATCACCATAATGCTTCAGGCTATTGTCATCACAATGAAATCAAAATGCTCCATGACCTCTGTCATCACAATGCTCCAAACCCTTGTGATCACAATGTTCCATAAAACTTATCATCACAACACCCCATGACGCTCATCATCACAATTATCCATGGTCTTCTCATCACAATGCTCCATGAACTTTGTCATCACAATGCTCAATACACTTGTCATCACAATGCTCCGTGACACTTGTCGTCAGTATGCTCCTTGAACCCTGTCATGACAAGGCTCCATGCCTTTTTCATAACAATGATCCATGCCATTTTCATCACAATGCTCCATGCCCTTGTCAGCACAAAGCTCCATGACGCATGTCATCTGAATGCTCCATGGCCTTCTCATCACAATGCTCCATGCCCTTGTCATCACAATGCTCCAAGACCCCTGTAATCACAATGCTCCATGCCCCTTTTCATCAGAATGTTCCATGAGAATTGTCATCACAAGGCTCCATGGACTTCCCATTACAATGCTCCAGGACCTTGTCATCACAGTGCTCAATTCCCTTCTCATTACAATGCTCCATGACCCCTGTCATCACAATACTCCATGAACATTTTCAGCCCAATGCTTCATGACCTTCTCATCACAATGCTCCATGACCCATATCATCACAGTCCTCCATGACCACTGTCATCACAACACTCCATGACCCCTGACAACACAATGATCCGAGACTCTTGTCATCACAATGCTCCATTCCCTTGTCATCACAATGCTCCATGAACATTTTCAGCCCTATGCTCCATGACACTTGTCATCACAATGATCCATGGCCTTGTCATCCCAATGCTCCATGATCCCTGTAATCACAATGCTCTGTGACGCTTATCATCACAGTGCTCCATGACCCTTATCATCACAATTCTCCATGCCTGTGTCATCAAAATCCTACATGACCTTGTCATCACAATGCTCCATGAGCTTGTCATCACAATACTCCATTACCATTTTCATCACAATCCTCCATGAACCTTGGGATCACATTGCTCCATGCCCTTGTCATCACAATGCTCCATGCTCCTTGAAATCAAAATGGTCCATGACTTCTGTCATCACAATGCTCCAACCCCTTGTGATCACAATGTTCCATAACACTTGTCATCAAAACACTCCATGATGACTGTCATGACAATACTCCATGCACTTGTCGTCACAATGCTCCATGACCCTTGTCATCACAATGCTCCAAGCCCTTGTCATCAAAATGCTCCATTACCTTTGTCATCACAATCCTCCATGACACTTGGCATCACAATGCTACATTCCATTGTCATTGCAATAGACCGTGACATATGTCATCACAATGCTCCCTGACACACTTCTTCACAATACTCCAAGACCTTCTCATCACAATGCTCCATGCCCTTGTCATCACAATCCGCCATGCCCACTGTCATCACAATAATCCATGAAACTTGTCAGAAAAATGCTCCATTACCCTGTCATCACAATGCTCCATGCCCTTTCATCACAATGCTCTATGACCCCTGTCATCACAATGCTCCGTGACTCCAGTTATCACAATGCTTCATGACCTTTGTCATCACAATGGTCCATGACCTCGTCATCACAAGGCTCTGTGACCTTTGTGACCACAACACTCCATGAACATTTCATCACAATGCTCGCTGACCCTTGTCATCACAATGCTCCATGCCTTTGTCAGCACATTACTCCATGACACATGGCATCAAATGTGCCATGCGCTTGTCATCACAATGCTCCACATCGTTGTCATCACAATGCTCCACAAACCTTGTCATCACAGTGCTCCATGCGTTTGTCAGCACAATGATCCATGACCCATGTCATCACAATGTGCCCTGCGTTTCTCATCACAATGCTCCACAGCCTTGTCATCACAATGCTCCATGCACCTCTCATCAAAATGCTCTCTCACCACTGATATCACAATGTTCCATCACTAGTCAACACAATACTCCCTCCACCCTGTCATCCCAATGTTCCATGACCCTTGTCACAACAATGCTACATGCTCTTATCATCACAATGCTCCATGACCCATGACATCACAATGTTTCATAACCACTGTCATCACAATGCTCCATGACCCTTTTCATCACAATGCTCCATGACCCCTAACATCACAATGTTCCATAAACACTGTCATCAAAATGTTCCATGACCCTTTTCATCCAATTGCTCCATGACCCTGTCATCACAATTCTCCCTGCCCTTCTCATCACAATGCACCACGCACTTGTCATCAAAATGCTCCATGGCCTATGTCATCACAAAGCTCCATGACCCTTGGAATCACAATGCTCCATGCCATTGTCATCACAAAGCTCCATGAAACCTCTCATCACATTGCTCCATGCCGTTGTCATCACAAAGCTCCATGACGCTTGTCATCACAATGCACCATGCCCTTGTCATTGAAATCCTCCATAACACATGTATCACTGTGTTCCGTGCCCTTGTCATCACAATGCTCCATGCTCACTCTCATCACAATAATCCATGAAACTTTTCAGACCAATGCTCCATGCCCTTGTCATCACAATGCTCCATTACACCTGTCATAAC
Source organism: Hyperoodon ampullatus (assembly GCF_949752795.1). Lineage (NCBI taxonomy): Eukaryota > Metazoa > Chordata > Mammalia > Artiodactyla > Ziphiidae > Hyperoodon > Hyperoodon ampullatus. Next base: position 249,586 of record NW_027640973.1, on the reverse strand, counting down.
AATGCTCCGTGACCCTTGCCATCACAATGTTCTACGGCCTTGTCATCACAAGACTCCATGGCCCTTGTCATCACAATGCTCCAAGACCCCTGTAATCACAATGCTCCATGCCCATGTCATCACAAAGCTCCCTGACGCATGTCATCAGAATGCTCCATGGCCTTCTCATCACAATACTCCATGACCTTGTCATCACAATGCTCCAAGACCCTTGTTATTACAATGATCCATGCCTCTTTGCATCTCAATGCTCCATGAACCCTGTCATCACAATGCACCATGCCCATCATCATAATGCTTCATGCTATTGTCATCACAATGAAATCAAAATTCTCCATGACCTCTCTCATCACAATGCTCCAAACCCTTGTGATCACAATGTTCCATAACACTTGTCATCACAACGCCCCATGACGCTGGTCATCACAATTATCCATGGACTTCTCATCACAATGCTCCATGACCTTTGTCATCACAATTCTCAATACACTTGTCATCACAATGCTCCCTGATATTTGTCATCAGTATGCTCATTGAACCCTGTCATGACAAGTCTCCATGCCTTTTTCATCACAATGATCCATGCCCTTTTCATCACAATGCTCCATGCCATTGTCATCACAATACTCCACAAGCTTGTCATCAGAATGCTCCGTGACACTTTTCATCTCAATGATCCATGACCCCTGTCATCACAATGCTCCATGACACCTGTCATCACAATGCTCCATGCCCCTTGTCATTACAGTGCTCCATGATGTTCGTCATCACAATTATCCATGGTCTTCTCATCACAGTGCTCCACGGTCTTGCCATCACAATGCTCCATGCCCTGGTCATCACAATGCTCCATGTCCCCAGTCATCACAATGCTCCATGACCCCTGTCATCACAATGCTCCATACCGCTTGTCATTACAGTGCTCCATGACACTCGTAATCACAATTGTCCATGGTCTTCTCATCACAATGCTCCACGACCTTGTCATCAAAATGCTCCATGACCCTTGTCATCACAATGCTCCATGACCACTGTCACAACAATGCTCCATGACCCCTGTCATCACAAGGCTCCATACCACTTGTCATTACAGTGCTCCATGACACTCCTCAACACAATTATCCATGGTCTTCTCATCACAATGCTCCACGGTCTTGCCATCACAGTGCTCCATGCCTTGGGCATCACAATGCTCCATGTCCCCGGTCATCACAATGCTCCATGACCACTGTCATCACAATGCTCTATACCCCTTGTCATTACAGTGCTCCATGACACTCGTCATCACAATTATCCATGATCTTCTCATCACAGTGCTCCACGACCTTGCCATCACAAGGCTCCATGCCCTGGTCATCACAATGCTCCATGTCCCCAGTCATCACAATGTTCCATGTCCCCTGTCATCACAATTCTCCACGTTCTTGGCATCACTATGCTCCATGATACTTCTCATCACAGTGTTACATGTTTTGTCATCACAATTCTCTATGCACTTGTCATCGCAATGCTCCATGACCCCTGTCATAGCAAGCTCCATGTGATTGTCATCACAATGCTTCATGAACATGTCATCAAAATTCTCAATGGCCCTTGTTATCACAATGCTCCATGACCCTTGTCATCACAATGCTCCAAGCCCTTGTCATCAAAATGCTCCATTACCTTTGTCATCACAATCCTCCATGACACTTGGCATCACAATGCTACATTCCATTGTCATTGCAATAGACCATGACATATGTCATCACAATGCTCCCTGACACCCTTCTTCACAATACTCCATGACCTTCTCATCACAATGCTCCATGCCCTTGTTATCACAATGCACCATGCCCACTGTCATCACAATAATCCATGAAACTTGTCAGAAAAATGCTCCATGACCCTGTCATCACAATGCTCCATGCCCTTTCATCACAATGCTCTATGACCCCTGTCATCACAATGCTCCGTGACTCCAGTCATCACAATGCTTCATGACCTTTGTCATCACAATGGTCCATGACCTCGTCATCACAAGGCTCTGTGACCTTTGTGACCACAACACTCCAGGAACATTTCATCACAATGCTCGGTGACCCTTGTCATCACAATGCTCCATGCCTTTGTCAGCACATTACTCCATGACACATGGCATCAAATGTGCCATGCGCTTGTCATCACAATGCTCCACATCGTTGTCATCACAATGCTCCACAAACCTTGTCATCACAATGCTCCATGCGTTTGTCAGCACAATGATCCATGACCCATGTCATCACAATGTGCCCTGCGTTTCTCATCACAATGCTCCACAGCCTTGTCATCACAATGCTCCATGCACCTCTCATCAAAATGCTCTCTCACCACTGATATCACAATGTTCCATCACTAGTCAACACAATACTCCCTCCACCCTGTCATCCCAATGTTCCATGACCCTTGTCACAACAATGCTACATGCTCTTATCATCACAATGCTCCATGACCCCTGACATCACAATGTTCCATAACCCCTGTCATCACAATGCTCCATGACCCTTTTCATCACAATGCTCCATGACCCCTAACATCACAATGTTCCATAAACACTGTCATCAAAATGTTCCATGACCCTTTTCATCCAATTGCTCCATGACCCTGTCATCACAATGCTCCCTGCCCTTCTCATCACAATGCACCACGCTCTTGTCATCAAAATGCTCCATGGCCTATGTCATCACAAAGCTCCATGACCCTTGGAATCACAATGCTCCATGCCATTGTCATCACAAAGCTCCATGAAACCTCTCATCACATTGCTCCATGCCGTTGTCAACACAAAGCTCCATGACGCTTGTCATCAAAATGCTCCATGCCCTTGTCATTGCAATCCTCCATAACACATGTATCACTGTGTTCCGTGCCCTTGTCATCACAATGCTCCATGCTCACTCTCATCACAATAATCCATGAAACTTTTCAGACCAATGCTCCATGCCCTTGTCATCACAATGCTCCATTACACCTGTCATAACAATGCTCCGTGACCCCTGCCATCACAATGTTCTACGGCCTTGTCATCACAAGACTCCATGACCCTTGTCATCACAATGCTCCAAGACCCATGTAATCACAATGCTCCATGCCCATGTCATCACAAAGCTCCCTGACGCATGTCATCAGAATGCTCCATGGCCTTCTCATCACAATACTCCATGCTCTTGTCATCACAATGCTCCAAGACCCTTGTTATTACAATGATCCATGCCTCTTTGCATCTCAATGCTCCATGAACCCTGTCATCACAATGCACCATGCCCATCATCATAATGCTTCATGCTATTGTCATCACAATGAAATCAAAATTCTCCATGACCTCTCTCATCACAATGCTCCAAACCCTTGTGATCACAATGTTCCATAACACTTGTCATCACAACGCCCCATGACGCTGGTCATCACAATTATCCATGGACTTCTCATCACAATGCTCCATGACCTTTGTCATCACAATTCTCAATACACTTGTCATCACAATGCTCCCTGATATTTGTCATCAGTATGCTCATTGAACCCTGTCATGACAAGTCTCCATGCCTTTTTCATCACAATGATCCATGCCCTTTTCATCACAATGCTCCATGCCATTGTCATCACAATACTCCACAAGCTTGTCATCAGAATGCTCCGTGACACTTTTCATCTCAATGATCCATGACCCCTGTCATCACAATGCTCCATGACACCTGTCATCACAATGCTCCATGCCCCTTGTCATTACAGTGCTCCATGATGTTCGTCATCACAATTATCCATGGTCTTCTCATCACAGTGCTCCACGGTCTTGCCATCACAATGCTCCATGCCCTGGTCATCACAATGCTCCATGTCCCCAGTCATCACAATGCTCCATGACCCCTGTCATCACAATGCTCCATACCGCTTGTCATTACAGTGCTCCATGACACTCGTAATCACAATTGTCCATGGTCTTCTCATCACAATGCTCCACGACCTTGTCATCAAAATGCTCCATGACCCTTGTCATCACAATGCTCCATGACCACTGTCACAACAATGCTCCATGACCCCTGTCATCACAAGGCTCCATACCACTTGTCATTACAGTGCTCCATGACACTCCTCAACACAATTATCCATGGTCTTCTCATCACAATGCTCCACGGTCTTGCCATCACAGTGCTCCATGCCTTGGGCATCACAATGCTCCATGTCCCCGGTCATCACAATGCTCCATGACCACTGTCATCACAATGCTCTATACCCCTTGTCATTACAGTGCTCCATGACACTCGTCATCACAATTATCCATGATCTTCTCATCACAGTGCTCCACGACCTTGCCATCACAAGGCTCCATGCCCTGGTCATCACAATGCTCCATGTCCCCAGTCATCACAGTGTTCCATGTCCCCTGTCATCACAATTCTCCACGTTCTTGGCATCACTATGCTCCATGATACTTCTCATCACAGTGTTACATGTTTTGTCATCACAATTCTCTATGCACTTGTCATCGCAATGCTCCATGACCCCTGTCATAGCAAGCTCCATGTGATTGTCATCACAATGCTTCATGAACATGTCATCAAAATTCTCAATGGCCCTTGTTATCACAATGCTCCATGACCCTTGTCATCACAATTCTCCAAGCCCTTGTCATCAAAATGCTCCATTACCTTTGTCATCACAATCCTCCATGACACTTGGCATCACAATGCTACATTCCATTGTCATTGCAATAGACCATGACATATGTCATCACAATGCTCCCTGACACCCTTCTACACAATACTCCATGACCTTCTCATCACAATGCTCCATGCCCTTGTTATCACAATGCACCATGCCCACTGTCATCACAATAATCCATGAAACTTGTCAGAAAAATGCTCCATGACCCTGTCATCACAATGCTCCATGCCCTTTCATCACAATGTTCTATGACCCCTGTCATCACAATGCTCCGTGACTCCAGTCATCACAATGCTTCATGACCTTTGTCATCACAATGGTCCATGACCTCGTCATCACAAGGCTCTGTGACCTTTGTGACCACAACACTCCATGAACATTTCATCACAATGCTCGGTGACCCTTGTCATCACAATGCTCCATGCCTTTGTCAGCACATTACTCCATGACACATGGCATCAAATGTGCCATGCGCTTGTCATCACAATGCTCCACATCGTTGTCATCACAATGCTCCACAAACCTTGTCATCACAATGCTCCATGCGTTTGTCAGCACAATGATCCATGACCCATGTCATCACAATGTGCCCTGCGTTTCTCATCACAATGCTCCACAGCCTTGTCATCACAATGCTCCATGCACCTCTCATCAAAATGCTCTCTCACCACTGATATCACAATGTTCCATCACTAGTCAACACAATACTCCCTCCACCCTGTCATCCCAATGTTCCATGACCCTTCTCACAACAATGCTACATGCCCTTATCATCACAATGCTCCATGACCCATGACATCACAATGTTTCATAACCACTGTCATCACAATGCTCCATGACCCTTTTCATCACAATGCTCCATGACCCCTAACATCACAATGTTCCATAAACACTGTCATCAAAATGTTCCATGACCCTTTTCATCCAATTGCTCCATGACCCTGTCATCACAATTCTCCCTGCCCTTCTCATCACAATGCACCACGCTCTTGTCATCAAAATGCTCCATGGCCTATGTCATCACAAAGCTCCATGACCCTTGGAATCACAATGCTCCATGCCATTGTCATCACAAAGCTCCATGAAACCTCTCATCACATTGCTCCATGCCGTTGTCATCACAAAGCTCCATGACGCTTGTCATCACAATGCTCCATGCCCTTGTCATTGCAATCCTCCATAACACATGTATCACTGTGTTCCGTGCACTTGTCCTCACAATGCTCCATGCTCACTCTCATCACAATAATCCATGAAACTTTTCAGACCAATGCTCCATGCCCTTGTCATCACAATGCTCCATTACACCTGTCATAACAATGCTCCATGACCCTTGCCATCACAATGTTCTACGGCCTTGTCATCACAAGACTCCATGGCCCTTGTCATCACAATGCTCCAAGACCCATGTAATCACAATGCTCCATGCCCATGTCATCACAAAGCTCCCTGACGCATGTCATCAGAATGCTCCATGGCCTTCTCATCACAATACTCCATGACCTTGTCATCACAATGCTCCAAGACCCTTGTTATTACAATGATCCATGCCTCTTTGCATCTCAATGCTCCATGAACCCTGTCATCACAATGCACCATGCCCATCATCATAATGCTTCATGCTATTGTCATCACAATGAAATCAAAATTCTCCATGACCTCTCTCATCACAATGCTCCAAACCCTTGTGATCACAATGTTCCATAACACTTGTCATCACAACGCTCCATGACGCTGGTCATCACAATTATCCATGGACTTCTCATCACAATGCTCCATGACCTTTGTCATCACAATTCTCAATACACTTGTCATCACAATGCTCCCTGATATTTGTCATCAGTATGCTCATTGAACCCTGTCATGACAAGTCTCCATGCCTTTTTCATCACAATGATCCATGCCCTTTTCATCACAATGCTCCATGCCATTGTCATCACAATACTCCACAAGCTTGTCATCAGAATGCTCCGTGACACTTTTCATCTCAATGATCCATGACCCCTGTCATCACAATGCTCCATGACACCTGTCATCACAATGCTCCATGACACCTGTCATCACAATGCTCCATGCCCCTTGTCATTACAGTGCTCCATGATGTTCGTCATCACAATTATCCATGGTCTTCTCATCACAGTGCTCCACGGTCTTGCCATCACAATGCTCCATGCCCTGGTCATCACAATGCTCCATGTCCCCAGTCATCACAATGCTCCATGACCCCTGTCATCACAATGCTCCATACCGCTTGTCATTACAGTGCTCCATGACACTAGAAATCACAATTGTCCATGGTCTTCTCATCAAAATGCTCCACGACCTTGTCATCAAAATGCTCCACGACCTTGTCATCAAAATGCTCCATGACCCTTGTCATCACAGTGCTCCATGACCACTGTCACAACAATGCTCCATGACCCCTGTCATCACAAGGCTCCATACCACTTGTCTTTACAGTGCTCCATGACACTCCTCAACACAATTATCCATGGTCTTCTCATCACAATGCTCCACGGTCTTGCCATCACAGTGCTCCATGCCTTGGGCATCACAATGCTCCATGTCCCCGGTCATCACAATGCTCCATGACCACTGTCATCACAATGCTCTATACCCCTTGTCATTACAGTGCTCCATGACACTCGTCATCACAATTATCCATGATCCTCTCATCACAGTGCTCCACGACCTTGCCATCACAAGGCTCCATGCCCTGGTCATCACAATGCTCCATGTCCCCAGTCATCACAATGCTCCATGTCCCCTGTCATCACAATTCTCCACGTTCTTGGCATCACTATGCTCCATGATACTTCTCATCACAGTGTTACATGTTTTGTCATCACAATTCTCTATGCACTTGTCATCGCAATGCTCCATGACCCCTGTCATAGCAAGCTCCATGTGATTGTCATCACAATGCTTCATGAACATGTCATCAAAATTCTCAATGGCCCTTGTTATCACAATGCTCCATGACCCTTGTCATCACAATGCTCCAAGCCCTTGTCATCAAAATGCTCCATTACCTTTGTCATCACAATCCTCCATGACACTTGGCATCACAATGCTACATTCCATTGTCATTGCAATAGACCATGACATATGTCATCACAATGCTCCCTGACACCCTTCTTCACAATACTCCATGACCTTCTCATCACAATGCTCCATGCCCTTGTTATCACAATGCACCATGCCCACTGTCATCACAATAATCCATGAAACTTGTCAGAAAAATGCTCCATGACCCTGTCATCACAATGCTCCATGCCCTTTCATCACAATGCTCTATGACCCCTGTCATCACAATGCTCCGTGACTCCAGTCATCACAATGCTTCATGACCTTTGTCATCACAATGGTCCATGACCTCGTCATCACAAGGCTCTGTGACCTTTGTGACCACAACACTCCATGAACATTTCATCACAATGCTCGGTGACCCTTGTCATCACAATGCTCCATGCCTTTGTCAGCACATTACTCCATGACACATGGCATCAAATGTGCCATGCGCTTGTCATCACAATGCTCCACATCGTTGTCATCACAATGCTCCACAAACCTTGTCATCACAATGCTCCATGCGTTTGTCAGCACAATGATCCATGACCCATGTCATCACAATGTGCCCTGCGTTTCTCATCACAATGCTCCACAGCCTTGTCATCACAATGCTCCATGCACCTCTCATCAAAATGCTCTCTCACCACTGATATCACAATGTTCCATCACTAGTCAACACAATACTCCCTCCACCCTGTCATCCCAATGTTCCATGACCCTTGTCACAACAATGCTACATGCTCTTATCATCACAATGCTCCATGACCCCTGACATCACAATGTTCCATAACCCCTGTCATCACAATGCTCCATGACCCTTTTCATCACAATGCTCCATGACCCCTAACATCACAATGTTCCATAAACACTGTCATCAAAATGTTCCATGACCCTTTTCATCCAATTGCTCCATGACCCTGTCATCACAATGCTCCCTGCCCTTCTCATCACAATGCACCACGCTCTTGTCATCAAAATGCTCCATGACCTATGTCATCACAAAGCTCCATGACCCTTGGAATCACAATGCTCCATGCCATTGTCATCACAAAGCTCCATGAAACCTCTCATCACATTGCTCCATGCCGTTGTCAACACAAAGCTCCATTACGCTTGTCATCAAAATGCTCCATGCCCTTGTCATTGCAATCCTCCATAACACATGTATCACTGTGTTCCGTGCCCTTGTCATCACAATGCTCCATGCTCACTCTCATCACAATAATCCATGAAACTTTTCAGACCAATGCTCCATGCCCTTGTCATCACAATGCTCCATTACACCTGTCATAACAATGCTCCGTGACGCCTGCCATCACAATGTTCTACGGCCTTGTCATCACAAGACTCCATGACCCTTGTCATCACAATGCTCCAAGACCCATGTAATCACAATGCTCCATGCCCATGTCATCACAAAGCTCCCTGACGCATGTCATCAGAATGCTCCATGGCCTTCTCATCACAATACTCCATGCCCTTGTCATCACAATGCTCCAAGACCCTTGTTATTACAATGATCCATGCCTCTTTGCATCTCAATGCTCCATGAACCCTGTCATCACAATGCCCCATGCCCATCATCATAATGCTTCATGCTATTGTCATCACAATGAAATCAAAATTCTCCATGACCTCTCTCATCACAATGCTCCAAACCCTTGTGATCACAATGTTCCATAACACTTGTCATCACAACGCCCCATGACGCTGGTCATCACAATTATCCATGGACTTCTCATCACAATGCTCCATGACCTTTGTCAACACAATTCTCAATACACTTGTCATCACAATGCTCCCTGATATTTGTCATCAGTATGCTCATTGAACCCTGTCATGACAAGTCTCCATGCCTTTTTCATCACAATGATCCATGCCCTTATCATCACAATGCTCCATGCCCTTTTCATCACAATGCTCCATGCCATTGTCATCACAATACTCCACAAGCTTGTCATCAGAATGCTCCGTGACACTTTTCATCTCAATGATCCATGACCCCTGTCATCACAATGCTCCATGACACCTGTCATCACAATGCTCCATGCCCCTTGTCATTACAGTGCTCCATGATGTTCGTCATCACAATTATCCATGGTCTTCTCATCACAGTGCTCCACGGTCTTGCCATCACAATGCTCCATGCCCTGGTCATCACAATGCTCCATGTCCCCAGTCATCACAATGCTCCATGACCCCTGTCATCCCAATGCTCCATACCGCTTGTCATTACAGTGCTCCATGACACTCGTAATCACAATTGTCCATGGTCTTCTCATCACAATGCTCCACGACCTTGTCATCAAAATGCTCCATGACCCTTGTCATCACAATGCTCCATGACCCCTGTCATCACAAGGCTCCATACCACTTGTCATTACAGTGCTCCATGACACTCCTCATCACAATTATCCATGGTCTTCTCATCACAATGCTCCACGGTCTTGCCATCACAGTGCTCCATGCCTTGGGCATCACAATGCTCCATGTCCCCGGTCATCACAATGCTCCATGACCACTGTTATCACAATGCTCTATACCCCTTGTCATTACAGTGCTCCATGACACTCGTCATCACAATTATCCATGATCTTCTCATCACAGTGCTCCACGACCTTGCCATCACAAGGCTCCATGCCCTGGTCATCACAATGCTCCATGTCCCCAGTCATCACTATGCTCCATGTACCCGGTCATCACAATGCTCCATGACCACTGTCATCACAATGCTCTATACCCCTTGTCATTACAGTGCTCCATGACGCTCGTCATCACAATTATCCATGGTCTTCTCATCACAGTGCTCCACGGTCTTGCCATCACAATGCTCCATGCCCTGGTCATCACAATGCTCCATGTCCCCTGTCATCACAATTCTCCACGTTCTTGGCATCACTATGCTCCATGATACTTCTCATCACAGTGTTACATGTTTTGTCATCACAATTCTCTATGCACTTGTCATCGCAATGCTCCATGACCCCTGTCATAGCAAGCTCCATGTGATTGTCATCACAATGCTTCATGAACATGTCATCAAAATTCTCAATGGCCCTTGTTATCACAATGCTCCATGACCCTTGTCATCACAATGCTCCAAGCCCTTGTCATCAAAATGCTCCATTACCTTTGTCATCACAATCCTCCATGACACTTGGCATCACAATGCTACATTCCATTGTCATTGCAATAGACCATGACATATGTCATCACAATGCTCCCTGACACCCTTCTACACAATACTCCATGACCTTCTCATCACAATGCTCCATGCCCTTGTCATCACAATGCGCCATGCCCACTGTCATCACAATAATCCATGAAACTTGTCAGAAAAATGCTCCATGACCCTGTCATCACAATGCTCCATGCCCTTTCATCACAATGCTCTATGACCCCTGTCATCACAATGCTCCGTGACTCCAGTCATCACAATGCTTCATGACCTTTGTCATCACAATGGTCCATGACCTCGTCATCACAAGGCTCTGTGACCTTTGTGACCACAACACTCCATGAACATTTCATCACAATGCTCGGTGACCCTTGTCATCACAATGCTCCATGCCTTTGTCAGCACATTACTCCATGACACATGGCATCAAATGTGCCATGCGCTTGTCATCACAATGCTCCACATCGTTGTCATCACAATGCTCCACAAACCTTGTCATCACAATGCTCCATGCGTTTGTCAGCACAATGATCCATGACCCATGTCATCACAATGTGCCCTGCGTTTCTCATCACAATGCTCCACAGCCTTGTCATCACAATGCTCCATGCACCTCTCATCAAAATGCTCTCTCACCACTGATATCACAATGTTCCATCACTAGTTAACACAATACTCCCTCCACCCTGTCATCCCAATGTTCCATGACCCTTGTCACAACAATGCTACATGCTCTTATCATCACAATGCTCCATGACCCCTGACATCACAATGTTCCATAACCCCTGTCATCACAATGCTCCATGACCCTTTTCATCACAATGCTCCATGACCCCTAACATCACAATGTTCCATAAACACTGTCATCAAAATATTCCATGACCCTTTTCATCCAATTGCTCCATGACCCTGTCATCACAATTCTCCCTGCCCTTCTCATCACAATGCACCACGCCCTTGTCATCAAAATGCTCCATGGCCTATGTCATCACAAAGCTCCATGACCCTTGGAATCACAATGCTCCATGCCAGTGTCATCACAAAGCTACATGAAACCTCTCATCACATTGCTCCATGCCGTTGTCATCACAAAGCTCCATGACGCTTGTCATCACAATGCTCCATGCCCTTGTCATTGCAATCCTCCATGACACATGTATCACTGTGTTCCGTGCCCTTGTCATCACAATGCTCCATGCTCACTCTCATCACAATAATCCATGAAACTTTTCAGACCAATGCTCCATGCCCTTGTCATCACAATGCTCCATTACACCTGTCATAACAATGCTCCATGACCCCTGCCATCACAATATTCTACGGCCTTGTCATCACAAGACTCCATGACCCTTGTCATCACAATGCTCCAAGACCCCTGTAATCACAATGCTCCATGCCCATGTCATCACAAAGCTCCCTGACGCATGTCATCAGAATGCTCCATGGCCTTCTCATCACAATACTCCATGCCCTTGTCATCACAATGCTCCAAGACCCTTGTTATTACAATGATCCATGCCTCTTTGCATCTCAATGCTCCATGAACCCTGTCATCACAATGCACCATGCCCATCATCATAATGCTTCATGCTATTGTCATCACAATGAAATCAAAATTCTCCATGACCTCTCTCATCACAATGCTCCAAACCCTTGTGATCACAATGTTCCATAACACTTGTCATCACAACGCCCCATGACGCTGGTCATCACAATTATCCATGGACTTCTCATCACAATGCTCCATGACCTTTGTCATCACAATTCTCAATACACTTGTCATCACAATGCTCCCTGACACTTGTCATCAGTATGCTCATTGAACCCTGTCATGACAAGTCTCCATGCCTTTTTCATCACAATGATCCATGCCCTTTTCATCACAATGCTTCATGCCATTGTCATCACAATACTCCACAAGCTTGTCATCAGAATGCTCCGTGACCCTTGTCATCTCAGTGATCCATGACCCCTGTCATCACAATGCTCCATGACACCTGTCATCACAATGCTCCATGCCCCTTGTCATTACAGTGCTCCATGATGTTCGTCATCACAATTATCCATGGTCTTCTCATCACAGTGCTCCACGGTCTTGCCATCACAATGCTCCATGCCCTGGTCATCACAATGCTCCATGTCCCCAGTCATCACAATGCTCCATGACCCCTGTCATCACAATGCTCCATACCGCTTGTCATTACAGTGCTCCATGACACTCGTAATCACAATTGTCCATGGTCTTCTCATCACAATGCTCCACGACCTTGTCATCAAAATGCTCCATGACCCTTGTCATCACAATGCTCCATGACCCCTGTCATCACAAGGCTCCATACCACTTGTCATTACAGTGCTCCATGACACTCCTCATCACAATTATCCATGGTCTTCTCATCACAATGCTCCACGGTCTTGCCATCACAGTGCTCCATGCCTTGGGCATCACAATGCTCCATGTCCCCGGTCATCACAATGCTCCATGACCACTGTCATCACAATGCTCTATACCCCTTGTCATTACAGTGCTCCATGACACTCGTCATCACAATTATCCATGATCTTCTCATCACAGTGCTCCACGACCTTGCCATCACAAGGCTCCATGCCCTGGTCATCACAATGCTCCATGTCCCCAGTCATCACAATGCTCCATGTACCCGGTCATCACAATGCTCCATGACCACTGTCATCACAATGCTCTATACCCCTTGTCATTACAGTGCTCCATGACGCTCGTCATCACAATTATCCATGGTCTTCTCATCACAGTGCTCCACGGTCTTGCCATCACAATGCTCCATGCCCTGGTCATCACAATGCTCCATGTCCCCTGTCATCACAATTCTCCACGTTCTTGGCATCACTATGCTCCATGATACTTCTCATCACAGTGTTACATGTTTTGTCATCACAATTCTCTATGCACTTGTCATCGCAATGCTCCATGACCCCTGTCATAGCAAGCTCCATGTGATTGTCATCACAATGCTTCATGAACATGTCATCAAAATTCTCAATGGCCCTTGTTATCACAATGCTCCATGACCCTTGTCATCACAATGCTCCAAGCCCTTGTCATCAAAATGCTCCATTACCTTTGTCATCACAATCCTCCATGACACTTGGCATCACAATGCTACATTCCATTGTCATTGCAATAGACCATGACATATGTCATCACAATGCTCCCTGACACCCTTCTACACAATACTCCATGACCTTCTCATCACAATGCTCCATGCCCTTGTCATCACAATGCGCCATGCCCACTGTCATCACAATAATCCATGAAACTTGTCAGAAAAATGCTCCATGACCCTGTCATCACAATGCTCCATGCCCTTTCATCACAATGCTCTATGACCCCTGTCATCACAATGCTCCGTGACTCCAGTCATCACAATGCTTCATGACCTTTGTCATCACAATGGTCCATGACCTCGTCATCACAAGGCTCTGTGACCTTTGTGACCACAACACTCCATGAACATTTCATCACAATGCTCGGTGACCCTTGTCATCACAATGCTCCATGCCTTTGTCAGCACATTACTCCATGACACATGGCATCAAATGTGCCATGCGCTTGTCATCACAATGCTCCACATCGTTGTCATCACAATGCTCCACAAACCTTGTCATCACAATGCTCCATGCGTTTGTCAGCACAATGATCCATGACCCATGTCATCACAATGTGCCCTGCGTTTCTCATCACAATGCTCCACAGCCTTGTCATCACAATGCTCCATGCACCTCTCATCAAAATGCTCTCTCACCACTGATATCACAATGTTCCATCACTAGTTAACACAATACTCCCTCCACCCTGTCATCCCAATGTTCCATGACCCTTGTCACAACAATGCTACATGCTCTTATCATCACAATGCTCCATGACCCCTGACATCACAATGTTCCATAACCCCTGTCATCACAATGCTCCATGACCCTTTTCATCACAATGCTCCATGACCCCTAACATCACAATGTTCCATAAACACTGTCATCAAAATATTCCATGACCCTTTTCATCCAATTGCTCCATGACCCTGTCATCACAATTCTCCCTGCCCTTCTCATCACAATGCACCACGCCCTTGTCATCAAAATGCTCCATGGCCTATGTCATCACAAAGCTCCATGACCCTTGGAATCACAATGCTCCATGCCAGTGTCATCACAAAGCTACATGAAACCTCTCATCACATTGCTCCATGCCGTTGTCATCACAAAGCTCCATGACGCTTGTCATCACAATGCTCCATGCCCTTGTCATTGCAATCCTCCATGACACATGTATCACTGTGTTCCGTGCCCTTGTCATCACAATGCTCCATGCTCACTCTCATCACAATAATCCATGAAACTTTTCAGACCAATGCTCCATGCCCTTGTCATCACAATGCTCCATTACACCTGTCATAACAATGCTCCATGACCCCTGCCATCACAATATTCTACGGCCTTGTCATCACAAGACTCCATGACCCTTGTCATCACAATGCTCCAAGACCCCTGTAATCACAATGCTCCATGCCCATGTCATCACAAAGCTCCCTGACGCATGTCATCAGAATGCTCCATGGCCTTCTCATCACAATACTCCATGCCCTTGTCATCACAATGCTCCAAGACCCTTGTTATTACAATGATCCATGCCTCTTTGCATCTCAATGCTCCATGAACCCTGTCATCACAATGCACCATGCCCATCATCATAATGCTTCATGCTATTGTCATCACAATGAAATCAAAATTCTCCATGACCTCTCTCATCACAATGCTCCAAACCCTTGTGATCACAATGTTCCATAACACTTGTCATCACAACGCCCCATGACGCTGGTCATCACAATTATCCATGGACTTCTCATCACAATGCTCCATGACCTTTGTCATCACAATTCTCAATACACTTGTCATCACAATGCTCCCTGACACTTGTCATCAGTATGCTCATTGAACCCTGTCATGACAAGTCTCCATGCCTTTTTCATCACAATGATCCATGCCCTTTTCATCACAATGCTTCATGCCATTGTCATCACAATACTCCACAAGCTTGTCATCAGAATGCTCCGTGACCCTTGTCATCTCAGTGATCCATGACCCCTGTCATCACAATGCTCCATGACACCTGTCATCACAATGCTCCATGCCCCTTGTCATTACAGTGCTCCATGATGTTCGTCATCACAATTATCCATGGTCTTCTCATCACAGTGCTCCACGGTCTTGCCATCACAATGCTCCATGCCCTGGTCATCACAATGCTCCATGTCCCCAGTCATCACAATGCTCCATGACCCCTGTCATCACAATGCTCCATACTGCTTGTCATTACAGTGCTCCATGACACTCGTAATCACAATTGCCCATTGTCTTCTCATCACAATGCTCCACGCCCTTGTCATCAAAATGCTCCATGACCCTTGTCACCACAATGCTCCATGACCACTGTCATAACAATGCTCCATGACCCCTGTCATCACAAGGCTCCATACAACTTGTCATTACAGTGTTCCATGATGCTCCTCATCACAATTATCCATGGTCTTCTCATCACAATGCTCCACGGTCTTGCCATCACAGTGCTCCATGCCTTGGGCATCACAATGCTCCATGTCCCCGGTCATCACAATGCTCCATGACCACTGTCATCACAGTGCTCTATACCCCTTGTCATTACAGTGCTCCATGACCCTCGTCATCACAATTATCCATGGTCTTCTCATCACAATGCTCCACGATCTTGCCATCGCAATGCTCCATGCCCTGGTCATCACAATGCTCCATGTCCCCTGTCATCACAATTGTCCACGATCTTGGCATCACTATGCTCCATGACACTTCTCATCACAGTGTTACATGCTTTGTCATCACAATTCTCTATGCACTTGTCATCGCAATGCTCCATGACCCCGTCATAGCAAGCTCCATGTGCTTGTCATCACAATACTCCATGCCCTTGTCGTCACAATTCTCCATGACCTTTGTCATCACAATGCTCCCTGACACTTGTCGTCAGAATGCTCCCTGAAAACTGTCATTAAAAGGCTCCATGTCTTTTTCATCACAATGCCCCATGCCATTGTCATCACAATGCTCCATGAACCCTCTCATCACATTGTTCCATGCCCTTGTCATCACAGGCTCCATGATGCTTTTCATCACAATGCTCGATGCCATTCTTATCACAATGCTCCATGCGCTTGTCATTACAATCCTCCATGACCCATGTATCACAGTGTTCCATGCCCTTGTCATCACAATGCTCCTTGCCCCCTCTCATCACAATAATCCATGAAACTTTTCAGACCAATGCTCCATGCCCTTGTCATCACAATGCTCCATTACCCCTGTCATAACAATGCTCCACGACCCCTGCCATCACAATGTTCCACAGCCTTGTCATCACAAGGCTCCATGACCCTTGTCATCACAATGCTCCAAGACCCCTGTAATCACAATGCTCCATGCCCTTGTCATCACAAAGCTCCATGACGCATGTCAACAGAATGCTCCATGGCCTTCTCATTCACGATGTTCCATGCCTTTGTCATCACAATGCTCCAAGACTCCTGTAATCGCAATGCTCCATGCCCCTTTTCATCTCAATGCTCCATGAACCCTGTCATCACAATGCACCATGCCCATCATCATAATGCTTCAGGCTATTGTCATCACAATGAAACCAAAATGCTCCATGACCTCTGTCATCACAATGCTCCAAATCCTTGAGATCAATATGTTCCATAACACTTATCATCACAACGCCCCATGACGTTCGTCATCACAATTATCCATGGTCTTCTCATCACAATGCTCCATGACCTTTGTCATCACAATACTCAATACAGTTGTCATCACAATGCTCCCTGACACTTGTTGTCAGTTTGCTCCTTGAAACCTGTCATGACAAGGCTCCATGCCTTTTTCATCACAATGATCCATGCCCTTTTCATCACAGTGCTCCAGTACCTTGTCATCACAATGCTCCATGACCCCTGTCATCACAGTACTCCATGGACATTTTCAGCCCAATGCTCCATGACCTTCTCATCACAATGCGCCATGACCCCTGTCATCACAATGCTCCATGACCACTGTCATCACAACGCTCCATGAACCCTGACAACACAATGATCCGGGACTCTTGTCATTAAAATGCTCCATGACCATTGTCATCACAATGATCCATGCGCTTGTCATCCCAATGCTCCATGACCCTTGTAATCACAATGCTCCGTGATGCTTGTCATCACAGTGTTCCATGAACCTTGTCATCATAATGCTCCTTGCCTTTGTCAACAAAATGGTACATAATCTTGTCATCACAATTCTCCATGCGCTTGTCATCACAATCCTCCATGACCATTGGAATCACATTGCTTCATGCCCTTGCCATCTCTTTCTCGCCTTTCTGGTTTTTACAGATATTCGGATGTCCCTTTTGACCGGTGGTAAGTGACAATTCTTTGTAGTGTGGATTTGTATTGCGCGCTTGCTTGATTGGCCAAAAAGGGCGTATGCGTTTTCTTCTGAATATATTCAGGAGAAAAGGCATACGCCCTTTTTGGCCAAGTGCATCTCTGTCCAAGTTGGGATGCTTTTCCTGTGCTTTAAAGGCGATTCCAATTTACCTCTTGAAATATGTTTTGTGCAATTCTGCCTCATTTTCAAGTCCGCTTCATTGCCTTCCCTCAACAGATTTTTGGAAGAGAGTAGTCCTTTATAAGTCTGCAGGTTTGTGAATTGCTGTGCCCCTGAGCTCCAATTTTCAAATCCCATCTTTGTGAGCTGGCCGCAAATCCACAATTTTGCTTCAGGACCTATACTGGTTCCAGGGGTCGCTATATTGGTTCCCTGTGGGTGGTTGAGGCTTTGGTTAATTCTTCTTCCTGCCGGGAACTTAGAGTGACATGTGCCCGTCCAAATGCCTACATCTACTCTCTGATTGGTTCTCCCTCTTCCCTTTCATCCTCTGCACAATTAACAAACTGTGAGAACCAGGAGGTTATAGGGGCTGACTCTCCTAAGTTGGGAGATTGATAGTAAAGCAGTTGGAATGCCAAAGTGGAGCACAAGGAGAGGAAAAATTAGGAGAGTGTTAGAAAACTTTCGCCATCACAGGGTGTCCATTTTCTAGGTTTCCCATACATGTTATAATTGTAGTGATATACCCTTCTACCTGGAGATTTGGGACACATGGAATGGTGGCATGCATTACTACTTTAAAAGGTCTGCATTTTCTCTCCCAAGCTCACCAGTCCTCTCAGTCCCAAGTGTCCAGCCTTATGTCTCATCCAGCTGTCTTTGCAGATAGGGTCATTCCAGGTTTCATCAGAAACCCTGAAGTAATTGTGTAAGAATTTCGCTGTTTTTTGGGTTTTTTTTGAAATTCATTTTTATAATGGGGTTGAGCTGATTTTCACTGACGTGTTTATGCCAGTCTAGACACAATTGATTCTCTTACGGAGACATATCAATACATAGGTTTTAAGATTCTTAGTAGTCAGATATATTCCTCTGTGGGGCATAGGGGTGTTGAGTCCCGTTCACTGAGGAAGGTGTAGGTCTTGTCTATTCTGTATTTGGTTTATGGAATGGTACCTGTGCTAATATCAAACTCTGGTTTTATGCATCACCCCACCTCTCCTTTCCCCTGAAGCAGGCATAAGAGATTTTTGCTAAATGTGAGACTCTGTTCTCTTTCCTAATTCAGTTCATGTGTTGTGATATTGACATTCCCTCTATAAGTGATATCTTATGATAAGATTCTTTTTCTGTGTGACTAATTTCCCTTAAAATCATCATACCTAAATCCACTCTTTATGCTGCTACTGGCCTTATATACATTGATTTCACGCCTGAGTGATATTCCGTTGTACAAAATTACCACAAGTTCTTTATGCATTTCTCTTTTTCCTGGGATATTTTAGGTGTACCAAAGTTGAGGTTCTTGTATGCAGAGCAGCCCTAAACTTTGGGGTGCCTGTGTCTTATTGACATTTAGTCTTCCCAAGTTATATGTCCATGAGTTGAAGTCCCCTTGCTCCGGGGCTTTGTATTTTAGATGTTTTAAAAACAGCATACACTTCTTCAGAGTGGCTCTTGGATATTTATACCCCACCCATCAGCGTGACTAGGCTCCCTGTTTTCCATGGCCTCTCCTGCATTTCTGGTTTGTACACATTTTTTGGATGGCCTTTCTGAGCAGTGGAAATTGAGACTTCTTTGTTGTGCGGATTTGCATTTCCCTCTTGCTTGGTTGGCCAAAAACTCTGCATGTGTTTTTTTCCTGAAGATATTCACGAAAAAAACGCATACACCCTTTTGCCCAACCGCATCATTTTAGAAATTCTGCTGCTTTTCATATGCTTTAAATGTGACTACAATCTACCTTTTGAAATCTGTTTCCTGCAATTCTGCCTCTCATTCAGATCCTCTTCGTTGCCTTACCTGAATATATTTTTGGACGTTGGTTATCATTTATATCTTTGCAGGTCTTTGAATTGTCTGCTCCTGAGCTCCATTTTGCAACTCGCTTTTTTTGTGAGCTGGCCGCCAAACCATTGGATTACTTCCGGCCCTATTCTGGTTCTGGGGAGGCAGGCTGAGCCTTTGGTTAATTCTTCTTCCTAATGGGAAATTAGAGTGACATGTGCCTGTCAAAAGTCCTACAGCTAATCTCTCATTGGTTCCCCCTCTTCCCATTTACCCTCTGCACAAATTGCAAACTGTGTGAAGCAGGAGGTTAAAGGTGCTGATTCTCCAAGTGGGGAGATTGTTAGTAATGTGGCTGGAATGGCGAACCCCAGCACCAGGAGATCAAAAATGAGGTGCATTTTAGACACCTTTCCTGAGCACACGGTGTACATTCATCTCGGTTTCCCAGGCATGTTTTCGCTGTCAGAAGATTCCCTTGAACCTGCAGATTTGGGACCCATGGAATGGGTACCAGGCAGTATTACTTTAAAAGGTCTGCATTTCCTCACCCAGCCTCTCTAACATCTCTTAGCGTGCATAGCTTCCAGCCTTATATAATCATCCTGCTGTGGGTCTACATGTGTTCAATCCATGTTACATCGTAGCCCTTCAACAAAAGTTGTAAGAATTTTTGTCTGTCTCACTGTTTTTATAAATAGTTTTAAATTTATTTTTATATTGGTTACAGCTGATTTTCAAAGCTCTGTTTTTTGCTGCTGTACATCCACTTGATTCATGTACTGTGAGACAACAATAACTTCTTTTTCAGATGCTTACCAGTCATATGTATTATTTTCCAGTGACTTGAGTGGGCTGAGTGCAGTTCTTTGAGGTACCGTGTAGGCCTTGTCAGTTATTCAATTTGGTACTTGGAATGGTATCTTTGCTAATTTCAACCTCCTGGATAATACCTCACCATTCCCCACCTTTCCCATTTAGCAGCCTTATGTCTATTTTCTACATATTTGACTATGTTTCTGTTTTGTAATTTATTTCATGTGTAGCCATTTTTGATTCCACCTTTAAGTGACATCTTATGATATGTGTCTTTTTCTTTCTGACATATGTCACTTAGAATGATCGTATGTAACTCCTCCAGAGTTGTTACAACTGGCCTTATTTCATTGATTTCTGGATGAGTAATATTCCACTCTACATAAGTACCCCATCTCTTTTATCCATTTTATCCTTCCAGGAACATTTAGGTTATATCCAAGTTGAGGCCCTTTTTAACAGAGAGGTGGTAAACGTTCGGGTGCCTGTTTTCTGTCGATTTTTGTTTTTCCCAAGGTACACGCCCATGAGTGCAAGTGCCCTATGCTCTGTAGCTCATTTTTTAGATGTTTTAGCAAACACAATACACTTCTCCAGAGTGGCCGTTGGCAAATTACATTTCCACTATCAGCCTCACAGGGCTCCCTTTTCTCCTCGCCCTGTCCTGCATTTCTGGTGTTTACACTTTATGTGGATGGCCCTTCTGACTGATGTGAAGTGATATATTTTGTGATATTGATTTCCAGTGCCCACCTGTTGGGTTGGATAAAAAGTGTGTATGGCCTTTACTTGAATATATTCAGAAAAAATGCATACACCCTTTTTGGCCAACTGCATCATTGGCGATGTTCAGCCCCTTTTCTTGTGCTTTAATGGGGAGTCCTTTCTACCTCTTCAAATCTGTTTCCTGCCACTCTCCCTTGCTTACAAGTCCTTTTCTGTGACTTACCTCAAGACATTTTTCGACGATAGATATTTTCAACTCTGCAGTTTCATGAATTTTAGTGCCCCTGAGTTCCATTTTTCAACTTGTGTTTTTGGAAACTGGACACAAAACAGCGGGATTTCCTCTAGCCCTATTCTGTTTCCGTGGGCAATTCTAGCCTTTGATGAATTTGTCTTCTGGATTGGAAATTAGAGTGGCATGTGCCTGTCCGAACACCTAAGACTTGTCTCTAAATTTTTCTCATCCTTCCGCTTCATCCTCTGGACAAATTCCAAACTGTGTGCAACAGGATGTTGACGGTGCTGATATCCCCAAGTGAGGAGATTGTTAGGAAAGATGCTGGAGGGTTGAACCCGAGCACCAGGCGATGAGGAGATGAGGTGCCTTTTCCAAACTCTTTCCGATCAAACGGTGTACCATCCTCTAGGTGTGACAGGCATGTTTTAGCTGTAGGAAGGGTCCCGTGCATGTAAGGAGAACACCAGGGATTTTTCCAAATCAGTGCCTCCCCGAACCCCAAACTGGGGAATTTTTAAGCTACGGCTACACGTATGTCCTTTAAGGGCCTTGGGAAATAGGCAGAGCCCAAACTTTAGATGACTGAAATCTTCAGGGTCAGAAGCGCTCACCATCGGCCTTGCTTAGGTTACATTTTATCTGTCATTGATAGATGATGTCAATAAAAATATCTATTCTTTTTCAGATTATTACCCCTTGTAGGTTATTGCAAAATATTCAGTGTAGTTCCCTGTGCTATACAGTAGTTCCTTGTTGATGATCTATTTTATACATAGCAGTGTGTATGTGTTAATCCCAAACTGTTAATTTATCCCTTCTCCTACCTTTCCCCTTTGGTAATAATAAATTATAAGATTTTATACTTCTCAGAAATGGGGGAGCTGAAAGAGAGGTATCATTTACAGTGGAAAAGCATTCAAAACAAGATTGAAGCTTCAGCCAAGAGTATTCGATGTACATGCATGGAAATAAATCACTTCATTTCTCTAATGTTGACCTGACAAATAAGACAGACGTCTTCACTGAACTTGCTTATAGGAAAGTGATGGAAATATCAAATGTAAGTCTTAGAAACATCTTATTTTACCCGAGCATTATACACTGCTCTATGTTAACTACAGTTTGGCTCACACATCTGTTCATTGAAGTTACAATGTTCTCAATTTCTGTTACTGATCCTCCAGAGTGGACCCCAACAGGAGTCCCCGTGCCCAGTGTCATTGGAGCCAACAGATCAAGACTGAGTTTGGTTCAGAAGCAAAGGAAACATTATTTTGAAAACAGAATGGAGAGGTGAGATCGTGCACTCCCCCATGGGCTGTGGGCTGGGCTGCTGTGTAGGGTCCCCGGCAGCGTCAGTGGGAGGGAGGGGATGGAGCTCTCGAGGGCTGCGTTGGCTGCAGCTCAGGCTCTATGCCGCGGAGTCTGCATGGGACCCCGCTAGCTGAGGTGTCGACCCAGCCATTCTGCACTAGGAAATCGGGTCTGAAGTGCCGGGTGTGGGACCTCTGCATGCGGAACCCTAGGAGCACGTGAAATTAGACAAAGCACAAAGGAAAAACAGGTTAGACTTTATTTTATTGCCCAGATTCTCTTTTTATCTCCCAGGAATTTTTAATGAACGTTGCCGGAGACGAACACCTCCTCTGCTTTTTGTTCCGTTCCTTATTCTTGGGGTGTTGAGGGTGCAGACCCCTCTTTTGTAACTGCTTCATGCTGTGGTGGGAGCCCTGATACATGGGGGGAGGGGCAAAACGTCTCCCCACCAGCCTCCTGGTGAGGTTGATTGTCCCAAGGCCTCCTGCCTCACTTCTCGTCCGCCTGAGCACCAGCATTGGAAGTGTTACAGATTCTAATGACCTTTAAGGGTCCAGGAAAGAGAGGCGCAGAGATGCTGCGGTGGCAGGTTTCACCCCACCCCACATATGTTCGGCGACCTTAGGCTGACAGTTTTTGCCAGACTAGATGCTCTGACCAGTAGTCTGTGCTTTCTTTAATTAGGTCCCTGAATTAATGTACAAACAGCACCATGTGTGAGAGCCCTGCCCGCGCAACTCCCAGACAGTCCAGGGTCAGTGGTGATCCAGGACCATGACGTCCACTGAGTCAACGGCCTTTAGAAGTAGCCAGCAGTCCAGCCGGTCATATTGGCCACCATCACCGCGGTGTCTGTAGGGTTTTCTATGGTGAAAGCGTGATATACGTTTCCCCCGCCAAGGTTATTAGCTCCCCTCTGGGTTCAGTAAGTCCTGCAAGCAGTAGTCTGCTCTTTCGGGGCACAGTCTTGTCGTTTTCTGAGAGAAACTCCAGGTCAAGTGATGGTCACACGAGTCATCTTGGGGGCCCGTTGCCCCCGTTTATCTCTCTGGAGGTTGGAGTTGGAGGGCCTCCTCACTCGAGGTCAGTGTGTCCACAGAGCGACCCCTGCAACTTCAGGGCATGATGGGTGGTTAGGATCACCACGTGGGGTCCTTTTCCCTTAGGAGGGAGCTGGCCTTGCGGGCTGCTGATTTCCAGCTTTTTAGATACCCCAGTATCCTGGCCTGATGAGTCGGTGGGCAAAGCCCTTGGTGACCATAGTTTATCATACCTGAAGGGCATTCTTGTGTTGCTCCATTTCAAGTGGTCCCAGTTTTTGCACTAAGGCTCCAAGGGCGATTAACCTTTGACCGGGTATGTAAAGGTCAAAGGGTTTAGCTAAATTAGGGAGTTCCTGGGCAAGGGTCTGTATTGACTGCTCTTTCCATTCTTGAAAAGCTGCTTCTGGATTCTATTCAAAAGGATCATCATCTTTTCGTGTCAGTGTTTCATGTAGAGGCCCAGCTATGACACTGTAGTTAGGGATCCAGATGCAGAAAACCTTGGCCTCCCCAAGAACCCCTAAGCTGTCTTCTAGTTTTAGAAGACGTAAGGCTGCCAATGGCTTCTTCCCTATCCTGGGATGCGTTTCTCCGAATATCTGTGAGAATGAAGCCCAGGCATGTCACCTTAGCCTGGGATATTTGAGCATTTTTCATGGACACCTTCTATCCTTTCTTGGCTAGGTAGTTCAGAGGCGTCTTTAGTAGGCCTGGCGATCAGAATGTCATCTGCATATTGAAGGAGGGTTCCCTTTTAAAGAGGTTGAACTTTTAGGTCTTTAGAGGACATTTCCCCAATGATGGTGTGGGGATTTTTGAACCATTGGGGCAGGACGGCCCAGCATTATTTCTTTTGTTGCATGTTGTGTCCTGCCACTCACAAGCCAAAAATTCTTGTGACTCTGAGATGAATGGAATACAGAAGAAGGCATCATTGAAGTCTAATACAGAATGCCATGGCCTGGTGGAAGGTAGAATGACCAGCAGGGAGTAGGAAATAGGAGCTACTGGATGCATATCCTCGGTGGCTTCACTGACTGTCCTGATATACTTTATCAGGTCTCCAGGAGCCCATGGGGCTCTCGTGGTCAGGCCAATCTCAGGATATGGAGCTCACCTGGGCTGCACCCCTACCCCACAGCCCACGGGGCTCTCGTGGTCAAGTCCCTCCCAGGGTATTGAGCTCACCTCTGCAGCTACCCAGCAGCCCATTGGGCTCTCCTACTCAGGCCCTTCACAGGATACAGAGCTCCCCTGGGCAGGTACCCCAGCAGGGCTGGACACACAGGAACTGTGCACATAGCCCACCTTGCAGAGAACCCCCAGCTCACCTGTCGCTCACAGCTGACACAGAATACCTCAGAGCAGGACTTGAACTAACAAACAGCAGTTCTGACAGGTCTGTGACCATGGCTATCACTCTCTGCAGGCTCTTTCTGCCTGGTCTTCCAGACACTTCCACTGCAGCCAGGGCACCAGGCCTCTGTCTCCACCCACCATCACTCCTCTCCCTGACTCCTGGGTTCCTCTCATTAGGATAGGGTCTTCTTGAAGTTGTTATCCACTCATGGACCAGATAAAATGATAAGAAAACAAGCCGCAGCTGCAGCCCCTTGTCTATCCTGACTCTCAAGAGCCCACACCTGTTCCTAGGGCCTGGCCCGTTTAGCAAGTTTCATTTTCTGCAACTGTGAGCCCCTGAGGGGTGAGGATTGGCTGATTTTTGCAGCCTGAAACTGCCTGCCAGCCCTCCACAGGTGTGCCTGAGTTGAGGGCAATATAAACAGCTCTCCAGTGAGCGACAGCCCTTGTAGCTGTGACTGACGCCATATTCTCTGCCCCGTAGGCAGTGCCGGGGCTGTGCTGGTGGGAGGGAGTGAGGGGCCACGGCTTTGTGGGTGGCCCAGTGTGAGTGGGGCTCTGCTGGACTTTCTGCAGGAGATGCCAGGCTGCCACCTGCTAAAGAAGAGGATGTGTCACCGATACCTGCCACTGGAATTTCTCCCCAGACAGAGGTGAGGAAGTAAAAAAGCAGTGGGGGCCGTGGCAGGAGGGGTATCTCAGGCAGGGAAATGGAAAGCTTCCAGAAGAGCATCTGGGGCCAGGACCATCCTGACTGGCCTGCAGGCACCAAGTCGGCCTGTGTGCTGTCGCTGGTGTGGCTCCACAGCCCTTCCTCTAAGCTTGCAAGTTCTTGTACATATTCAGGTGTTTTAACTGGAAAGGGTGGGAAGAGTTCAGCTGCAGCAGGACTGGGGCTTAGCTCACGTTTACTCACAGATGCCTTGGCTTGGTACCCCAGCTTTGCAATGAGGACCCTCCTTGCTTGGGGGGTGGGCTGCTGGCTGTATGGGAGATGATTCCCCACCTCTGACCAATTTCAGAATTGTTTACCGCTGGAACAAGTGCCCTGATAGGGTTTTCCTCTGTATAACTGGTGGGTTCAGGTTTTTTTTCCTTTTTTGGTTCAAGTTAGATTTTATTCCTCTTTTATGTATTTATAGATATAAGCATGGAAATAATTCATTCATATAAATACATCTGTGTGAAGGGAAGAACTTTTTTCAGTTTTATTTTTAAATTTTATTTTTTAAAATTTTAAAATTTAATTTTATTTATGTTTTTATACAGCAGGTTATTATTAGTTATTTATTTTATGCATATACATGTATACAGGTCAATCCCAATCTCCCAACATATGCCACCAACACCACCCCATGGCTTCCCACACTTGGTGTCCATACGTGTGTTCTCTACCTCTGTGTCTCTATTTCTTCCCTGCAAACCAGTTCATCTATACCATTTTTCTAGGTTCCACATATATGCATTAATATACAATATTTGTTTTTCTCTTTCTGACTTACTTCATTCTGTATGACAGTCTCTAGATCCATCGACGTCTCTACAAATGACCCAGTTTCATTCCTTCTTATGGCTGAGTAATATTCCATTTTATATATGTACCACATCTTTATCCATTCGTCTGTCTGTGGGTATTTAGGTTGCTTCCATTACCTGGCTATCGTAAATAGTGCTGAAATGAGCATTGTGGTGAATGTGCCTTTTTGATTTATGGTTTTCTCTGGGTATATGCCCAGAAGTGGGATTGCTGGATCATATGGTAATTCTATTTCTAGTTTTTCTAAGGAAACTCCATACTGTTCTCCATCGTGACTGTATCAATTTACATTTCCACCACTAGTGGAAGAGGGATCCTTTTGTCCACACCCTCCCCAGAATTCGTTGTTTGAAGATATTCTGATGATGTCAATTGTAACAGGTGTGAGGTGATACCTCATTGTAGTTTTGATTTGCATTTCTCTAATAATTAGTGATGTTGAGCAGCTTTTCATGTGCGTCTTGGCCATCTCTGTGTCTTCTTTGAAGAAACGTCTCTTTAGATCTTCTGCCCATTTTTGTATTGCGTTGTTTGTTTTTTTAATATTAAGCTGTATGAGCTCTTTATATATATTGGATATTAAACCTTTGTCCATTGATTCGTTTGAAAAATTTTCGCCCATTCTGAGGGATGCTTTTTGCCTTTCCCGTTTTTTTAACAAAAAAAGAAAGAAAGAAAAAGAAGCAGAACACTACTGTGAGTAAAATATGCCTTTTGAAACTGTCGTTTTGAAATATGGACGTCCTTTGAATTTTTTGGTCGATATATGAACCCAGGATTTGTTTTCAGGGCAGGTGTCATTTACAGGCCTGCAATGATTTTGAATATCAACTGACCATTAGCGCTGGGATTAAAGCTGCTGTTGTGTGAAACGGCCACAAGGTGGCAGCAGGTCTCCCTTACCAAATCTGGTTACTGGGGCAACAGAGCCTCAATGGAAGTCGTGTTCTAGATTGGAATTTCGAATGGAATGTGCCAGGAGAAAGCCCCTCAAGTTTGTCTCACTACTTCTTGTTCGTGTTTTTAATTTATTTTTTTATTTTTTATTACAGCAAATTTGATTACAATGTTTGGCTTGTTGTAGGTGTGGAAGATGTGGTTCTTTTACACATACACATATGTCTGTTCTTCCTGGGATCCTTTTCCCATGTACCTTATGAAAGAATGTTGAGTAGTCTTCTCTTGGTATTCTGTAGGTCTTTGGTGATTATATATGTCACCTGTGTTTGTATATGTCTGTTAACCCCAATATCATAATGAAACCAATCCTCACATCTTTCCGTTGGTGAACCATAAGTTTGTTGAATGAATCTCTGATTGCCCTTCTCCGTGGAAATATCTGCCCTGGTATCCATTTTTCGGTCACACCTATAAGAGATATGATATGACATGTGTCTTTCACTTTCTGACTTACTAAAAGTCACGTGATTACGTCTAGACACACCTACGGTGCTGCAAATGGCATTGTGTCCTTTTATTCCTTGGCTTCTATTCTGCCTTAGCGAGGTCCACTTTCAACAATGTGATTTCCTGAGGGCTGAGGATTAGCTGACCTGGGTAGCCTGACCCTGCCGGCCCGCCCTCCCCAGGTGTGCCTGGGTTGAGGTCAATATAAACAGCGCTGCAGGCAGCAATAGCCCCTGAAGCTGTGCCTGACTCCATATTCTCTGCCCCGTCAGCAGTCTCGGGGCTGTGCTGGTGGGAGGGAGTGAGGGGCCACAGCTTTGTGGTGGCCCGGTGTGAGTGGGTCTCTGCTGGACTTTCTGCAGGATTTGCCAGGCTTCCACCTGTAAAGAAGAGGATGTGGCACACATACCTTCCACTGGAATTTCTCTCCGGACAGAGGTGAGGAAGGAAAAAAACAGTGGGTGCCGGGACAGGAGGGGTATCTCAGGCAGGGCAATGGAAAGTTTCCAGAAGAGCGCCCAGGGCCAGAACCATCCTGGCTGGCCTGCTGGCACCAAGGTGGCCTGTGTGCTGTCGCTGGTGTGGCTCCATGGCCCTTCCTCTAGGCTTTCAAGCCCTTGTACATATTCAGGTGTTTTACCTCGGAAGGGTGGGAAAAGTTCAAAGGCATCTGGCCTGTGTCTCAGGTCACGGTTACTCACAGATGCCTCGGAATGGCCCCCTCCATTGCAATGAGGACGCTCTTTGCATAGGAGTGGGCTGCTGGCTGTATGGGAGATGACTCCCCACCTCTGACCAGTTTCAGAATTGTTTACCGCTGGAGCAAGTGCCCTGATAGGGTTTTCCTCTGTATAACTTGAGGGTTCAGGTTTTTTTTTTTCTTTTTTGGTTCAAGTTAGATTTTATTCCTCTTTTATGTATTTATAGATATAAGCATGGAAATAATTCATTCATATAAATACATCTGTGTGAAGGGAAGGACTTTTTTCTGTTTTATTTTTAAATTTTATTTTTTAAAATTTTGAAATTTAATTTTCTTTATTTTTTCATACAGCAGGTTATTATTAGTTATGTATTTTATGCATATACATGTATGCAGGTCAATCCCAATCTCCCAACTCATCCCAACACCACCTCCCCATGGCTTCCCACACTTGGTGTCCATACGTGTGTTCTCTACCTCTGTGTCTCTATTTCTTCCCTGCAAACTAGTTCATCTGTACCATTTTTCTAGGTTCCACATATATGCATTAATATACAATATTTGTTTTTCTCTTTCTGACTTACTTCATTCTGTATGACAGTCTCTATATCCATCGATGTCTCTACAAATGACCCAGTTTCATTCCTTCTTATGGCTGAGTAATATTCCATTTTATATATGTACCACATCTTTATCCATTCGTCTGTCTGTGGGTATTTAGGTTGCTTCTATTACCTGGCTATCGCAAATAGTGCTGAAATGAGCATTGTGGTGAATGTGCCTTTTTGATTTATGGTTTTCTCTGGGTATATGCCCAGAAGTGGGATTGCTGGATCATATGGTAATTCTATTTCTAGTTTTTTTAAGGAAACTCCATACTGTTCTCCACCGTGACTGTATCAATTTACATTTCGACCACTAGTGGAAGAGAGATCCTTTTGTCAACACTCTCCCCAGAATTCGTTGTTTGTAGATTTTCTGATGATGCCAATTGTAACAGGTGTGAGGTGATACCTCAGTGGAGTTTTGATTTGCATTTCTCTAATAATTAGTGATGTTGAGCAGCTTTTCATGTCCGTCTTGGCCATCTCTGTGTCTTCTTTGAAGAAACGTCTCTTTAGATCTTCTGCCCATTTTTGTATTGGGTTGTTTGTTTTTTTAATATTAAGCTGCATGAGCTCTTTATATATATTGGAGATTAAACCTTTGTCCATTGATTCGTTTGCAAATATTTTCGCCCATTCTGAGGGATGCTTTTTGCCATTCCCGTTTTTTTTAACAAAAAAAGAAAGAAAGAAAAAGAAGCAGAACACTAATGTGTGTAAAATATGCCTTTTGAAACTGTCGTTTTGAAATATGGACGTCCTTTGAATTTTTTGGTCGATATATGAACCCAGGATTTGTTTTCAGGGCAGGTGTCATTTACAGTCCTGCAATGATTTTGAATATCAACTGACCATTAGCGCTGGGATTAAAGCTGCTGTTGTGTGAAACGGCCACAAGGTGGCAGCAGGTCTCCCTTACCAAATCTGGTTACTGGGGCAACAGAGCCTCAATGGAAGTCCTGTTCTAGATTGGAATTTAGAATGGAATGTGCCAGGAGAAAGCCCCTCAAGTTTGTCTCACTACTTCTTGTTCATGTTTTTAATTTATTTTTTTATTTTTTATTACAGCAAATTTGATTACAATGTTTGGCTTGTTGTAGGTGTGGAAGATGTGGTTCTTTTACACATATACATATGTCTGTTCTTCCTGGGATCCTTTTCCCATGTACCTTATGACAGAATGTTGAGTAGTCTTCTTTTGGTATTCTGTAGGTCTTTGGTGATTCTATATGTCACCTGTGTTTGTATATGTCTGTTAACCCCAATATCATAATGAAACCAATCCTCACACCTTTCCATTGGTGAGCCATAAGTTTGTTGAATGAATCTCTGATTGCCCTTCTCCGTGGAAATATCTGCCCTGGTATCCATTTTTCGGTCACACCTATAAGAGATATGATATGATATGTGTCTTACACTTTCTGACTTACAACAACTCACGTGCTTACCTCTACACACACCTACGGTGCTACAAATGGCATTGTGTCCTTTTATTCCTTGGCTTCTATTCTCCCTTAGCGAGGTCCATTTTCAACAATGTGATTCCCTGAGGACTGAGGATTAGCTGACCTGGGTAGCCTGACCCTGCCGTCCGGCCCTCCCCAGGTGTGCCTGGGTTGAGGTCAATATAAACAGCGCTGCAGGCAGCAATAGCCCCTGAAGCTGTGCCTGACTCCATATTCTCTGCCCCGTCAGCAGTGTCGGGGCTGTGCTGGTGGGAGGGAGTGAGGGGCCACGGCTTTGTGGGTGGCCCGGTGTGAGTGGGTCTCTGCTGGACTTTCTGCAGGAGTTGCCAGGCTTCCACCTGTAATGAAGAGGATGTGTCACCCATACCTTCCGCTGGAATTTCTCTCCGGACAGAGGTGAGGAAGGAAAAAAGCAGTGGGGGCCGGGACAGGAGGGGTATCTCAGGCAGGACAATGGAAAGCTTCCAGAAGAGCGCCCAGGGCCAGGAGCATCCTGACTGGCCTGCAGGCACCAAGTTGGCCTGCGTGCTGTCACTGGTGTGGCTCCACGGCCCTTCCTCTAGGCTTTCAAGCCCTTGTACATATTCACGTGTTTTACCAGGGAAGGGTGGGAAAAGTTCAACAGCAGCTGGCCTGGGGCTCAGCTCACGGTTACTCACAGATGCCTCGGCATGGCCCCCCGCTTTGCAATGAGGACGATCCTTGCGTAGGAGTGGGCTGCTGGCTCTATGGGAGATGATTCCCCACCTCTGACCAATTTCAGAATTGTTTACCGATGGAGCAAGTGCCCTGATTGTGTTTTCCTCTGTCTAACTCGTGTGTTCAGGTTTTTTTTTTTTCTTTTCTGGTTCAAGTTAGATTTTATTCCTCGTTTATGTATTTATAGATATAAGCATGGAAATAATTCATTCATATAAATACATCTGTGTGAAGGGAAGAACTTTTTTCTGTTTTATTTTTAAATTTTATTGTTTAAAATTTAATTTTATTTATTTTTTATACAGCAGGTTATTATTAGTTATGTATTTTATGCATATACATGTATACAGGTCAATCCCAATCTCCCAACTCACCCCAACACCACCTCCCCATAGCTTCCCACACTTGGTGTCCATACGTGTGTTCTCTACCTCTGTGTCTCTATTTCTTCCCTGCAAACCAGTTCATCTGTACCATTTTTCTAGGTTCCACATATATGCATTAATATACAATATTTGTTTGTCTCTTTCTGACTTACTTCATTCTGTATGACAGTCTCTAGATCCATCGACGTCTCTACAAATGACCCAGTTTCATTCCTTCTTATGGCTGAGTAATATTCCATTTTATATATGTACCACATCTTTATCCATTCGTCTGTCTGTGGGTATTTAGGTTGCTTCCATTACCTGGCTATCGTAAATAGTGCTGAAATGAGCATTGTGGTGAATGTGCCTTTTTGATTTATGGTTTTCTCTGGGTATATGCCCAGAAGTGGGATTGCTGAATCATATGGTAATTCTATTTCTAGTTTTTTTAAGGAAACTCCATACTGTTCTCCATCGTGACTGTATCAATGTACATTTCCACCACTAGTGGAAGAGGGATCCTTTTGTCCACACCCTCCCCAGAATTCGTTGTTTGTAGATTTTCTGATGATGCCGATTCTAACAGGTGTGAGGTGATACCTCATTGTAGTTTTGATTTGCATTTCTCTAATAATTAGTGATGTTGAGCAGCTTTTCATGTGTGTCTTGGCCATCTCTGTGTCTTCTTTGAAGAAACGTCTCTTTAGATCTTCTGCCCATTTTTGTATTGGGTTGTTTGTTTTTTTAATATTAAGCTGCATGAGCTCTTTATATATATTGGAGATTAAACTTTTGTCCATTGATTCGTTTGCAAATATTTTCGCCCATTCTGAGGGATGCTTTTTGCCATTCCCGTTTTTTTAACAAAAAAAGAAAGAAAGGAAAAGAAGCAGAACACTAATGTGTGTAAAATATGCCTTTTGAAACTGTCGTTTTGAAATATGGACGTCCTTTGAATTTTTTGGTCGATATATGAACCCAGGATTTGTTTTCAGGGCAGGTGTCATTTACAGGCCTGCAATGATTTTGAATATCAACTGACCATTAGCGCTGGGATTAAAGCTGCTGTTGTGTGAAACGGCCACAAGGTGGCAGCAGGTCTCCCTTACCAAATCTGGTTACTGGGGCAACAGAGCCTCAATGGAAGTCGTGTTCTAGATTGGAATTTAGAATGGAATGTGCCAGGAGAAAGCCCCTCAAGTTTGCCTCACTACTTCTTGTTCGTGTTTTTAATTTAATTTTTTATTTTTTATTACAGCAAATTTGATTACAATGTTTGGCTTGTTGTAGGTGTGGAAGATGTGGTTCTTTTACACATACACATATGTCTACTCTTCCTGGGATCCTTTTCCCATGTACCTTATGACAGAATGTTGAGTAGTCTTCTCTTGGTATTCTGTAGGTCTTTGGTGATTATATATGTCACCTGTGTTTGTATATGTCTGTTAACCCCAATATCATAATGAAACCAATCCTCACACCTTTCCATTGGTGAACCATAAGTTTGTTGAATGAATCTGTGATTGCCCTTCTCCGTGGAAATATCTGCCCTGGTATCCATTTTTCGGTCACACCTATAAGAGATATGATATGATATGTGTCTTTCACTTTCTGACTTACAACAACTCACGTGCTTACCTCTAGACACACCTACGGTGCTACAAATGGCATTGTGTCCTTTTATTCCTTGGCTTCTATTCTGCCTTAGCGAGGTCCATTTTCAACAATGTGATTCCCTGAGGGCTGAGGATTAGCTGACCTGGGTAGCCTGACCCTGCCGGCCGGCCCTCCCCAGGTGTGCCTGGGTTGAGGTCAATATAAACAGCGCTGCAGGCAGCAATAGCCCCTGAAGCTGTGCCTGACTCCATATTCTCTGCCCCGTCAGCAGTGTCGGGGCTGTGCTGGTGGGAGGGAGTGAGGGGCCACGGCTTTGTGGGTGGCCCGGTGTGAGTGGGTCTCTGCTGGACTTTCTGCAGGAGTTGCCAGGCTTCCACCTGTAATGAAGAGGATGTGTCACCCATACCTTCCGCTGGAATTTCTCTCTGGACAGAGGTGAGGAAGGAAAAAAGCAGTGGGGGCCGGGACAGGAGGGGTATCTCAGGCAGGACAATGGAAAGCTTCCAGAAGAGCGCCCAGGGCCAGGAGCATCCTGACTGGCCTGCAGGCACCAAGTTGGCCTGCGTGCTGTCACTGGTGTGGCTCCACGGCCCTTCCTCTAGGCTTTCAAGCCCTTGTACATATTCAGGTGTTTTACCTGGGAAGGGTGGGAAAAGTTCAACAGCAGCTGGCCTGGGGCTCAGCTCACGGTTACTCACAGATGCCTCGGCATGGCCCCCCGCTTTGCAATGAGGACGATCCTTGCGTAGGAGTGGGCTGCTGGCTCTATGGGAGATGATTCCCCACCTCTGACCAATTTCAGAATTGTTTACCGATGGAGCAAGTGCCCTGATTGTGTTTTCCTCTGTCTAACTCGTGTGTTCAGGTATTTTTTTTTTCTTTTCTGGTTCAAGTTAGATTTTTTTCCTCTTTTATGTATTTATAGATATAAGCATGGAAATAATTCATTCATATAAATACATCTGTGTGAAGGGAAGAACTTTTTTCTGTTTTATTTTTAAATTTTATTGTTTAAAATTTAATTTTATTTATTTTTTATACAGCAGGTTATTATTAGTTATGTATTTTATGCATATACATGTATACAGGTCAATCCCAATCTCCCAACTCACCCCAACACCACCTCCCCATGGCTTCCCACACTTGGTGTCCATACGTGTGTTCTCTACCTCTGTGTCTCTATTTCTTCCCTGCAAACCAGTTCATCTGTACCATTTTTCTAGGTTCCACATATATGCATTAATATACAATATTTGTTTGTCTCTTTCTGACTTACTTCATTCTGTATGACAGTCTCTAGATCCATCGACGTCTCTACAAATGACCCAGTTTCATTCCTTCTTATGGCTGAGTAATATTCCATTTTATATATGTACCACATCTTTATCCATTCGTCTGTCTGTGGGTATTTAGGTTGCTTCCATTACCTGGCTATCGTAAATAGTGCTGAAATGAGCATTGTGGTGAATGTGCCTTTTTGATTTATGGTTTTATCTGGGTATATGCCCAGAAGTGGGATTGCTGGATCATATGGTAATTCTATTTCTAGTTTTTTTAAGGAAACTCCATACTGTTCTCCATCGTGACTGTATCAATGTACATTTCCACCACTAGTGGAAGAGGGATCCTTTTGTCCACACCCTCCCCAGAATTCGTTGTTTGTAGATTTTCTGATGATGCCAATTGTAACAGGTGTGAGGTGATACCTCATTGTAGTTTTGATTTGCATTTCTCTAATAATTAGTGATATTGAGCAGCTTTTCATGTGCGTCTTGGCCATCTCTGTGTCTTCTTTGAAGAAACGTCTCTTTAGATCTTCTGCCCATTTTTGTATTGGGTTGTTTGTTTTTTTAATATTAAGCTGCATGTGCTCTTTATATATATTGGAGATTAAACTTTTGTCCATTGATTCGTTTGCAAATATTTTCGCCCATTCTGAGGGATGCTTTTTGCCATTCCCGTTTTTTTAACAAAAAAAGAAAGAAAGGAAAAGAAGCAGAACACTAATGTGAGTAAAATATGCCTTTTGAAACTGTCGTTTTGAAATATGGACGTCCTTTGAATTTTTTGGTCGATATATGAACCCAGGATTTGTTTTCAGGGCAGGTGTCATTTACAGGCCTGCAATGATTTTGAATATCAACTGACCATTAGCGCTGGGATTAAAGCTGCTGTTGTGTGAAACGGCCACAAGGTGGCAGCAGCTCTCCCTTACCAAATCTGGTTACTGGGGCAACAGAGCCTCAATGGAAGTCGTGTTCTAGATTGGAATTTAGAATGGAATGTGCCAGGAGAAAGCCCCTCAAGTTTGTCTCACTACTTCTTGTTCGTGTTTTTAATTTAATTTTTTATTTTTTATTACAGCAAATTTGATTACAATGTTTGGCTTGTTGTAGGTGTGGAAGATGTGGTTCTTTTACACATACACATATGTCTGTTCTTCCTGGGATCCTTTTCCCATGTACCTTATGACAGAATGTTGAGTAGTCTTCTCTTGGTATTCTGTAGGTCTTTGGTGATTATATATGTCACCTGTGTTTGTATATGTCTGTTAACCCCAATATCATAATGAAACCAATCCTCACACCTTTCCATTGGTGAACCATAAGTTTGTTGAATGAATCTGTGATTGCCCTTCTCCGTGGAAATATCTGCCCTGGTATCCATTTTTCGGTCACACCTATAAGAGATATGATATGATATGTGTCTTTCACTTTCTGACTTACAACAACTCACGTGCTTACCTCTAGACACACCTACGGTGCTACAAATGGCATTGTGTCCTTTTATTCCTTGGCTTCTATTCTGCCTTAGCGAGGTCCATTTTCAACAATGTGATTCCCTGAGGGCTGAGGATTAGCTGACCTGGGTAGCCTGACCCTGCCGGCCGGCCCTCCCCAGGTGTGCCTGGGTTGAGGTCAATATAAACAGCGCTGCAGGCAGCAATAGCCCCTGAAGCTGTGCCTGACTCCATATTCTCTGCCCCGTCAGCAGTGTCGGGGCTGTGCTGGTGGGAGGGAGTGAGGGGCCACGGCTTTGTGGGTGGCCCGGTGTGAGTGGGTCTCTGCTGGACTTTCTGCAGGAGTTGCCAGGCTTCCACCTGTAATGAAGAGGATGTGTCACCCATACCTTCCGCTGGAATTTCTCTCCGGACAGAGGTGAGGAAGGAAAAAAGCAGTGGGGGCCGGGACAGGAGGGGTATCTCAGGCAGGGCAATGGAAAGCTTCCAGAAGAGCGCCCAGGGCCAGGAGCATCCTGACTGGCCTGCAGGCACCAAGTTGGCCTGCGTGCTGTCGCTGGTGTGGCTCCACGGCCCTTCCTCTAGGCTTTCAAGCCCTTGTACATATTCAGGTGTTTTACCTGGGAAGGGTGGGAAAAGTTCAACAGCAGCTGGCCTGGGGCTCAGCTCACGGTTACTCACAGATGCCTCGGCATGGCCCCCCGCTTTGCAATGAGGACGCTCCTTGCGTAGGAGTGGGCTGCTGGCTCTATGGGAGATGATTCCCCACCTCTGACCAATTTCAGAAGTGTTTACCGATGGAGCAAGTGCCCTGATTGTGTTTTCCTCTGTCTAACTCGTGGGTTCAGGTTTTTTTTTTTTCTTTTTTGGTTCAAGTTAGATTTTATTCCTCTTTTATGTATTTATAGATATAAGCATGGGAATAATTCATTCATATAAATACATCTGTGTGAAGGGAAGAACTTTTTTCTGTTTTATTTTTAAATTTTATTTTTTAAAATTTTGAAATTTAATTTTATTTATTTTTTATACAGCAGGTTATTATTAGTTATGTATTTTATGCATATACATGTATACAGGTCAATCCCAATCTCCCAACTCACCCCAACACCACCTCCCCATGGCTTCCCACACTTGGTGTCCATACGTGTGTTCTCTACCTCTGTGTCTCTATTTCTTCCCTGCAAACCAGTTCATCTGTACCATTTTTCTAGGTTCCACATATATGCATTAATATACAATATTTGTTTGTCTCTTTCTGACTTACTTCATTCTGTATGACAGTCTCTAGATCCATCGACGTCTCTACAAATGACCCAGTTTCATTCCTTCTTATGGCTGAGTAATATTCCATTTTATATATGTACCACATCTTTATCCATTCGTCTGTCTGTGGGTATTTAGGTTGCTTCCATTACCTGGCTATCGTAAATAGTGCTGAAATGAGCATTGTGGTGAATGTGCCTTTTTGATTTATGGTTTTCTCTGGGTATATGCCCAGAAGTGGGATTGCTGAATCATATGGTAATTCTATTTCTAGTTTTTTTAAGGAAACTCCATACTGTTCTCCATCGGGACTGTATCAATTTACATTTCCACCACTAGTGGAAGAGGGATCCTTTTGTCCACACCCTCCCCAGAATTCGTTGTTTGTAGATTTTCTGATGATGCCAATTGTAACAGGTGTGAGGTGATACCTCATTGTAGTTTTGATTTGCATTTCTCTAATAATTAGTGATATTGAGCAGCTTTTCATGTGCGTCTTGGCCATCTCTGTGTCTTCTTTGAAGAAACGTCTCTTTAGATCTTCTGCCCATTTTTGTATTGGGTTGTTTGTTTTTTTAATATTAAGCTGCATGTGCTCTTTATATATATTGGAGATTAAACTTTTGTCCATTGATTCGTTTGCAAATATTTTCGCCCATTCTGAGGGATGCTTTTTGCCATTCCCGTTTTTTTAACCAAAAAAGAAAGAAAGGAAAAGAAGCAGAACACTAATGTGTGTAAAATATGCCTTTTGAAACTGTCGTTTTGAAATATGGACGTCCTTTGAATTTTTTGGTCGATATATGAACCCAGGATTTGTTTTCAGGGCAGGTGTCATTTACAGGCCTGCAATGATTTTGAATATCAACTGACCATTAGGGCTGGGATTAAAGCTGCTGTTGTGTGAAATGGCCACAAGGTGGCAGCAGGTCTCCCTTACCAAATCTGGTTACTGGGGCAACAGAGCCTCAATGGAAGTCGTGTTCTAGATTGGAATTTAGAATGGAATGTGCCAGGAGAAAGCCCCTCAAGTTTGCCTCACTACTTCTTGTTCGTGTTTTTAATTTAATTTTTTTATTTTTTATTACAGCAAATTTGATTACAATGTTTGGCTTGTTGTAGGTGTGGAAGATGTGGTTCTTTTACACATACACATATGTCTACTCTTCCTGGGATCCTTTTCCCATGTACCTTATGACAGAATGTTGAGTAGTCTTCTCTTGGTATTCTGTAGGTCTTTGGTGATTATATATGTCACCTGTGTTTGTATATGTCTGTTAACCCCAATATCATAATGAAACCAATCCTCACACCTTTCCATTGGTGAACCATAAGTTTGTTGAATGAATCTGTGATTGCCCTTCTCCGTGGAAATATCTGCCCTGGTATCCATTTTTCGGTCACACCTATAAGAGATATGATATGATATGTGTCTTTCACTTTCTGACTTACAACAACTCACGTGCTTACCTCTAGACACACCTACGGTGCTACAAATGGCATTGTGTCCTTTTATTCCTTGGCTTCTATTCTGCCTTAGCGAGGTCCATTTTCAACAATGTGATTCCCTGAGGGCTGAGGATTAGCTGACCTGGGTAGCCTGACCCTGCCGGCCGGCCCTCCCCAGGTGTGCCTGGGTTGAGGTCAATATAAACAGCGCTGCAGGCAGCAATAGCCCCTGAAGCTGTGCCTGACTCCATATTCTCTGCCCCGTCAGCAGTGTCGGGGCTGTGCTGGTGGGAGGGAGTGAGGGGCCACGGCTTTGTGGGTGGCCCGGTGTGAGTGGGTCTCTGCTGGACTTTCTGCAGGAGTTGCCAGGCTTCCACCTGTAATGAAGAGGATGTGTCACCCATACCTTCCGCTGGAATTTCTCTCCGGACAGAGGTGAGGAAGGAAAAAAGCAGTGGGGGCCGGGACAGGAGGGGTATCTCAGGCAGGGCAATGGAAAGCTTCCAGAAGAGCGCCCAGGGCCAGGAGCATCCTGACTGGCCTGCAGGCACCAAGTTGGCCTGCGTGCTGTCACTGGTGTGGCTCCACGGCCCTTCCTCTAGGCTTTCAAGCCCTTGTACATATTCAGGTGTTTTACCTGGGAAGGGTGGGAAAAGTTCAACAGCAGCTGGCCTGGGGCTCAGCTCACGGTTACTCACAGATGCCTCGGCATGGCCCCCCGCTTTGCAATGAGGACGCTCCTTGCGTAGGAGTGGGCTGCTGGCTCTATGGGAGATGATTCCCCACCTCTGACCAATTTCAGAAGTGTTTACCGATGGAGCAAGTGCCCTGATTGTGTTTTCCTCTGTCTAACTAGTGGGTTCAGGTTTTTTTTTTCTTTTTTGGTTCAAGTTAGATTTTATTCCTCTTTTATGTATTTATAGATATAAGCATGGGAATAATTCATTCATATAAATACATCTGTGTGAAGGGAAGAACTTTTTTCTGTTTTATTTTTAAATTTTATTTTTTAAAATTTTGAAATTTAATTTTATTTATTTTTTATACAGCAGGTTATTATTAGTTATGTATTTTATGCATATACATGTATACAGGTCAATCCCAATCTCCCAACTCACCCCAACACCACCTCCCCATGGCTTCCCACACTTGGTGTCCATACGTGTGTTCTCTACCTCTGTGTCTCTATTTCTTCCCTGCAAACCAGTTCATCTGTACCATTTTTCTAGGTTCCACATATATGCATTAATATACAATATTTGTTTGTCTCTTTCTGACTTACTTCATTCTGTATGACAGTCTCTAGATCCATCGACGTCTCTACAAATGACCCAGTTTCATTCCTTCTTATGGCTGAGTAATATTCCATTTTATATATGTACCACATCTTTATCCATTCGTCTGTCTGTGGGTATTTAGGTTG
This sequence comes from Hyperoodon ampullatus, assembly GCF_949752795.1. NCBI lineage: Eukaryota > Metazoa > Chordata > Mammalia > Artiodactyla > Ziphiidae > Hyperoodon > Hyperoodon ampullatus. Next base: position 208,421 of record NW_027640973.1, on the reverse strand, counting down.
CTTCCATTACCTGGCTATCGTAAATAGTGCTGAAATGAGCATTGTGGTGAATGTGCCTTTTTGATTTATGGTTTTATCTGGGTATATGCCCAGAAGTGGGATTGCTGGATCATATGGTAATTCTATTTCTAGTTTTTTTAAGGAAACTCCATACTGTTCTCCATCGTGACTGTATCAATTTACATTTCCACCACTAGTGGAAGAGGGATCCTTTTGTCCACACCCTCCCCAGAATTCGTTATTTGTAGATTTTCTGATGATGCCAATTGTAACAGGTGTGAGGTGATACCTCATTGTAGTTTTGATTTGCATTTCTCTAATAATTAGTGATATTGAGCAGCTTTTCATGTGCGTCTTGGCCATCTCTGTGTCTTCTTTGAAGAAACGTCTCTTTAGATCTTCTGCCCATTTTTGTATTGGGTTGTTTGTTTTTTTAATATTAAGCTGCATGTGCTCTTTATATATATTGGAGATTAAACTTTTGTCCATTGATTCGTTTGCAAATATTTTCGCCCATTCTGAGGGATGCTTTTTGCCATTCCCGTTTTTTTAACCAAAAAAGAAAGAAAGGAAAAGAAGCAGAACACTAATGTGTGTAAAATATGCCTTTTGAAACTGTCGTTTTGAAATATGGACGTCCTTTGAATTTTTTGGTCGATATATGAACCCAGGATTTGTTTTCAGGGCAGGTGTCATTTACAGGCCTGCAATGATTTTGAATATCAACTGACCATTAGCGCTGGGATTAAAGCTGCTGTTGTGTGAAATGGCCACAAGGTGGCAGCAGGTCTCCCTTACCAAATCTGGTTACTGGGGCAACAGAGCCTCAATGGAAGTCGTGTTCTAGATTGGAATTTAGAATGGAATGTGCCAGGAGAAAGCCCCTCAAGTTTGTCTCACTACTTCTTGTTCGTGTTTTTAATTTAATTTTTTATTTTTTATTACAGCAAATTTGATTACAATGTTTGGCTTGTTGTAGGTGTGGAAGATGTGGTTCTTTTACACATACACATATGTCTGTTCTTCCTGGGATCCTTTTCCCATGTACCTTATGACAGAATGTTGAGTAGTCTTCTCTTGGTATTCTGTAGGTCTTTGGTGATTATATATGTCACCTGTGTTTGTATATGTCTGTTAACCCCAATATCATAATGAAACCAATCCTCACACCTTTCCATTGGTGAACCATAAGTTTGTTGAATGAATCTGTGATTGCCCTTCTCCGTGGAAATATCTGCCCTGGTATCCATTTTTCGGTCACACCTATAAGAGATATGATATGATATGTGTCTTTCACTTTCTGACTTACAACAACTCACGTGCTTACCTCTAGACACACCTACGGTGCTACAAATGGCATTGTGTCCTTTTATTCCTTGGCTTCTATTCTGCCTTAGCGAGGTCCATTTTCAACAATGTGATTCCCTGAGGGCTGAGGATTAGCTGACCTGGGTAGCCTGACCCTGCCGGCCGGCCCTCCCCAGGTGTGCCTGGGTTGAGGTCAATATAAACAGCGCTGCAGGCAGCAATAGCCCCTGAAGCTGTGCCTGACTCCATATTCTCTGCCCCGTCAGCAGTGTCGGGGCTGTGCTGGTGGGAGGGAGTGAGGGGCCACGGCTTTGTGGGTGGCCCGGTGTGAGTGGGTCTCTGCTGGACTTTCTGCAGGAGTTGCCACGCTTCCACCAGTAATGAAGAGGATGTGTCACCCATACCTTCCGCTGGAATTTCTCTCCGGACAGAGGTGAGGAAGGAAAAAAGCAGTGGGGGCCGGGACAGGAGGGGTATCTCAGGCAGGGCAATGGAAAGCTTCCAGAAGAGCGCCCATGGCCAGGACCATCCTGACTGGCCTGCAGGCACCAAGTTGGCCTGCGTGCTGTTGCTGGTGTGGCTCCACGGCCCTTCCTCTAGGCTTTCAAGCCCTTGTACATATTCAGGTGTTTTACCTGGGAAGGGTGGGAAAAGTTCAACAGCAGCTGGCCTGGGGCTCAGCTCACGGTTACTCACAGATGCCTCGGCATGGCCCCCTGCTTTGCAATGAGGACGCTCCTTGCGTAGGAGTGGGCTGCTGGCTCTATGGGAGATGATTCCCCACCTCTGACCAATTTCAGAATTGTTTACCGATGGAGCAAGTGCCCTGATTGTGTTTTCCTCTGTCTAACTCGTGGGTTCAGGTTTTTTTTTTTCTTTTTTGGTTCAAGTTAGATTTTATTCCTCTTTTATGTATTTATAGATATAAGCATGGAAATAATTCATTCATATAAATACATCTGTGTGAAGGGAAGAACTTTTTTCTGTTTTATTTTTAAATTTTATTTTTTTTAATTTTTAAATTTAATTTTATTTATTTTTTATACAGCAGGTTATTATTAGTTATGTATTTTATGCATATACATGTATACAGGTCAATCCCAATCTCCCAACTCACCCCAACACCACCTCCCCGTGGCTTCCCACACTTGGTGTCCATACGTGTGTTCTCTACCTCTGTGTCTCTATTTCTTCCCTGCAAACCAGTTCATCTGTACCATTTTTCTAGGTTCCACATATATGCATTAATATACAATATTTGTTTGTCTCTTTCTGACTTACTTCATTCTGTATGACAGTCTCTAGATCCATCGACGTCTCTACAAATAACCCAGTTTCATTCCTTCTTATGGCTGAGTAATATTCCATTTTATATATGTACCACATCTTTATCCATTCGTCTGTCTGTGGGTATTTAGGTTGCTTCCATTACCTGGCTATCGTAAATAGTGCTGAAATGAGCATTGTGGTGAATGTGCCTTTTTGATTTATGGTTTTATCTGGGTATATGCCCAGAAGTGGGATTGCTGGATCATATGGTAATTCTATTTCTAGTTTTTTTAAGGAAACTCCATACTGTTCTCCATCGTGACTGTATCAATTTACATTTCCACCACTAGTGGAAGAGGGATCCTTTTGTCCACACCCTCCCCAGAATTCGTTGTTTGTAGATTTTCTGATGATGCCAATTGTAACAGGTGTGAGGTGATACCTCATTGTAGTTTTGATTTGCATTTCTCTAATAATTAGTGATGTTCAGCAGCTTTTCATGTGCGTCTTGGCCATCTCTGTGTCTTCTTTGAAGAAACGTCTCTTTAGATCTTCTGCCCATTTTTGTATTGGATTGTTTGTTTTTTTAATATTAAGCTTCATGAGCTCTTTATATATATTGGAGATTAAACCTTTGTCCATTGATTCGTTTGCAAATATTTTCGCCCATTCTGAGGGATGCTTTTTGCCATTCCCGTTTATTTAACAAAAAAATAAAGAAAGAAAAAGAAGCAGAACACTAATGTGTGTAAAATATGCATTTTGAAACTGTCGTTTTGATATATGGACGTCCTTTGAATTTTTTGGTCGATATATGAACCCAGGATTTGTTTTCAGGGCAGGTGTCATTTACAGGCCTGCAATGATTTTGAATATCAACTGACCATTAGCGCTGGGATTAAAGCTGCTGTTGTGTGAAACGGCCACAAGGTGGCAGCAGGTCTCCCTTACCAAATCTGGTTACTGGGGCAACAGAGCCTCAATGGAAGTCGTGTTCTAGATTGGAATTTAGAATGGAATGTGCCAGGAGAAAGCCCCTCAAGTTTGCCTCACTACTTCTTGTTCGTGTTTTTAATTTAATTTTTTTATTTTTTATTACAGCAAATTTGATTACAATGTTTGGCTTGTTGTAGGTGTGGAAGATGTGGTTCTTTTACACATACACATATGTCTACTCTTCCTGGGATCTTTTTCCCATGTACCTTATGACAGAATGTTGAGTAGTCTTCTCTTGGTATTCTGTAGGTCTTTGGTGATTATATATGTCACCTGTGTTTGTATATGTCTGTTAACCCCAATATCATAATGAAACCAATCCTCACACCTTTCCATTGGTGAACCATAAGTTTGTTGAATGAATCTGTGATTGCCCTTCTCCGTGGAAATATCTGCCCTGGTATCCATTTTTCGGTCACACCTATAAGAGATATGATATGATATGTGTCTTTCACTTTCTGACTTACAACAACTCACGTGCTTACCTCTAGACACACCTACGGTGCTACAAATGGCATTGTGTCCTTTTATTCCTTGGCTTCTATTCTGCCTTAGCGAGGTCCATTTTCAACAATGTGATTCCCTGAGGGCTGAGGATTAGCTGACCTGGGTAGCCTGACCCTGCCGGCCGGCCCTCCCCAGGTGTGCCTGGGTTGAGGTCAATATAAACAGCGCTGCAGGCAGCAATAGCCCCTGAAGCTGTGCCTGACTCCATATTCTCTGCCCCGTCAGCAGTGTCGGGGCTGTGCTGGTGGGAGGGAGTGAGGGGCCACGGCTTTGTGGGTGGCCCGGTGTGAGTGGGTCTCTGCTGGACTTTCTGCAGGAGTTGCCAGGCTTCCACCTGTAAAGAAGAGGATGTGTCACCTCTACCAGCCACTGGAATTTCTCTCCGGACAGAGGTGAAGAAGGAAAAAAGCAGTGGGGGCCGGGACAGGAGTGGTATCTCAGACAGGGCAATGGAAAGCTTCTAGAAGAGCGCCCAAGGCCAGGACCATCCTGGCTGGCCTGCAGGCACCAAGTTGGCCTGCGTGCTGTCGCTGGTGTGGCTCCACGGCCCTTCCTCTAGGCTTTCAAGCCCTTGTACATATTCAGGTGTTTTACCTGGGAAGGGTGGGAAAAGTTCAACAGCAGCTGGCCTGGGGCTCAGCTCACGGTTACTCACAGATGCCTCGGCATGGCCCCCCGCTTTGCAATGAGGACGCTCCTTGCGTAGGAGTGGGCTGCTGGCTCTATGGGAGATGATTCCCCACCTCTGACCAATTTCAGAAGTGTTTACCGATGGAGCAAGTGCCCTGATTGTGTTTTCCTCTGTCTAACTCGTGGGTTCAGGTTTTTTTTTTTCTTTTTTGGTTCAAGTTAGATTTTATTCCTCTTTTATGTATTTATAGATATAAGCATGGGAATAATTCATTCATATAAATACATCTGTGTGAAGGGAAGAACTTTTTTCTGTTTTATTTTTAAATTTTATTTTTTAAAATTTTGAAATTTAATTTTATTTATTTTTTATACAGCAGGTTATTATTAGTTATGTATTTTATGCATATACATGTATACAGGTCAATCCCAATCTCCCAACTCACCCCAACACCACCTCCCCATGGCTTCCCACACTTGGTGTCCATACGTGTGTTCTCTACCTCTGTGTCTCTATTTCTTCCCTGCAAACCAGTTCATCTGTACCATTTTTCTAGGTTCCACATATATGCATTAATATACAATATTTGTTTGTCTCTTTCTGACTTACTTCATTCTGTATGACAGTCTCTAGATCCATCGACGTCTCTACAAATGACCCAGTTTCATTCCTTCTTATGGCTGAGTAATATTCCATTTTATATATGTACCACATCTTTATCCATTCGTCTGTCTGTGGGTATTTAGGTTGCTTCCATTACCTGGCTATCGTAAATAGTGCTGAAATGAGCATTGTGGTGAATGTGCCTTTTTGATTTATGGTTTTATCTGGGTATATGCCCAGAAGTGGGATTGCTGGATTATATGGTAATTCTATTTCTAGTTTTTTTAAGGAAACTCCATACTGTTCTCCATCGGGACTGTATCAATTTACATTTCCACCACTAGTGGAAGAGGGATCCTTTTGTCCACACCCTCCCCAGAATTCGTTGTTTGTAGATTTTCTGATGATGCCAATTGTAACAGGTGTGAGGTGATACCTCATTGTAGTTTTGATTTGCATTTCTCTAATAATTAGTGATATTGAGCAGCTTTTCATGTGCGTCTTGGCCATCTCTGTGTCTTCTTTGAAGAAACGTCTCTTTAGATCTTCTGCCCATTTTTGTATTGGGTTGTTTGTTTTTTTAATATTAAGCTGCATGTGCTCTTTATATATATTGGAGATTAAACTTTTGTCCATTGATTCGTTTGCAAATATTTTCGCCCATTCTGAGGGATGCTTTTTGCCATTCCCGTTTTTTTAACAAAAAAAGAAAGAAAGGAAAAGAAGCAGAACACTAATGTGAGTAAAATATGCCTTTTGAAACTGTCGTTTTGAAATATGGACGTCCTTTGAATTTTTTGGTCGATATATGAACCCAGGATTTGTTTTCAGGGCAGGTGTCATTTACAGGCCTGCAATGATTTTGAATATCAACTGACCATTAGCGCTGGGATTAAAGCTGCTGTTGTGTGAAACGGCCACAAGGTGGCAGCAGCTCTCCCTTACCAAATCTGGTTACTGGGGCAACAGAGCCTCAATGGAAGTCGTGTTCTAGATTGGAATTTAGAATGGAATGTGCCAGGAGAAAGCCCCTCAAGTTTGTCTCACTACTTCTTGTTCGTGTTTTTAATTTAATTTTTTATTTTTTATTACAGCAAATTTGATTACAATGTTTGGCTTGTTGTAGGTGTGGAAGATGTGGTTCTTTTACACATACACATATGTCTGTTCTTCCTGGGATCCTTTTCCCATGTACCTTATGACAGAATGTTGAGTAGTCTTCTCTTGGTATTCTGTAGGTCTTTGGTGATTATATATGTCACCTGTGTTTGTATATGTCTGTTAACCCCAATATCATAATGAAACCAATCCTCACACCTTTCCATTGGTGAACCATAAGTTTGTTGAATGAATCTGTGATTGCCCTTCTCCGTGGAAATATCTGCCCTGGTATCCATTTTTCGGTCACACCTATAAGAGATATGATATGATATGTGTCTTTCACTTTCTGACTTACAACAACTCACGTGCTTACCTCTAGACACACCTACGGTGCTACAAATGGCATTGTGTCTTTTTATTCCTTGGCTTCTATTCTGCCTTAGCGAGGTCCATTTTCAACAATGTGATTCCCTGAGGGCTGAGGATTAGCTGACCTGGGTAGCCTGACCCTGCCGGCCGGCCCTCCCCAGGTGTGCCTGGGTTGAGGTCAATATAAACAGCGCTGCAGGCAGCAATAGCCCCTGAAGCTGTGCCTGACTCCATATTCTCTGCCCCGTCAGCAGTGTCGGGGCTGTGCTGGTGGGAGGGAGTGAGGGGCCACGGCTTTGTGGGTGGCCCGGTGTGAGTGGGTCTCTGCTGGACTTTCTGCAGGAGTTGCCAGGCTTCCACCTGTAATGAAGAGGATGTGTCACCCATACCTTCCGCTGGAATTTCTCTCCGGACAGAGGTGAGGAAGGAAAAAAGCAGTGGGGGCCGGGACAGGAGGGGTATCTCAGGCAGGGCAATGGAAAGCTTCCAGAAGAGCGCCCAGGGCCAGGAGCATCCTGACTGGCCTGCAGGCACCAAGTTGGCCTGCGTGCTGTCGCTGGTGTGGCTCCACGGCCCTTCCTCTAGGCTTTCAAGCCCTTGTACATATTCAGGTGTTTTACCTGGGAAGGGTGGGAAAAGTTCAACAGCAGCTGGCCTGGGGCTCAGCTCACGGTTACTCACAGATGCCTCGGCATGGCCCCCCGCTTTGCAATGAGGACGCTCCTTGCGTAGGAGTGGGCTGCTGGCTCTATGGGAGATGATTCCCCACCTCTGACCAATTTCAGAAGTGTTTACCGATGGAGCAAGTGCCCTGATTGTGTTTTCCTCTGTCTAACTCGTGGGTTCAGGTTTTTTTTTTTTCTTTTTTGGTTCAAGTTAGATTTTATTCCTCTTTTATGTATTTATAGATATAAGCATGGGAATAATTCATTCATATAAATACATCTGTGTGAAGGGAAGAACTTTTTTCTGTTTTATTTTTAAATTTTATTTTTTAAAATTTTGAAATTTAATTTTATTTATTTTTTATACAGCAGGTTATTATTAGTTATGTATTTTATGCATATACATGTATACAGGTCAATCCCAATCTCCCAACTCACCCCAACACCACCTCCCCATGGCTTCCCACACTTGGTGTCCATACGTGTGTTCTCTACCTCTGTGTCTCTATTTCTTCCCTGCAAACCAGTTCATCTGTACCATTTTTCTAGGTTCCACATATATGCATTAATATACAATATTTGTTTGTCTCTTTCTGACTTACTTCATTCTGTATGACAGTCTCTAGATCCATCGACGTCTCTACAAATGACCCAGTTTCATTCCTTCTTATGGCTGAGTAATATTCCATTTTATATATGTACCACATCTTTATCCATTCGTCTGTCTGTGGGTATTTAGGTTGCTTCCATTACCTGGCTATCGTAAATAGTGCTGAAATGAGCATTGTGGTGAATGTGCCTTTTTGATTTATGGTTTTATCTGGGTATATGCCCAGAAGTGGGATTGCTGGATTATATGGTAATTCTATTTCTAGTTTTTTTAAGGAAACTCCATACTGTTCTCCATCGGGACTGTATCAATTTACATTTCCACCACTAGTGGAAGAGGGATCCTTTTGTCCACACCCTCCCCAGAATTCGTTGTTTGTAGATTTTCTGATGATGCCAATTGTAACAGGTGTGAGGTGATACCTCATTGTAGTTTTGATTTGCATTTCTCTAATAATTAGTGATATTGAGCAGCTTTTCATGTGCGTCTTGGCCATCTCTGTGTCTTCTTTGAAGAAACGTCTCTTTAGATCTTCTGCCCATTTTTGTATTGGGTTGTTTGTTTTTTTAATATTAAGCTGCATGTGCTCTTTATATATATTGGAGATTAAACTTTTGTCCATTGATTCGTTTGCAAATATTTTCGCCCATTCTGAGGGAAGCTTTTTGCCATTCCCGTTTTTTTAACAAAAAAAGAAAGAAAGGAAAAGAAGCAGAACACTAATGTGTGTAAAATATGCCTTTTGAAACTGTCGTTTTGAAATATGGACGTCCTTTGAATTTTTTGGTCGATATATGAACCCAGGATTTGTTTTCAGGGCAGGTGTCATTTACAGGCCTGCAATGATTTTGAATATCAACTGACCATTAGGGCTAGAATTAAAGCTGCTGTTGTGTGAAATGGCCACAAGGTGGCAGCAGGTCTCCCTTACCAAATCTGGTTACTGGGGCAACAGAGCCTCAATGGAAGTCGTGTTCTAGATTGGAATTTAGAATGGAATGTGCCAGGAGAAAGCCCCTCAAGTTTGCCTCACTACTTCTTGTTCGTGTTTTTAATTTAATTTTTTTATTTTTTATTACAGCAAATTTGATTACAATGTTTGGCTTGTTGTAGGTGTGGAAGATGTGGTTCTTTTACACATACACATATGTCTACTCTTCCTGGGATCCTTTTCCCATGTACCTTATGACAGAATGTTGAGTAGTCTTCTCTTGGTATTCTGTAGGTCTTTGGTGATTATATATGTCACCTGTGTTTGTATATGTCTGTTAACCCCAATATCATAATGAAACCAATCCTCACACCTTTCCATTGGTGAACCATAAGTTTGTTGAATGAATCTGTGATTGCCCTTCTCCGTGGAAATATCTGCCCTGGTATCCATTTTTCGGTCACACCTATAAGAGATATGATATGATATGTGTCTTTCACTTTCTGACTTACAACAACTCACGTGCTTACCTCTAGACACACCTACGGTGCTACAAATGGCATTGTGTCCTTTTATTCCTTGGCTTCTATTCTGCCTTAGCGAGGTCCATTTTCAACAATGTGATTCCCTGAGGGCTGAGGATTAGCTGACCTGGGTAGCCTGACCCTGCCGGCCGGCCCTCCCCAGGTGTGCCTGGGTTGAGGTCAATATAAACAGCGCTGCAGGCAGCAATAGCCCCTGAAGCTGTGCCTGACTCCATATTCTCTGCCCCGTCAGCAGTGTCGGGGCTGTGCTGGTGGGAGGGAGTGAGGGGCCACGGCTTTGTGGGTGGCCCGGTGTGAGTGGGTCTCTGCTGGACTTTCTGCAGGAGTTGCCAGGCTTCCACCTGTAATGAAGAGGATGTGTCACCCATACCTTCCGCTGGAATTTCTCTCCGGACAGAGGTGAGGAAGGAAAAAAGCAGTGGGGGCCGGGACAGGAGGGGTATCTCAGGCAGGGCAATGGAAAGCTTCCAGAAGAGCGCCCAGGGCCAGGAGCATCCTGACTGGCCTGCAGGCACCAAGTTGGCCTGCGTGCTGTCGCTGGTGTGGCTCCACGGCCCTTCCTCTAGGCTTTCAAGCCCTTGTACATATTCAGGTGTTTTACCTGGGAAGGGTGGGAAAAGTTCAACAGCAGCTGGCCTGGGGCTCAGCTCACGGTTACTCACAGATGCCTCGGCATGGCCCCCCGCTTTGCAATGAGGACGCTCCTTGCGTAGGAGTGGGCTGCTGGCTCTATGGGAGATGATTCCCCACCTCTGACCAATTTCAGAAGTGTTTACCGATGGAGCAAGTGCCCTGATTGTGTTTTCCTCTGTCTAACTCGTGGGTTCAGGTTTTTTTTTTTCTTTTTTGGTTCAAGTTAGATTTTATTCCTCTTTTATGTATTTATAGATATAAGCATGGGAATAATTCATTCATATAAATACATCTGTGTGAAGGGAAGAACTTTTTTCTGTTTTATTTTTAAATTTTATTTTTTAAAATTTTGAAATTTAATTTTATTTATTTTTTATACAGCAGGTTATTATTAGTTATGTATTTTATGCATATACATGTATACAGGTCAATCCCAATCTCCCAACTCACCCCAACACCACCTCCCCATGGCTTCCCACACTTGGTGTCCATACGTGTGTTCTCTACCTCTGTGTCTCTATTTCTTCCCTGCAAACCAGTTCATCTGTACCATTTTTCTAGGTTCCACATATATGCATTAATATACAATATTTGTTTGTCTCTTTCTGACTTACTTCATTCTGTATGACAGTCTCTAGATCCATCGACGTCTCTACAAATGACCCAGTTTCATTCCTTCTTATGGCTGAGTAATATTCCATTTTATATATGTACCACATCTTTATCCATTCGTCTGTCTGTGGGTATTTAGGTTGCTTCCATTACCTGGCTATCGTAAATAGTGCTGAAATGAGCATTGTGGTGAATGTGCCTTTTTGATTTATGGTTTTATCTGGGTATATGCCCAGAAGTGGGATTGCTGGATCATATGGTAATTCTATTTCTAGTTTTTTTAAGGAAACTCCATACTGTTCTCCATCGTGACTGTATCAATTTACATTTCCACCACTAGTGGAAGAGGGATCCTTTTGTCCACACCCTCCCCAGAATTCGTTGTTTGTAGATTTTCTGATGATGCCAATTGTAACAGGTGTGAGGTGATACCTCATTGTAGTTTTGATTTGCATTTCTCTAATAATTAGTGATGTTGAGCAGCTTTCCATGTGCGTCTTGGCCATCTCTGTGTCTTCTTTGAAGAAACGTCTCTTTAGATCTTCTGCCCATTTTTGTATTGGGTTGTTTGTTTTTTTAATATTAAGCTGCATGAGCTCTTTATATATATTGGAGATTAAACTTTTGTCCATTGATTCGTTTGAAAATATTTTCGCCCATTCTGAGGGATGCTTTTTGCCATTCCCGTTTTTTTAACCAAAAAAGAAAGAAAGAAAAAGAAGCAGAACACTAATGTGAGTAAAATATGCCTTTTGAAACTGTCGTTTTGAAATATGGACGTCCTTTGAATTTTTTGGTCGATATATGAACCCAGGATTTGTTTTCAGGGCAGGTGTCATTTACAGGCCTGCAATGATTTTGAATATCAACTGACCATTAGCGCTGGGATTAAAGCTGCTGTTGTGTGAAACGGCCACAAGGTGGCAGCAGCTCTCCCTTACCAAATCTGGTTACTGGGGCAACAGAGCCTCAATGGAAGTCGTGTTCTAGATTGGAATTTAGAATGGAATGTGCCAGGAGAAAGCCCCTCAAGTTTGTCTCACTACTTCTTGTTCGTGTTTTTAATTTAATTTTTTATTTTTTTTATTACAGCAAATTTGATTACAATGTTTGGCTTGTTGTAGGTGTGGAAGATGTGGTTCTTTTACACATACACATATGTCTGTTCTTCCTGGGATCCTTTTCCCATGTACCTTATGACAGAATGTTGAGTAGTCTTCTCTTGGTATTCTGTAGGTCTTTGGTGATTATATATGTCACCTGTGTTTGTATATGTCTGTTAACCCCAATATCATAATGAAACCAATCCTCACACCTTTCCATTGGTGAACCATAAGTTTGTTGAATGAATCTGTGATTGCCCTTCTCCGTGGAAATATCTGCCCTGGTATCCATTTTTCGGTCACACCTATAAGAGATATGATATGATATGTGTCTTTCACTTTCTGACTTACAACAACTCACGTGCTTACCTCTAGACACACCTACGGTGCTACAAATGGCATTGTGTCCTTTTATTCCTTGGCTTCTATTCTGCCTTAGCGAGGTCCATTTTCAACAATGTGATTCCCTGAGGGCTGAGGATTAGCTGACCTGGGTAGCCTGACCCTGCCGGCCGGCCCTCCCCAGGTGTGCCTGGGTTGAGGTCAATATAAACAGCGCTGCAGGCAGCAATAGCCCCTGAAGCTGTGCCTGACTCCATATTCTCTGCCCCGTCAGCAGTGTCGGGGCTGTGCTGGTGGGAGGGAGTGAGGGGCCACGGCTTTGTGGGTGGCCCGGTGTGAGTGGGTCTCTGCTGGACTTTCTGCAGGAGTTGCCAGGCTTCCACCTGTAATGAAGAGGATGTGTCACCCATACCTTCCGCTGGAATTTCTCTCCGGACAGAGGTGAGGAAGGAAAAAAGCAGTGGGGGCCGGGACAGGAGGGGTATCTCAGGCAGGGCAATGGAAAGCTTCCAGAAGAGCGCCCAGGGCCAGGAGCATCCTGACTGGCCTGCAGGCACCAAGTTGGCCTGCGTGCTGTCGCTGGTGTGGCTCCACGGCCCTTCCTCTAGGCTTTCAAGCCCTTGTACATATTCAGGTGTTTTACCTGGGAAGGGTGGGAAAAGTTCAACAGCAGCTGGCCTGGGGCTCAGCTCACGGTTACTCACAGATGCCTCGGCATGGCCCCCCGCTTTGCAATGAGGACGCTCCTTGCGTAGGAGTGGGCTGCTGGCTCTATGGGAGATGATTCCCCACCTCTGACCAATTTCAGAAGTGTTTACCGATGGAGCAAGTGCCCTGATTGTGTTTTCCTCTGTCTAACTCGTGGGTTCAGGTTTTTTTTTTTCTTTTTTGGTTCAAGTTAGATTTTATTCCTCTTTTATGTATTTATAGATATAAGCATGGGAATAATTCATTCATATAAATACATCTGTGTGAAGGGAAGAACTTTTTTCTGTTTTATTTTTAAATTTTATTTTTTAAAATTTTGAAATTTAATTTTATTTATTTTTTATACAGCAGGTTATTATTAGTTATGTATTTTATGCATATACATGTATACAGGTCAATCCCAATCTCCCAACTCACCCCAACACCACCTCCCCATGGCTTCCCACACTTGGTGTCCATACGTGTGTTCTCTACCTCTGTGTCTCTATTTCTTCCCTGCAAACCAGTTCATCTGTACCATTTTTCTAGGTTCCACATATATGCATTAATATACAATATTTGTTTGTCTCTTTCTGACTTACTTCATTCTGTATGACAGTCTCTAGATCCATCGACGTCTCTACAAATGACCCAGTTTCATTCCTTCTTATGGCTGAGTAATATTCCATTTTATATATGTACCACATCTTTATCCATTCGTCTGTCTGTGGGTATTTAGGTTGCTTCCATTACCTGGCTATCGTAAATAGTGCTGAAATGAGCATTGTGGTGAATGTGCCTTTTTGATTTATGGATTTATCTGGGTATATGCCCAGAAGTGGGATTGCTGGATCATATGGTAATTCTATTTCTAGTTTTTTTAAGGAAACTCCATACTGTTCTCCATCGTGACTGTATCAATTTACATTTCCACCACTAGTGGAAGAGGGATCCTTTTGTCCACACCCTCCCCAGAATTCGTTGTTTGTAGATTTTCTGATGATGCCAATTGTAACAGGTGTGAGGTGATACCTCATTGTAGTTTTGATTTGCATTTCTCTAATAATTAGTGATGTTGAGCAGCTTTCCATGTGCGTCTTGGCCATCTCTGTGTCTTCTTTGAAGAAACGTCTCTTTAGATCTTCTGCCCATTTTTGTATTGGGTTGTTTGTTTTTTTAATATTAAGCTGCATGAGCTCTTTATATATATTGGAGATTAAACTTTTGTCCATTGATTCGTTTGCAAATATTTTCGCCCATTCTGAGGGATGCTTTTTGCCATTCCCGTTTTTTTAACAAAAAAAGAAAGAAAGAAAAAGAAGCAGAACACTAATGTGAGTAAAATATGCCTTTTGAAACTGTCGTTTTGAAATATGGACGTCCTTTGAATTTTTTGGTCGATATATGAACCCAGGATTTGTTTTCAGGGCAGGTGTCATTTACAGGCCTGCAATGATTTTGAATATCAACTGACCATTAGCGCTGGGATTAAAGCTGCTGTTGTGTGAAACGGCCACAAGGTGGCAGCAGCTCTCCCTTACCAAATCTGGTTACTGGGGCAACAGAGCCTCAATGGAAGTCGTGTTCTAGATTGGAATTTAGAATGGAATGTGCCAGGAGAAAGCCCCTCAAGTTTGTCTCACTACTTCTTGTTCGTGTTTTTAATTTAATTTTTTATTTTTTTTATTACAGCAAATTTGATTACAATGTTTGGCTTGTTGTAGGTGTGGAAGATGTGGTTCTTTTACACATACACATATGTCTGTTCTTCCTGGGATCCTTTTCCCATGTACCTTATGACAGAATGTTGAGTAGTCTTCTCTTGGTATTCTGTAGGTCTTTGGTGATTATATATGTCACCTGTGTTTGTATATGTCTGTTAACCCCAATATCATAATGAAACCAATCCTCACACCTTTCCATTGGTGAACCATAAGTTTGTTGAATGAATCTGTGATTGCCCTTCTCCGTGGAAATATCTGCCCTGGTATCCATTTTTCGGTCACACCTATAAGAGATATGATATGATATGTGTCTTTCACTTTCTGACTTACAACAACTCACGTGCTTACCTCTAGACACACCTACGGTGCTACAAATGGCATTGTGTCCTTTTATTCCTTGGCTTCTATTCTGCCTTAGCGAGGTCCATTTTCAACAATGTGATTCCCTGAGGGCTGAGGATTAGCTGACCTGGGTAGCCTGACCCTGCCGGCCGGCCCTCCCCAGGTGTGCCTGGGTTGAGGTCAATATAAACAGCGCTGCAGGCAGCAATAGCCCCTGAAGCTGTGCCTGACTCCATATTCTCTGCCCCGTCAGCAGTGTCGGGGCTGTGCTGGTGGGAGGGAGTGAGGGGCCACGGCTTTGTGGGTGGCCCGGTGTGAGTGGGTCTCTGCTGGACTTTCTGCAGGAGTTGCCAGGCTTCCACCTGTAATGAAGAGGATGTGTCACCCATACCTTCCGCTGGAATTTCTCTCCGGACAGAGGTGAGGAAGGAAAAAAGCAGTGGGGGCCGGGACAGGAGGGGTATCTCAGGCAGGGCAATGGAAAGCTTCCAGAAGAGCGCCCAGGGCCAGGAGCATCCTGACTGGCCTGCAGGCACCAAGTTGGCCTGCGTGCTGTCGCTGGTGTGGCTCCACGGCCCTTCCTCTAGGCTTTCAAGCCCTTGTACATATTCAGGTGTTTTACCTGGGAAGGGTGGGAAAAGTTCAACAGCAGCTGGCCTGGGGCTCAGCTCACGGTTACTCACAGATGCCTCGGCATGGCCCCCCGCTTTGCAATGAGGACGCTCCTTGCGTAGGAGTGGGCTGCTGGCTCTATGGGAGATGATTCCCCACCTCTGACCAATTTCAGAAGTGTTTACCGATGGAGCAAGTGCCCTGATTGTGTTTTCCTCTGTCTAACTCGTGGGTTCAGGTTTTTTTTTTTTTCTTTTTTGGTTCAAGTTAGATTTTATTCCTCTTTTATGTATTTATAGATATAAGCATGGGAATAATTCATTCATATAAATACATCTGTGTGAAGGGAAGAACTTTTTTCTGTTTTATTTTTAAATTTTATTTTTTAAAATTTTGAAATTTAATTTTATTTATTTTTTATACAGCAGGTTATTATTAGTTATGTATTTTATGCATATACATGTATACAGGTCAATCCCAATCTCCCAACTCACCCCAACACCACCTCCCCATGGCTTCCCACACTTGGTGTCCATACGTGTGTTCTCTACCTCTGTGTCTCTATTTCTTCCCTGCAAACCAGTTCATCTGTACCATTTTTCTAGGTTCCACATATATGCATTAATATACAATATTTGTTTGTCTCTTTCTGACTTACTTCATTCTGTATGACAGTCTCTAGATCCATCGACGTCTCTACAAATGACCCAGTTTCATTCCTTCTTATGGCTGAGTAATATTCCATTTTATATATGTACCACATCTTTATCCATTCGTCTGTCTGTGGGTATTTAGGTTGCTTCCATTACCTGGCTATCGTAAATAGTGCTGAAATGAGCATTGTGGTGAATGTGCCTTTTTGATTTATGGTTTTATCTGGGTATATGCCCAGAAGTGGGATTGCTGGATTATATGGTAATTCTATTTCTAGTTTTTTTAAGGAAACTCCATACTGTTCTCCATCGGGACTGTATCAATTTACATTTCCACCACTAGTGGAAGAGGGATCCTTTTGTCCACACCCTCCCCAGAATTCGTTGTTTGTAGATTTTCTGATGATGCCAATTGTAACAGGTGTGAGGTGATACCTCATTGTAGTTTTGATTTGCATTTCTCTAATAATTAGTGATATTGAGCAGCTTTTCATGTGCGTCTTGGCCATCTCTGTGTCTTCTTTGAAGAAACGTCTCTTTAGATCTTCTGCCCATTTTTGTATTGGGTTGTTTGTTTTTTTAATATTAAGCTGCATGTGCTCTTTATATATATTGGAGATTAAACTTTTGTCCATTGATTCGTTTGCAAATATTTTCGCCCATTCTGAGGGATGCTTTTTGCCATTCCCGTTTTTTTAACAAAAAAAGAAAGAAAGGAAAAGAAGCAGAACACTAATGTGTGTAAAATATGCCTTTTGAAACTGTCGTTTTGAAATATGGACGTCCTTTGAATTTTTTGGTCGATATATGAACCCAGGATTTGTTTTCAGGGCAGGTGTCATTTACAGGCCTGCAATGATTTTGAATATCAACTGACCATTAGGGCTGGGATTAAAGCTGCTGTTGTGTGAAATGGCCACAAGGTGGCAGCAGGTCTCCCTTACCAAATCTGGTTACTGGGGCAACAGAGCCTCAATGGAAGTCGTGTTCTAGATTGGAATTTAGAATGGAATGTGCCAGGAGAAAGCCCCTCAAGTTTGCCTCACTACTTCTTGTTCGTGTTTTTAATTTAATTTTTTTTATTTTTTATTACAGCAAATTTGATTACAATGTTTGGCTTGTTGTAGGTGTGGAAGATGTGGTTCTTTTACACATACACATATGTCTACTCTTCCTGGGATCCTTTTCCCATGTACCTTATGACAGAATGTTGAGTAGTCTTCTCTTGGTATTCTGTAGGTCTTTGGTGATTATATATGTCACCTGTGTTTGTATATGTCTGTTAACCCCAATATCATAATGAAACCAATCCTCACACCTTTCCATTGGTGAACCATAAGTTTGTTGAATGAATCTGTGATTGCCCTTCTCCGTGGAAATATCTGCCCTGGTATCCATTTTTCGGTCACACCTATAAGAGATATGATATGATATGTGTCTTTCACTTTCTGACTTACAACAACTCACGTGCTTACCTCTAGACACACCTACGGTGCTACAAATGGCATTGTGTCCTTTTATTCCTTGGCTTCTATTCTGCCTTAGCGAGGTCCATTTTCAACAATGTGATTCCCTGAGGGCTGAGGATTAGCTGACCTGGGTAGCCTGACCCTGCCGGCCGGCCCTCCCCAGGTGTGCCTGGGTTGAGGTCAATATAAACAGCGCTGCAGGCAGCAATAGCCCCTGAAGCTGTGCCTGACTCCATATTCTCTGCCCCGTCAGCAGTGTCGGGGCTGTGCTGGTGGGAGGGAGTGAGGGGCCATGGCTTTGTGGGTGGCCCGGTGTGAGTGGGTCTCTGCTGGACTTTCTGCAGGAGTTGCCAGGCTTCCACCTGTAATGAAGAGGATGTGTCACCCATACCTTCCGCTGGAATTTCTCTCCGGACAGAGGTGAGGAAGGAAAAAAGCAGTGGGGGCCGGGACAGGAGGGGTATCTCAGGCAGGGCAATGGAAAGCTTCCAGAAGAGCGCCCAGGGCCAGGAGCATCCTGACTGGCCTGCAGGCACCAAGTTGGCCTGCGTGCTGTCGCTGGTGTGGCTCCACGGCCCTTCCTCTAGGCTTTCAAGCCCTTGTACATATTCAGGTGTTTTACCTGGGAAGGGTGGGAAAAGTTCAACAGCAGCTGGCCTGGGGCTCAGCTCACGGTTACTCACAGATGCCTCGGCATGGCCCCCCGCTTTGCAATGAGGACGCTCCTTGCGTAGGAGTGGGCTGCTGGCTCTATGGGAGATGATTCCCCACCTCTGACCAATTTCAGAAGTGTTTACCGATGGAGCAAGTGCCCTGATTGTGTTTTCCTCTGTCTAACTCGTGGGTTCAGGTTTTTTTTTTTCTTTTTTGGTTCAAGTTAGATTTTATTCCTCTTTTATGTATTTATAGATATAAGCATGGGAATAATTCATTCATATAAATACATCTGTGTGAAGGGAAGAACTTTTTTCTGTTTTATTTTTAAATTTTATTTTTTAAAATTTTGAAATTTAATTTTATTTATTTTTTATACAGCAGGTTATTATTAGTTATGTATTTTATGCATATACATGTATACAGGTCAATCCCAATCTCCCAACTCACCCCAACACCACCTCCCCATGGCTTCCCACACTTGGTGTCCATACGTGTGTTCTCTACCTCTGTGTCTCTATTTCTTCCCTGCAAACCAGTTCATCTGTACCATTTTTCTAGGTTCCACATATATGCATTAATATACAATATTTGTTTGTCTCTTTCTGACTTACTTCATTCTGTATGACAGTCTCTAGATCCATCGACGTCTCTACAAATGACCCAGTTTCATTCCTTCTTATGGCTGAGTAATATTCCATTTTATATATGTACCACATCTTTATCCATTCGTCTGTCTGTGGGTATTTAGGTTGCTTCCATTACCTGGCTATCGTAAATAGTGCTGAAATGAGCATTGTGGTGAATGTGCCTTTTTGATTTATGGTTTTATCTGGGTATATGCCCAGAAGTGGGATTGCTGGATCATATGGTAATTCTATTTCTAGTTTTTTTAAGGAAACTCCATACTGTTCTCCATCGTGACTGTATCAATTTACATTTCCACCACTAGTGGAAGAGGGATCCTTTTGTCCACACCCTCCCCAGAATTCGTTGTTTGTAGATTTTCTGATGATGCCAATTGTAACAGGTGTGAGGTGATACCTCATTGTAGTTTTGATTTGCATTTCTCTAATAATTAGTGATATTGAGCAGCTTTTCATGTGCGTCTTGGCCATCTCTGTGTCTTCTTTGAAGAAACGTCTCTGTAGATCTTCTGCCCATTTTTGTATTGGGTTGTTTGTTTTTTTAATATTAAGCTGCATGTGCTCTTTATATATATTGGAGATTAAACTTTTGTCCATTGATTCGTTTGCAAATATTTTCGCCCATTCTGAGGGATGCTTTTTGCCATTCCCGTTTTTTTAACAAAAAAAGAAAGAAAGGAAAAGAAGCAGAACACTAATGTGTGTAAAATATGCCTTTTGAAACTGTCGTTTTGAAATATGGACGTCCTTTGAATTTTTTGGTCGATATATGAACCCAGGATTTGTTTTCAGGGCAGGTGTCATTTACAGGCCTGCAATGATTTTGAATATCAACTGACCATTAGGGCTGGGATTAAAGCTGCTGTTGTGTGAAATGGCCACAAGGTGGCAGCAGGTCTCCCTTACCAAATCTGGTTACTGGGGCAACAGAGCCTCAATGGAAGTCGTGTTCTAGATTGGAATTTAGAATGGAATGTGCCAGGAGAAAGCCCCTGAAGTTTGTCTCACTACTTCTTGTTCGTGTTTTTAATTTAATTTTTTATTTTTTATTACAGCAAATTTGATTACAATGTTTGGCTTGTTGTAGGTGTGGAAGATGTGGTTCTTTTACACATACACATATGTCTGTTCTTCCTGGGATCCTTTTCCCATGTACCTTATGACAGAATGTTGAGTAGTCTTCTCTTGGTATTCTGTAGGTCTTTGGTGATTATATATGTCACCTGTGTTTGTATATGTCTGTTAACCCCAATATCATAATGAAACCAATCCTCACACCTTTCCATTGGTGAACCATAAGTTTGTTGAATGAATCTGTGATTGCCCTTCTCCGTGGAAATATCTGCCCTGGTATCCATTTTTCGGTCACACCTATAAGAGATATGATATGATATGTGTCTTTCACTTTCTGACTTACAACAACTCACGTGCTTACCTCTAGACACACCTACGGTGCTACAAATGGCATTGTGTCCTTTTATTCCTTGGCTTCTATTCTGCCTTAGCGAGGTCCATTTTCAACAATGTGATTCCCTGAGGGCTGAGGATTAGCTGACCTGGGTAGCCTGACCCTGCCGGCCGGCCCTCCCCAGGTGTGCCTGGGTTGAGGTCAATATAAACAGCGCTGCAGGCAGCAATAGCCCCTGAAGCTGTGCCTGACTCCATATTCTCTGCCCCGTCAGCAGTGTCGGGGCTGTGCTGGTGGGAGGGAGTGAGGTGCCATGGCTTTGTGGGTGGCCCGGTGTGAGTGGGTCTCTGCTGGACTTTCTGCAGGAGTTGCCAGGCTTCCACCTGTAAAGAAGAGGATGTGTCACCTCTACCATCCACTGGAATTTCTCTCCGGACAGAGGTGAGGAAGGAAAAAAGCAGTGGGTGCCGGGACAGGAGGGGTATCTCAGGCAGGGCAATGGAAAGCTTCCAGAAGAGCGACCAGGTCCAGGACCATACTGGCTGGCCTGCAGGCACCAAGTTGGCCTGTGTGCTGTCGCTGGTGTGGCTCCACGCCCCTTCCTCTAGGCTTTCAAGCCCTTGTACATATTCAGGTGTTTTACCTGGGAAGGGTAGGAAAAGTTCAACAGCAGCTGGCCTGGGGCTCAGCTCACGGTTACTCACAGATGCCTCGGGTCCCTTTCACTGACGAAGGAGTAGGTCTTGTCTATTCCATAGTTTGTGTTTGGAACGGTACCTGTGCTTATATCAAACTCTGGTTTTATGCATCACCCCACCTCTCATTCCCCCTTAAGCAGGCATCAGATTGTTTTCCAAAGGTGAGACTCTGTTCTCTTTCTTAACTGAGTTCAAGTGTAGCCATGTTTATAGGATCTTCATAAGTGATATCTTAATATAAGTTTCTTTTTCTGTGTGACTTATTTCACTTAGAAGCATCATACCTCAATCCACTCATTTTGCTGCTACTGGTCTTATGCCATTGACTGCATGGCTGAGGGATATTCCATCGTACGGAAGTACCACAAATTTTTGAACCATTTTTATATTTCCTGGGATATTTAAGGTGTACCCAAGTTGAGGTTCTTGTAAGCAGTGCACCCCTAAATTTTGTGGTGGATCTGTCTTATTGATTTTCAGGTTTCCCAAGGTATATTCCCTAGACTGGAAGTGCTCTTGGCTCTGTAGCTCTGTTGTTTTCTTGTTTTAGGGAACACAATGCACTCCTCCAGAGATGCAGTTGGCAGTTTACAACCCGCCCATCAGCAAAACAAGCCTCCCTGTTCTCCGGGGCCTGTCTTGCCTTTCTGGATTTTACACATTTTGTGGATGTCCCTTTTGAACAGTCGGAAGTGATACTTCTTTGTAGTGCAGATTTGCATTTCCCGCTTGATTGCTTGGCCAAAAAGGGCGTATGCATTTTCTCCTGAATATATTCAGGAGAAAACGCATATGCCCTTTTTGCTCAAGTGCAACATTGTTGAAGTTGTGCCCCTCATCCTGTGCTTTAAAGTCAATTCCAATGTACCACTTGAAATCTGTTTCCTGCTATTCTGCCTAGCTTTCAAGTCCACCTCGTTGCCTTCCCTCAACAGATTTTTGGACAATAGTTGTCTTTATTACTCTGCCAGTTTGTGAATTGTTGTGCCCCTTAGGTCCATTTTTCAACTTGTTTTTTCTGAGCTCACCGAAAGTCCAAAATTGTGGTTCAGGACCTATACTGGTTCCCGGTGGGGGGCTGAGACTTTGGTAAATTCTTCTTCCTGCTGGGAAACTAGAGTGACATGTGCCCGTCCAAATGCCTTAGAGCTACTCTCTCACTGGTTCTCCTTCTTCCCTTTCATCCTCTGCCAAATTGGCAACCTGTGCGAACCAGGAGGTTAAAGGGGCTGTTTCTCCAAGTTGGGAGATTGATAGAAAAGCAGTTGGAAAATAAAACCGGAGCAACAGAAGAGGGACTATTCGTTGAGTTTTAGAAACCTTTCATATTCACAGTTTGTCCATTCTCTATTTTTCCCTTACATGTTATATCTGTAGTAATATTCCCTTCAACCTGGAGAGTTGGGACCCATGGAATGGGTGCCAGGCCTTTGTGCTTTAAAGGGTCTGCATTTGCTCACCCAATCTCACCAATCCTCTAAGTTCCAAGTGTCCAGCCTTATGCCTCATCCAGCTGTCGTTGTACATAGGGTCATTCCAGGTTTCATCAGAGACCCTGAAGGAATTGTAAAGAATTTCCCAGTTTTTTTGTTTTGTTTTTGAAATTCCTTTTATAGTGGGTTTGAGCTGATTCTCGCTGCCATGTTTATGCCAGTCTAGACACACTTGATTCCCTTACGGAGACATATCAATACATAGGTTTTAAGATTCTTACTAGTCAGATATATTCCTCTGCGGGAAATATGGGGTTTTGAGTCCCTTTCACTGAGGAAGGTGTAGGTCTTGTCTATTCCATAGTTGGTTTTTGGAACGGTACCTGTGCTTATATCAAACTCTGGTTTTATGCATCACCCCACCTCTCCTTCCCCCTTAAGCAGGCATAAGAGTGTTTTCTAAATGTGAGACACTGTTCTCTTTCCTAACTCAGTTCACGTGTAGCCATGTTTACAGGATCTTCATAAGTGATATCTTATGATAAGTTTCTTTTTCTCTGTGACTTATTTCACTTAGAATCATCGTACCTGAATCCACCCATTTTGCTGCTACTGGTCTTATGACATTGATTTCATGGCTGAGGGATATTCCATCGTACGTAAGTACCACAATTTTTTGAACCATTTTTATATTTCCTGGGATATTTAAGGTGTACCCAAGTTGAGGTCCTTGTAAGCAGTTCAGCCTTAAATTTTGGGGTGGCTCTGTCTTACTGATTTTCAGTTTTCCCAAGGTATATTCCCTAGACTGGAAGAGCCCATGGCTCTGTAGCTCTGTTGTTTATTTCTTTTAGGGAACACAATGCACTCCTCCAGAGAGGCAGTTGTCAAGTTACATCCCGCCCATCAGCATAACAAGGCTCCCTGTTCTCCAGGGCCTGTCTTGCCTTTCTGGTTTTTACACATTTTGTGGATGTCCCTTTTGACCGGTGGGAAGTGATACTTCTTTGTAGTGCAGATTTGCATTGCCCGCTTGCTTGCTTGGCCAAAAAGGGCGTATGCGTTTTCTCCTGAATATATTCAGGAGAAAACGCATACGCCCTTTTTGGCCAAGTGCATCATTGTCGAAGTTGTGCCCCTCTTCCTGTGCTTTAAAGGCGATTCCAACGAACCTCTGGAAATCTGTTTCCTGCTATTCTGCCTCGCTTTCAAGTCCGCCTCGTTTCCTTCCCTCAACAGATTTTTGGACGAGAGTTGTCCTTTATTACTCGGCCAGTTTGTGAATTGCTGTGTCCCTGAGCTCCATTTTTCAACTCGTTTTTGGTGAGCTGACCGCAAGTCCAAAATTTTGGTTCAGGATCTATACTGATTCCCGGTGGGTGGCTGAGACTTTGGTTAATTCTTCTTCCTGCCGGGAAATTACAGTGATATGTGCCCGTCCAAATGCCTAACAGCTACTCTCTCATTGGTTCTCCCTCTTCCCTTTCATCCTCTGCCAAATTGGCAACCTGTGCGAACCAGGAGGTTAAAGGGGCTGTCTCTCCAAGTTGGGAGGTTGATAATAAAGCAGATGGAAAGTCAAACCGGAGCACCAGGAGAGGGACTATTCGTTGAGTTTTAGAAACCTTTCGTATTCACAGTGTGTCCGTTCTCTAGGATTCCCGTACATGTTATATCTGTAGTAATATTCCCTTCAACCTGGAGAGTTGGGACCCATGGAATGTGTGCCATGCATTATTGCTTTAAAGGGTCTGCATTTGCTCACCCAATCTCACCAATCCTCTCAGTCCCAAGTGTCCAGCCTTATGCCACATCCAGCTGTCATTGTAGATAGGGTCATTTCAGGTTTCATCAGAGACCCTGAAGGAATTGTAAAGAATTTCCCAGTTTTTTGGTTTTATTTTTGAAATTCCTTTTTATAGTGGGTTTGAGCTGATTCTCGCTGCCATATTTATCCCAGTCTAGACACACTTGATTCCCTTACGGAGACATATCAATACATAGGTTTTAAGATTCTTACTAGTCAGATATATTCCTCTGCGGGAAATATGAGGTTTTGAGTCCCTTTCACTGAGGAAGGTGTAGGTCTTGTCTATTCCATAGTTGGTTTTTGGAACGGTACCTGTGCTTATATCAAACTCTGGTTTTATGCATCACCCCACCTCTCCTTCCCCCTTAAGCAGGCATAAGAGTGTTTTCTAAATGTGAGACACTGTTCTCTTTCCTAACTCAGTTCAAGTGTAGCCATGTTTACAGGATCTTCATAAGTGATATCTTATGATAAGTTTCTTTTTCTGTGTGACTTATTTCACTTAGAATCATCGTACCTGAATCCACCCATTTTGCTGCTACTGGTCTTATGACATTGATTTCATGGCTGAGGGATATTCCATCGTACGTAAGTACCACAATTTTTTGAACCATTTTTATATTTCCTGGGATATTTAAGGTGTACCCAAGTTGAGGTCCTTGTAAGCAGTGCAGCCCTAAATTTTGGGGTGGCTCTGCCTTATTTATTTTCAGTTTTCCCAAGGTATATTCCCTAGACTGGAAGTGCCCTTGGCTCTGTAGCTCTGTACTTTACTTGTTTTAGGGAACACAATGCACTCTTCCAGAGAGGCAGTTGGCAATTTACATCCCGCCCATCAGCATAACAAGGCTCCCTGTTCTCCAGGGCCTGTCTTGCCTTTCTGGTTTTTACACATTTTGTGGATGTCCCTTTTGACCGGTGGGAAGTGATACTTCTTTGTAGTGCAGATTTGCATTGCCCGCTTGCTTGCTTGGCCAAAAAGGGCGTATGCGTTTTCTCCTGAATGTATTCAGGAGAAAACGCATACGCCCTTTTTGGCCAAGTGCATCATTGTCGAAGTTGTGCCCCTCTTTCTGTGCTTTAAAGGCGATTCCAACGTACCTCTGGAAATCTGTTTCCTGCTATTCTGCCTCACTTTCAAGTCTGCCTCGTTGCCTTCCCTCAACAGATTTTTGGACGATAGTTGTCCTTTATTACTCGGCCAGTTTGTGAATTGCTGTGCCCCTGAGCTCCATTTTTCAACTCGTTTTTGGTGAGCTGACCGCAAGTCCAAAATTTTGGTTCAGGATCTATACTGATTCCCGGTGGGTGGCTGAGACTTTGGTTAATTCTTCTTCCTGCTGGGAAATTACAGTGATATGTGCCCGTCCAAATGCCTAACAGCTACTCTCTCATTGGTTCTCCCTCTTCCCTTTCATCCTCGGCCAAATTGGCAACCTGTGCGAACCAGGAGGCTAAAGGGGCTGTCTCTCCAAGTTGGGAGGTTGATAATAAAGCAGATGGAAAGTCAAACCGGAGCACCAGGAGAGGGACTATTCGTTGAGTTTTAGAAACCTTTCGTATTCACAGTGTGTCCGTTCTCTAGGATTCCCGTACATGTTATATCTGTAGTAATATTCCCTTCAACCTGGAGAGTTGGGACCCATGGAATGTGTGCCATGCATTATTGCTTTAAAGGGTCTGCATTTGCTCACCCAATCTCACCAATCCTCTCAGTCCCAAGTGTCCAGCCTTATGCCACATCCAGCTGTCATTGTAGATAGGGTCATTTCAGGTTTCATCAGAGACCCTGAAGGAATTGTAAAGAATTTCCCAGTTTTTTTGTTTTATTTTTGAAATTCCTTTTTATAGTGGGTTTGAGCTGATTCTCGCTGCCATATTTATCCCAGTCTAGACACACTTGATTCCCTTACGGAGACATATCAATACATAGGTTTTAAGCTTCTTACTAGTCAGATATATTCCTCTGCGGGAAATATGGGGTTTTGAGTCCCTTTCACTGAAGAAGGTGTAGGTCTTGTCTATTCCATAGTTGGTTTTTGGAACGGTACCTGTGCTTATATCAAACTCTGGTTTTATGCATCACCCCACCTCTCCTTCCCCCTTAAGCAGGCATAAGAGTGTTTTCTAAATGTGAGACACTGTTCTCTTTCCTAACTCAGTTCAAGTGTAGCCATGTTTACAGGATCTTCATAAGTGATATCTTATGATAAGTTTCTTTTTCTGTGTGACTTATTTCACTTAGAATCATCGTACCTGAATCCACCCATTTTGCTGCTACTGGTCTTATGACATTGATTTCATGGCTGAGGGATATTCCATCGTACGTAAGTACCACAATTTTTTGAACCATGTTTATATTTTCTGGGATACTTAAGGTGTATCCAAGTTGAGGTCCTTGTATGCAGTGCAGCCCTAAATTTTGGGGTTTCTGTGTCTTATTGATGTTCAGTTTTCCCAAGGTATATTCCCTAGACTGGTAGTTCCCTTGGCTCTGTAGCTCTGTTCTTTACTTGTTTTAGGGAACAGAATGCACTCCTCCAGAGAGGCAGTTGGCAATTTACATCCCGCCCATCAGCCTAACAAGGCTCCCTGTTCTCCAGGGCCTGTCTTGCCTTTCTTGTTCTTACACAATTTGTGGATGTCCCTTTTGACCGGTGGGAAGTGATACTTCTTTGTAGTGGAGATTTGCATTGCCCGCTTGCTTGCTTGGCCAAAAAGGGCGTATGCGTTTTCTCCTGAATATATTCAGGAGAAAACGCATACGCCCTTTTTGACCAAGTGCATCATTGTCGAAGTTGTGCCCCTCTTCCTGTGCTTTAAAGGCGATTCCAACGTACCTCTGGAAATCTGTTTCCTGCTATTCTGCCTCGCTTTCAAGTCCGCCTCGTTGCCTTCCCTCAACAGATTTTTGGACGATAGTTGTCCTTTATTACTCGGCCAGTTTGTGAATTGCTGTGCCCCGGAGCTCCATTTTTCAACTCGTTTTTGGTGAGCTGACCGCAAGTCCAAAATTTTGGTTCAGGATCTATACTGATTCCCGGTGGGTGGCTGAGACTTTGGTTAATTCTTCTTCCTGCCGGGAAATTACAGTGATATGTGCCCGTCCAAATGCCTAACAGCTACTCTCTCATTGGTTCTCCCTCTTCCCTTTCATCCTCTGCCAAATTGGCAACCTGTGCGAACCAGGAGGTTAAAGGGGCTGTCTCTCCAAGTTGGGAGGTTGATAATAAAGCAGATGGAAAGTCAAACCGGAGCACCAGGAGAGGGACTATTCGTTGAGTTTTAGAAACCTTTCGTATTCACAGTGTGTCCGTTCTCTAGGATTCCCGTACATGTTATATCTGTAGTAATATTCCCTTCAACCTGGAGAGTTGGGACCCATGGAATGTGTGCCATGCATTATTGCTTTAAAGGGTCTGCATTTGCTCACCCAATCTCACCAATCCTCTCAGTCCCAAGTGTCCAGTCTTATGCCACATCCAGCTGTCATTGTAGATAGGGTCATTTCAGGTTTCATCAGAGACCCTGAAGGAATTGTAAAGAATTTCCCAGTTTTTTTGTTTTATTTTTGAAATTTCTTTTTATAGTGGGTTTGAGCTGATTCTCGCTGCCATATTTATCCCAGTCTAGACACACTTGATTCCCTTACGGAGACATATCAATACATAGGTTTTAAGATTCTTACTAGTCAGATATATTCCTCTGCGGGAAATAAGAGGTTTTGAGTCCCTTTCACTGAGGAAGGTGTAGGTCTTGTCTATTCCATAGTTGGTTTTTGGAACGGTACCTGTGCTTATATCAAACTCTGGTTTTATGCATCACCCCACCTCTCCTTCCCCCTTAAGCAGGCATAAGAGTGTGTTCTAAA
The DNA here is from genome assembly GCF_949752795.1 of Hyperoodon ampullatus. NCBI lineage: Eukaryota > Metazoa > Chordata > Mammalia > Artiodactyla > Ziphiidae > Hyperoodon > Hyperoodon ampullatus. The sequence continues at coordinate 180,188 of NW_027640973.1, read as the reverse complement.
TGTGAGACACTGTTCTCTTTCCTAACTCAGTTCAAGTGTAGCCATGTTTACAGGATCTTCATAAGTGATATCTTATGATAAGTTTCTTTTTCTCTGTGACTTATTTCACTTAGAATCATCGTACCTGAATCCACCCATTTTGCTGCTACTGGTCTTATGACATTGATTTCATGGCTGAGGGATATTCCATCGTACGTAAGTACCACAATTTTTTGAACCATTTTTATATTTCCTGGGATATTTAAGGTGTACCCAAGTTGAGGTCCTTGTAAGCAGTGCAGCCCTAAATTTTGGGGTGGCTGTGTCTTTTTGATTTTCAGTTTTCCCAAGGTATATTCCCTAGACTGGAAGTGCCCTTGGCTCTGTAGCTCTGTTGTTTACTTGTTTTAGGGAACACAATGCACTCCTCCAGAGAGGCAGTTGGCAATTTACATCCCGCCCATCAGCATAACAAGGCTCCCTGTTCACCAGGGCCTGTCTTGCCTTTCTGGTTTTTACACATTTTGTGGATGTCCCTTTTGACCGGTGGGAAGTGATACTTCTTTGTAGTGCAGATTTGCATTGCCCGCTTGCTTGCTTGGCCAAAAAGGGCGTATGCGTTTTCTCCTGAATATATTCAGGAGAAAACGCATACGCCCTTTTTGGCCAAGTGCATCATTGTCGAAGTTGTGCCCCTCTTCCTGTGCTTTAAAGGCGATTCCAACGTACCTCTTGAAATCTGTTTCCTGCTATTCTGCCTCGCTTTCAAGTCCGCCTCGTTGCCTTCCCTCAACAGATTTTTGGACGATAGTTGTTCTTTATTACTCGGGCAGTTTGTGAATTCCTGTGCCCCTGAGCTCCATTTTTCAACTCGTTTTTGGTGAGCTGACCGCAAGTCCAAAATTTTGGTTCAGGATCTATACTGATTCCCGGTGGGTGGCTGAGACTTTGGTTAATTCTTCTTCCTGCCGGGAAATTACAGTGATATGTGCCCGTCCAAATGCCTAACAGCTACTCTCTCATTGGTTCTCCCTCTTCCCTTTCATCCTCTGCCAAATTGGCAACCTGTGCGAACCAGGAGGTTAAAGGGGCTGTCTCTCCAAGTTGGGAGGTTGATAATAAAGCAGATGGAAAGTCAAACCGGAGCACCAGGAGAGGGACTATTCGTTGAGTTTTAGAAACCTTTCGTATTCACAGTGTGTCCATTCTCTAGGATTCCCGTACATGTTATATCTGTAGTAATATTCCCTTCAACCTGGAGAGTTGGGACCCATGGAATGTGTGCCATGCATTATTGCTTTAAAGGGTCTGCATTTGCTCACCCAATCTCACCAATCCTCTCAGTCCCAAGTGTCCAGCCTTATGCCACATCCAGCTGTCATTGTAGATAGGGTCATTTCAGGTTTCATCAGAGACCCTGAAGGAATTGTAAAGAATTTCCCAGTTTTTTTTGTTTTGTTTTTGAAATTCCTTTTTATAGTGGGTTTGAGCTGATTCTCGCTGCCATGTTTATGCCAGTCTAGACACACTTGATTCCCTTACGGAGATATATCAATACATAGGTTTTAAGATTCTTACTAGTCAGATATATTCCTCTGCGGGAAATATGGGGTTTTGAGTCCCTTTCACAGAGGAAGGTGTAGGTCTTGTCTATTCCATAGTTGGATTTTGGAACGGTACCTGTGCTTATATCAAACTCTGGTTTTATGCATCACCCCACCTCTCCTTCCCCCTTAAGCAGGCATAAGAGTGTGTTCTAAATGTGAGACACTGTTCTCTTTCCTAACTCAGTTCAAGTGTAGCCATGTTTACAGGATCTTCATAAGTGATATCTTATGATAAGTTTCTTTTTCTGTGTGACTTATTTCACTTAGAATCATCGTACCTGAATCCACCCATTTTGCTGCTACTGGTCTTATGACATTGATTTCATGGCTGAGGGATATTCCATCGTACGTAAGTACCACAATTTTTTGAACCATTTTTATATTTCCTGGGATATTTAAGGTGTACCCAAGTTGAGGTCCTTGTAAGCAGTGCAGCCCTAAATTTTGGGGTGGCTGTGTCTTTTTGATTTTCAGTTTTCCCAAGGTATATTCCCTAGACTGGAAGTGCCCTTGGCTCTGTAGCTCTGTTGTTTACTTGTTTTAGGGAACACAATGCACTCCTCCAGAGAGGCAGTTGGCAATTTACATCCAGCCCATCAGCATAACAAGGCTCCCTGTTCTCCAGGGCCTGTCTTGCCTTTCTGGTTTTTACACATTTTGTGGATGTCCCTTTTGACCGGTGGGAAGTGATACTTCTTTGTAGTGCAGATTTGCATTGCCCGCTTGCTTGCTTGGCCAAAAAGGGCGTATGCGTTTTCTCCTGAATATATTCAGGAGAAAACGCATACGCCCTTTTTGGCCAAGTGCATCATTGTCGAAGTTGTGCCCCTCTTCCTGTGCTTTAAAGGCGATTCCAACGTACCTCTTGAAATCTGTTTCCTGCTATTCTGCCTCGCTTTCAAGTCCGCCTCGTTGCCTTCCCTCAACAGATTTTTGGACGATAGTTGTCCTTTATTACTCGGCCAGTTTGTGAATTGCTGTGCCCCTGAGCTCCATTTTTCAACTCGTTTTTGGTGAGCTGACCGCAAGTCCAAAATTTTGGTTCCGGATCTATACTGATTCCCGGTGGGTGGCTGAGACTTTGGTTAATTCTTCTTCCTGCCGGGAAATTGCAGTGATATGTGCCCGTCCAAATGCCTAACAGCTACTCTCTCATTGGTTCTCCCTCTTCCCTTTCATCCTCGGCCAAATTGGCAACCTGTGCGAACCAGGAGTTTAAAGGGGCTGTCTCTCCAAGTTGGGAGGTTGATAATAAAGCAGATGGAAAGTCAAACCGGAGCACCAGGAGAGGGACTATTCGTTGAGTTTTAGAAACCTTTCGTATTCACAGTGTGTCCGTTCTCTAGGATTCCCGTACATGTTATATCTGTAGTAATATTCCCTTCAACCTGGAGAGTTGGGACCCATGGAATGTGTGCCATGCATTATTGCTTTAAAGGGTCTGCATTTGCTCACCCAATCTCACCAATCCTCTCAGTCCCAAGTGTCCAGTCTTATGCCACATCCAGCTGTCATTGTAGATAGGGTCATTTCAGGTTTCATCAGAGACCCTGAAGGAATTGTAAAGAATTTCCCAGTTTTTTTGTTTTATTTTTGAAATTTCTTTTTATAGTGGGTTTGAGCTGATTCTCGCTGCCATATTTATCCCAGTCTAGACACACTTGATTCCCTTACGGAGACATATCAATACATAGGTTTTAAGATTCTTACTAGTCAGATATATTCCTCTGCGGGAAATATGAGGTTTTGAGTCCCTTTCACTGAGGAAGGTGTAGGTCTTGTCTATTCCATAGTTGGTTTTTGGAACGGTACCTGTGCTTATATCAAACTCTGGTTTTATGCAACACCCCACCTCTCCTTCCCCCTTAAGCAGGCATAAGAGTGTGTTCTAAATGTGAGACACTGTTCTCTTTCCTAACTCAGTTCAAGTGTAGCCATGTTTACAGGATCTTCATAAGTGATATCTTATGATAAGTTTCTTTTTCTCTGTGACTTATTTCACTTAGAATCATCGTACCTGAATCCACCCATTTTGCTGCTACTGGTCTTATGACATTGATTTCATGGCTGAGGGATATTCCATCGTACGTAAGTACCACAATTTTTTGAACCATTTTTATATTTCCTGGGATATTTAAGGTGTACCCAAGTTGAGGTCCTTGTAAGCAGTGCAGCCCTAAATTTTGGGGTGGCTGTGTCTTTTTGATTTTCAGTTTTCCCAAGGTATATTCCCTAGACTGGAAGTGCCCTTGGCTCTGTAGCTCTGTTGTTTACTTGTTTTAGGGAACACAATGCACTCCTCCAGAGAGGCAGTTGGCAATTTACATCCCGCCCATCAGCATAACAAGGCTCCCTGTTCTCCAGGGCCTGTCTTGCCTTTCTGGTTTTTACACATTTTGTGGATGTCCCTTTTGACCGGTGGGAAGTGATACTTCTTTGTAGTGCAGATTTGCATTGCCCGCTTGCTTGCTTGGCCAAAAAGGGCGTATGCGTTTTCTCCTGAATATATTCAGGAGAAAACGCATACGCCCTTTTTGGCCAAGTGCATCATTGTCGAAGTTGTGCCCCTCTTCCTGTGCTTTAAAGGCGATTCCAACGTACCTCTTGAAATCTGTTTCCTGCTATTCTGCCTCGCTTTCAAGTCCGCCTCGTTGCCTTCCCTCAACAGATTTTTGGACGATAGTTGTTCTTTATTACTCGGCCAGTTTGTGAATTCCTGTGCCCCTGAGCTCCATTTTTCAACTCGTTTTTGGTGAGCTGACCGCAAGTCCAAAATTTTGGTTCAGGATCTATACTGATTCCCGGTGGGTGGCTGAGACTTTGGTTAATTCTTCTTCCTGCCGGGAAATTACAGTGATATGTGCCCGTCCAAATGCCTAACAGCTACTCTCTCATTGGTTCTCCCTCTTCCCTTTCATCCTCTGCCAAATTGGCAACCTGTGCGAACCAGGAGGTTAAAGGGGCTGTCTCTCCAAGTTGGGAGGTTGATAATAAAGCAGATGGAAAGTCAAACCGGAGCACCAGGAGAGGGACTATTCGTTGAGTTTTAGAAACCTTTCGTATTCACAGTGTGTCCATTCTCTAGGATTCCCGTACATGTTATATCTGTAGTAATATTCCCTTCAACCTGGAGAGTTGGGACCCATGGAATGTGTGCCATGCATTATTGCTTTAAAGGGTCTGCATTTGCTCACCCAATCTCACCAATCCTCTCAGTCCCAAGTGTCCAGCCTTATGCCACATCCAGCTGTCATTGTAGATAGGGTCATTTCAGGTTTCATCAGAGACCCTGAAGGAATTGTAAAGAATTTCCCAGTTTTTTTTGTTTTGTTTTTGAAATTCCTTTTTATAGTGGGTTTGAGCTGATTCTCGCTGCCATGTTTATGCCAGTCTAGACACACTTGATTCCCTTACGGAGATATATCAATACATAGGTTTTAAGATTCTTACTAGTCAGATATATTCCTCTGCGGGAAATATGGGGTTTTGAGTCCCTTTCACTGAGGAAGGTGTAGGTCTTGTCTATTCCATAGTTGGATTTTGGAACGGTACCTGTGCTTATATCAAACTCTGGTTTTATGCATCACCCCACCTCTCCTTCCCCCTTAAGCAGGCATAAGAGTGTTTTCTAAATGTGAGACACTGTTCTCTTTCCTAACTCAGTTCAAGTGTAGCCATGTTTACAGGATCTTCATAAGTGATATCTTATGATAAGTTTCTTTTTCTGTGTGACTTATTTCACTTAGAATCATCGTACCTGAATCCACCCATTTTGCTGCTACTGGTCTTATGACATTGATTTCATGGCTGAGGGATATTCCATCGTACGTAAGTACCACAATTTTTTGAACCATTTTTATATTTCCTGGGATATTTAAGGTGTACCCAAGTTGAGGTCCTTGTAAGCAGTGCAGCCCTAAATTTTGGGGTGGCTGTGTCTTTTTGATTTTCAGTTTTCCCAAGGTATATTCCCTAGACTGGAAGTGCCCTTGGCTCTGTAGCTCTGTTGTTTACTTGTTTTAGGGAACACAATGCACTCCTCCAGAGAGGCAGTTGGAAATTTACATCCAGCCCATCAGCATAACAAGGCTCCCTGTTCTCCAGGGCCTGTCTTGCCTTTCTGGTTTTTACACATTTTGTGGATGTCCCTTTTGACCGGTGGGAAGTGATACTTCTTTGTAGTGCAGATTTGCATTGCCCGCTTGCTTGCTTGGCCAAAAAGGGCGTATGCGTTTTCTCCTGAATATATTCAGGAGAAAACGCATACGCCCTTTTTGGCCAAGTGCATCATTGTCGAAGTTGTGCCCCTCTTCCTGTGCTTTAAAGGCGATTCCAACGTACCTCTTGAAATCTGTTTCCTGCTATTCTGCCTCGCTTTCAAGTCCGCCTCGTTGCCTTCCCTCAACAGATTTTTGGACGATAGTTGTCATTTATTACTCGGCCAGTTTGTGAATTGCTGTGCCCCTGAGCTCCATTTTTCAACTCGTTTTTGGTGAGCTGACCGCAAGTCCAAAATTTTGGTTCCGGATCTATACTGATTCCCGGTGGGTGGCTGAGACTTTGGTTAATTCTTCTTCCTGCCGGGAAATTGCAGTGATATGTGCCCGTCCAAATGCCTAACAGCTACTCTCTCATTGGTTCTCCCTCTTCCCTTTCATCCTCTGCCAAATTGGCAACCTGTGCGAACCAGGAGGTTAAAGGCGCTGTCTCTCCAAGTTGGGAGGTTGATAATAAAGCAGATGGAAAGTCAAACCGGAGCACCAGGAGAGGGACTATTCGTTGAGTTTTAGAAACCTTTCGTATTCACAGTGTGTCCGTTCTCTAGGATTCCCGTACATGTTATATCTGTAGTAATATTCCCTTCAACCTGGAGAGTTGGGACCCATGGAATGTGTGCCATGCATTATTGCTTTAAAGGGTCTGCATTTGCTCACCCAATCTCACCAATCCTCTCAGTCCCAAGTGTCCAGCCTTATGCCACATCCAGCTGTCATTGTAGATAGGGTCATTTCAGGTTTCATCAGAGACCCTGAAAGAATTGTAAAGAATTTCCCAGTTTTTTTGTTTTATTTTTGAAATTTCTTTTTATAGTGGGTTTCCGCTGATTCTCGCTGCCATATTTATCCCAGTCTAGACACACTTGATTCCCTTACGGAGACATATCAATACATAGGTTTTAAGATTCTTACTAGTCAGATATATTCCTCTGCGGGAAATAGGGGGTTTTGAGTCCCTTTCACTGAGGAAGGTGTAGGTCTTGTCTATTCCATAGTTGGTTTTTGGAACGGTACCTGTGCTTATATCAAACTCTGGTTTTATGCATCACCCCACCTCTCCTTCCCACTTAAGCAGGCATAAGTGTGTTTTCTAAATGTGAGACACTGTTCTCTTTCCTAACTCAGTTCAAGTGTAGCCATGTTTACAGGATCTTCATAAGTGATATCTTATGATAAGTTTCTTTTTCTGTGTGACTTATTTCACTTAGAATCATCGTACCTGAATCCACCCATTTTGCTGCTACTGGTCTTATGACATTGATTTCATGGCTGAGGGATATTCCATCGTACGTAAGTACCACAATTTTTTGAACCATTTTTATATTTCCTGGGATATTTAAGGTGTACCCAAGTTGAGGTCCTTGTAAGCAGTGCAGCCCTAAATTTTGGGGTGGCTGTGTCTTTTTGATTTTCAGTTTTCCCAAGGTATATTCCCTAGACTGGAAGTGCCCTTGGCTCTGTAGCTCTGTTGTTTACTTGTTTTAGGGAACACAATGCACTCCTCCAGAGAGGCAGTTGGCAATTTACATCCCGCCCATCAGCATAACAAGGCACCCTGTTCTCCAGGGCCTGTCTTGCCTTTCTGGTTTTTACACATTTTGTGGATGTCCCTTTTGACTGGTGGGAAGTGATACTTCTTTGTAGTGCAGATTTGCATTGCCCGCTTGCTTGCTTGGCCAAAAAGGGCGTATGCGTTTTCTCCTGAATATATTCAGGAGAAAACGCATACGCCCTTTTTGGCCAAGTGCATCATTGTCGAAGTTGTGCCCCTCTTCCTGTGCTTTAAAGGCGATTCCAACGTACCTCTGGAAATCTGTTTCCTGCTATTCTGCCTCGCTTTCAAGTCCGCCTCGTTGCCTTCCCTCAACAGATTTTTGGACGATAGTTGTCCTTTATTACTCGGCCAGTTTGTGAATTGCTGTGCCCCTGAGCTCCATTTTTCAACTCGTTTTTGGTGAGCTGACCGCAAGTCCAAAATTTTGGTTCAGGATCTATACTGATTCCCGGTGGGTGGCTGAGACTTTGGTTAATTCTTCTTCCTGCCGGGAAATTACAGTGATATGTGCCCGTCCAAATGCCTAACAGCTACTCTCTCATTGGTTCTCCCTCTTCCCTTTCATCCTCTGCCAAATTGGCAACCTGTGTGAACCAGGAGGTTAAAGGGGCTGTCTCTCCAAGTTGGGAGGTTGATAATAAAGCAGATGGAAAGTCAAACCGGAGCACCAGGAGAGGGACTATTCGTTGAGTTTTAGAAACCTTTCGTATTCACAGTGTGTCCGTTCTCTAGGATTCCCGTACATGTTATATCTGTAGTAATATTCCCTTCAACCTGGAGAGTTGGGACCCATGGAATGTGTGCCATGCATTACTGCTTTAAAGGGTCTGCATTTGCTCACCCAATCTCACCAATCCTCTCAGTCCCAAGTGTCCAGCCTTATGCCACATCCAGCTGTCATTGTAGATAGGGTCATTTCAGGTTTCATCAGAGACCCTGAAGGAATTGTAAAGAATTTCCCAGTTTTTTTGTTTTATTTTTGAAATTCCTTTTTATAGTGGGTTTGAGCTGATTCTCGCTGCCATATTTATCCCAGTCTAGACACACTTGATTCCCTTACGGAGACATATCAATACATAGGTTTTAAGATTCTTACTAGTCAGATATATTCCTCTGCGGGAAATATGGGGTTTTGAGTCCCTTTCATTGAGGAAGGTGTAGGTCTTGTCTATTCCATAGTTGGTTTTTGGAACGGTACCTCTGCTTATATCAAACTCTGGTTTTATGCATCACCCCACCTCTCCTTCCCCCTTAAGCAGGCATAAGAGTGTTTTCTAAATGTGAGACACTGTTCTCTTTCCTAACTCAGTTCAAGTGTAGCCATGTTTACAGGATCTTCATAAGTGATATCTTATGATAAGTTTCTTTTTCTGTGTGACTTATTTCACTTAGAATCATCGTACCTGAATCCACCCATTTTGCTGCTACTGGTCTTATGACATTGATTTCATGGCTGAGGGATATTCCATCGTACGTAATTACCACAATTTTTTGAACCATTTTTATATTTCCTGGGATATTTATGGTGTACCCAAGTTGAGGTCCTTATAAGCTGTGCAGCCCTAAATTTTGGGGTGGCTCTGACTTTTTGATTTTCACTTTTCCCAAGGTATATTCCCTAGACTGGAAGTGCCCTTGGCTCTGTAGCTCTGTTGTTTACTTGTTTTAGGGAACACAATGCACTCCTCCAGAGAGGCAGTTGGCAATTTACATCCCGCCTATCAGCATAACAAGGTTCCCTGTTCTCCAGGGCCTGTCTTGCCTTTCTGGTTTTTACACATTTTGTGGATGTCCCTTTTGACCGGTGGGAAGTGATACTTCTTTGTAGTGCAGATTTGCATTGCCCGCTTGCTTGCTTGGCCAAAAAGGGTGTATGCGTTTTCTCCTGAATATATTCAGGAGAAATCGCATACGCCCTTTTTGGCCAAGTGCATCATTGTCGAGGTTGTGCCCCTCTTCCTGTGCTTTAAAGGCGATTCCAACGTACCTCTGGAAATCTGTTTCCTGCTATTCTGCCTCGCTTTCAAGTCCACCTCGTTGCCTTCCCTCAACAGATTTTTGGACGATAGTTGTCCTTTATTACTCGGCCAGTTTGTTTATTGCTGTGCCCCTGAGCTCCATTTTTCAACTCGTTTTTGGTGAGCTGACCGCAAGTCCAAAATTTTGGTTCAGGATCTATACTGATTCCCGGTGGGTGGCTGAGACTTTGGTTAATTCTTCTTCCTGCCGGGAAATTACAGTGATATGTGCCCGTCCAAATGCCTAACAGCTACTCTCTCATTGGTTCTCCCTCTTCCCTTTCATCCTCTGCCAAATTGGCAACCTGTGCGAACCAGGAGGTTAAAGGGGCTGTCTCTCCAAGTTGGGAGGTTGATAATAAAGCAGATGGAAAGTCAAACCAGAGCACCAGGAGAGGGACTATTCGTTGAGTTTTAGAAACCTTTCGTATTCACAGTGTGTCCGTTCTCTAGGATTCCCGTACATGTTATATCTGTAGTAATATTCCCTTCAACCTGGAGAGTTGGGACCCATGGAATGTGTGCCATGCATTATTGCTTTAAAGGGTCTGCATTTGCTCACCCAATCTCACCAATCCTCTCAGTCCCAAGTGTCCAGCCTTATGCCACATCCAGCTGTCATTGTAGATAGGGTCATTTCAGGTTTCATCAGAGACCCTGAAGGAATTGTAAAGAATTTCCCAGTTTTTTTGTTTTATTTTTGAAATTCCTTTTTATAGTGGGTTTGAGCTGATTCTCGCTGCCATATTTATCCCAGTCTAGACACACTTGATTCCCTTACGGAGACATATCAATACATAGGTTTTAAGATTCTTACTAGTCAGATATATTCCTCTGCGGGAAATATGGGGTTTTGAGTCCCTTTCACTGAGGAAGGTGTAGGTCTTGTCTATTCCATAGTTGGTTTTTGGAACGGTACCTGTGCTTATATCAAACTCTGGTTTTATGCATCACCCCACCTCTCCTTCCCCCTTAAGCAGGCATAAGAGTGTTTTCTAAATGTGAGACACTGTTCTCTTTCCTAACTCAGTTCAAGTGTAGCCATGTTTACAGGATCTTCATAAGTGATATCTTATGATAAGTTTCTTTTTCTGTGTGACTTATTTCACTTAGAATCATCGTACCTGAATCCACCCATTTTGCTGCTACTGGTCTTATGACATTGATTTCATGGCTGAGGGATATTCCATCGTACGTAAGTACCACAATTTTTTGAACCATTTTTATATTTCCTGGGATATTTAAGGTGTACCCAAGTTGAGGTCCTTGTAAGCAGTGCAGCCCTAAATTTTGGGGTGGCTCTGCCTTATTTATTTTCAGTTTTCCCAAGGTATATTCCCTAGACTGGAAGTGCCCTTGGCTCTGTAGCTCTGTACTTTACTTGTTTTAGGGAACACAATGCACTCCTCCAGAGAGGCAGTTGGCAATTTACATCCCGCCCATCAGCATAACAAGGCTCCTTGTTCTCCAGGGCCTGTCTTGCCTTTCTGGTTTTTACACATTTTGTGGATGTCCCTTTTGACCGGTGGGAAGTGATACTTCTTTGTAGTGCAGATTTGCATTGCCCGTTTGCTTGCTTGGCCAAAAAGGGCGTATGCGTTTTCTCCTGAATATATTCAGGAGAAAACGCATACGCCCTTTTTGGCCAAGTGCATCATTGTCGAAGTTGTGCCCCTCTTCCTGTGCTTTAAAGGCGATTCCAACGTACCTCTGGAAATCTGTTTCCTGCTATTCTGCCTCGCTTTCAAGTCTGCCTCGTTGCCTTCCCTCAACAGATTTTTGGACGATAGTTGTCCTTTATTACTCTGCCAGTTTGTGAATTGCTGTGCCCCTGAGCTCCATTTTTCAACTCGTTTTTGGTGAGCTGACCGCAAGTCCAAAATTTTGGTTCAGGATCTATACTGATTCCCGGTGGGTGGCTGAGACTTTGGTTAATTCTTCTTCCTGCCGGGAAATTACAGTGATATGTGCCCGTCCAAATGCCTAACAGCTACTCTCTCATTGGTTCTCCCTCTTCCCTTTCATCCTCTGCCAAATTGGCAACCTGTGCGAACCAGGAGGTTAAAGGGGCTGTCTCTCCAAGTTGGGAGGTTGATAATAAAGCAGATGGAAAGTCAAACCGGAGCACCAGGAGAGGGACTATTCGTTGAGTTTTAGAAACCTTTCGTATTCACAGTGTGTCCGTTCTCTAGGATTCCCGTACATGTTATATCTGTAGTAATATTCCCTTCAACCTGGAGAGTTGGGACCCATGGAATGTGTGCCATGCATTATTGCTTTAAAGGGTCTGCATTTGCTCACCCAATCTCACCAATCCTCTCAGTCCCAAGTGTCCAGCCTTATGCCACATCCAGCTGTCATTGTAGATAGGGTCATTTCAGGTTTCATCAGAGACCCTGAAGGAATTGTAAAGAATTTCCCAGTTTTTTTTGTTTTGTTTTTGAAATTCCTTTTTATAGTGGGTTTGAGCTGATTCTCGCTGCCATGTTTATGCCAGTCTAGACACACTTGATTCCCTTACGGAGATATATCAATACATAGGTTTTAAGATTCTTACTAGTCAGATATATTCCTCTGCGGGAAATATGGGGTTTTGAGTCCCTTTCACTGAGGAAGGTGTAGGTCTTGTCTATTCCATAGTTGGATTTTGGAACGGTACCTGTGCTTATATCAAACTCTGGTTTTATGCATCACCCCACCTCTCCTTCCCCCTTAAGCAGGCATAAGAGTGTTTTCTAAATGTGAGACACTGTTCTCTTTCCTAACTCAGTTCAAGTGTAGCCATGTTTACAGGATCTTCATAAGTGATATCTTATGATAAGTTTCTTTTTCTGTGTGACTTATTTCACTTAGAATCATCGTACCTGAATCCACCCATTTTGCTGCTACTGGTCTTATGACATTGATTTCAGGGCTGAGGGATATTCCATCGTACGTAAGTACCACAATTTTTTGAACCATTTTTATATTTCTTGGGATATTTAAGGTGTACCCAAGTTGAGGTCCTTGTAAGCAGTGCAGCCCTAAATTTTGGGGTGGCTGTGTCTTTTTGATTTTCAGTTTTCCCAAGGTATATTCCCTAGACTGTAAGTGCCCTTGGCTCTGTAGCTCTGTTGTTTACTTGTTTTAGGGAACACAATGCACTCCTCCAGAGAGGCAGTTGGCAATTTACATCCAGCCCATCAGCATAACAAGGCTCCCTGTTCTCCAGGGCCTGTCTTACCTTTCTGGTTTTTACACATTTTGTGGATGTCCCTTTTGACCGGTGGGAAGTGATACTTCTTTGTAGTGCAGATTTGCATTGCCCGCTTGCTTGCTTGGCCAAAAAGGGCGTATGCGTTTTCTCCTGAATATATTCAGGAGAAAACGCATACGCCCTTTTTGGCCAAGTGCATCATTGTCGAAGTTGTGCCCCTCTTCCTGTGCTTTAAAGGCGATTCCAACGTACCTCTTGAAATCTGTTTCCTGCTATTCTGCCTCGCTTTCAAGTCCGCCTCGTTGCCTTCCCTCAACAGATTTTTGGACGATAGTTGTCATTTATTACTCGGCCAGTTTGTGAATTGCTGTGCCCCTGAGCTCCATTTTTCAACTCGTTTTTGGTGAGCTGACCGCAAGTCCAAAATTTTGGTTCCGGATCTATACTGATTCCCGGTGGGTGGCTGAGACTTTGGTTAATTCTTCTTCCTGCCGGGAAATTGCAGTGATATGTGCCCGTCCAAATGCCTAACAGCTACTCTCTCATTGGTTCTCCCTCTTCCCTTTCATCCTCTGCCAAATTGGCAACCTGTGCGAACCAGGAGGTTAAAGGCGCTGTCTCTCCAAGTTGGGAGGTTGATAATAAAGCAGATGGAAAGTCAAACCGGAGCACCAGGAGAGGGACTATTCGTTGAGTTTTAGAAACCTTTCGTATTCACAGTGTGTCCGTTCTCTAGGATTCCCGTACATGTTATATCTGTAGTAATATTCCCTTCAACCTGGAGAGTTGGGACCCATGGAATGTGTGCCATGCATTATTGCTTTAAAGGGTCTGCATTTGCTCACCCAATCTCACCAATCCTCTCAGTCCCAAGTGTCCAGCCTTATACCACATCCAGCTGTCATTGTAGATAGGGTCATTTCAGGTTTCATCAGAGACCCTGAAAGAATTGTAAAGAATTTCCCAGTTTTTTTGTTTTATTTTTGAAATTTCTTTTTATAGTGGGTTTCCGCTGATTCTCGCTGCCATATTTATCCCAGTCTAGACACACTTGATTCCCTTACGGAGACATATCAATACATAGGTTTTAAGATTCTTACTAGTCAGATATATTCCTCTGCGGGAAATAGGGGGTTTTGAGTCCCTTTCACTGAGGAAGGTGTAGGTCTTGTCTATTCCATAGTTGGTTTTTGGAACGGTACCTGTGCTTATATCAAACTCTGGTTTTATGCATCACCCCACCTCTCCTTCCCCCTTAAGCAGGCATAAGTGTGTTTTCTAAATGTGAGACACTGTTCTCTTTCCTAACTCAGTTCAAGTGTAGCCATGTTTACAGGATCTTCATAAGTGATATCTTATGATAAGTTTCTTTTTCTGTGTGACTTATTTCACTTAGAATCATCGTACCTGAATCCACCCATTTTGCTGCTACTGGTCTTATGACATTGATTTCATGGCTGAGGGATATTCCATCGTACGTAAGTACCACAATTTTTTGAACCATTTTTATATTTCCTGGGATATTTAAGGTGTACCCACGTTGAGGTCCTTGTAAGCAGTGCAGCCCTAAATTTTGGGGTGGCTGTGTCTTTTTGATTTTCAGTTTTCCCAAGGTATATTCCCTAGACTGGAAGTGCCCTTGGCTCTGTAGCTCTGTTGTTTACTTGTTTTAGGGAACACAATGCACTCCTCCAGAGAGGCAGTTGGCAATTTACATCCCGCCCATCAGCATAACAAGGCACCCTGTTCTCCAGGGCCTGTCTTGCCTTTCTGGTTTTTACACATTTTGTGGATGTCCCTTTTGACTGGTGGGAAGTGATACTTCTTTGTAGTGCAGATTTGCATTGCCCGCTTGCTTGCTTGGCCAAAAAGGGCGTATGCGTTTTCTCCTGAATATATTCAGGAGAAAACGCATACGCCCTTTTTGGCCAAGTGCATCATTGTCGAAGTTGTGCCCCTCTTCCTGTGCTTTAAAGGCGATTCCAACGTACCTCTGGAAATCTGTTTCCTGCTATTCTGCCTCGCTTTCAAGTCCGCCTCGTTGCCTTCCCTCAGCAGATTTTTGGACGATAGTTGTCCTTTATTACTCGGCCAGTTTGTGAATTGCTGTGCCCCTGAGCTCCATTTTTCAACTCGTTTTTGGTGAGCTGACCGCAAGTCCAAAATTTTGGTTCAGGATCTATACTGATTCCCGGTGGGTGGCTGAGACTTTGGTTAATTCTTCTTCCTGCCGGGAAATTACAGTGATATGTGCCCGTCCAAATGCCTAACAGCTACTCTCTCATTGGTTCTCCCTCTTCCCTTTCATCCTCTGCCAAATTGGCAACCTGTGTGAACCAGGAGGTTAAAGGGGCTGTCTCTCCAAGTTGGGAGGTTGATAATAAAGCAGATGGAAAGTCAAACCGGAGCACCAGGAGAGGGACTATTCGTTGAGTTTTAGAAACCTTTCGTATTCACAGTGTGTCCGTTCTCTAGGATTCCCGTACATGTTATATCTGTAGTAATATTCCCTTCAACCTGGAGAGTTGGGACCCATGGAATGTGTGCCATGCATTATTGCTTTAAAGGGTCTGCATTTGCTCACCCAATCTCACCAATCCTCTCAGTCCCAAGTGTCCAGCCTTATGCCACATCCAGCTGTCATTGTAGATAGGGTCATTTCAGGTTTCATCAGAGACCCTGAAGGAATTGTAAAGAATTTCCCAGTTTTTTTGTTTTATTTTTGAAATTCCTTTTTATAGTGGGTTTGAGCTGATTCTCGCTGCCATATTTATCCCAGTCTAGACACACTTGATTCCCTTACGGAGACATATCAATACATAGGTTTTAAGATTCTTACTAGTCAGATATATTCCTCTGCGGGAAATATGGGGTTTTGAGTCCCTTTCATTGAGGAAGGTGTAGGTCTTGTCTATTCCATAGTTGGTTTTCGGAACGGTTCCTCTGCTTATATCAAACTCTGGTTTTATGCATCACCCCACCTCTCCTTCCCCCTTAAGCAGGCATAAGAGTGTTTTCTAAATGTGAGACACTGTTCTCTTTCCTAACTCAGTTCAAGTGTAGCCATGTTTACAGGATCTTCATAAGTGATATCTTATGATAAGTTTCTTTTTCTGTGTGACTTATTTCACTTAGAATCATCGTACCTGAATCCACCCATTTTGCTGCTACTGGTCTTATGACATTGATTTCATGGCTGAGGGATATTCCATCGTACGTAATTACCACAATTTTTTGAACCATTTTTATATTTCCTGGGAAATTTATGGTGTACCCAAGTTGAGGTCCTTATAAGCAGTGCAGCCCTAAATTTTGGGGTGGCTCTGACTTTTTGATTTTCACTTTTCCCAAGGTATATTCCCTAGACTGGAAGTGCCCTTGGCTCTGTAGCTCTGTTGTTTACTTGTTTTAGGGAACACAATGCACTCCTCCAGAGAGGCAGTTGGCAATTTACATCCCGCCTATCAGCATAACAAGGTTCCCTGTTCTCCAGGGCCTGTCTTGCCTTTCTGGTTTTTACACATTTTGTGGATGTCCCTTTTGACCGGTGGGAAGTGATACTTCTTTGTAGTGCAGATTTGCATTGCCCGCTTGCTTGCTTGGCCAAAAAGGGCGTATGCGTTTTCTCCTGAATATATTCAGGAGAAAACGCATACGCCCTTTTTGGCCAAGTGCATCATTGTCGAAGTTGTGCCCCTCTTCCTGTGCTTTAAAGGCGATTCCAACGTACCTCTGGAAATCTGTTTCCTGCTATTCTGCCTCGCTTTCAAGTCCACCTCGTTGCCTTCCCTCAACAGATTTTTGGACGATAGTTGTCCTTTATTACTCGGCCAGTTTGTTTATTGCTGTGCCCCTGAGCTCCATTTTTCAACTCGTTTTTGGTGAGCTGACCGCAAGTCCAAAATTTTGGTTCAGGATCTATACTGATTCCCGGTGGGTGGCTGAGACTTTGGTTAATTCTTCTTCCTGCCGGGAAATTACAGTGATATGTGCCCGTCCAAATGCCTAACAGCTACTCTCTCATTGGTTCTCCCTCTTCCCTTTCATCCTCTGCCAAATTGGCAACCTGTGCGAACCAGGAGGTTAAAGGGGCTGTCTCTCCAAGTTGGGAGGTTGATAATAAAGCAGATGGAAAGTCAAACCAGAGCACCAGGAGAGGGACTATTCGTTGAGTTTTAGAAACCTTTCGTATTCACAGTGTGTCCGTTCTCTAGGATTCCCGTACATGTTATATCTGTAGTAATATTCCCTTCAACCTGGAGAGTTGGGACCCATGGAATGTGTGCCATGCATTATTGCTTTAAAGGGTCTGCATTTGCTCACCCAATCTCACCAATCCTCTCAGTCCCAAGTGTCCAGCCTTATGCCACATCCAGCTGTCATTGTAGATAGGGTCATTTCAGGTTTCATCAGAGACCCTGAAGGAATTGTAAAGAATTTCCCAGTTTTTTTGTTTTATTTTTGAAATTCCTTTTTATAGTGGGTTTGAGCTGATTCTCGCTGCCATATTTATCCCAGTCTAGAGACACTTGATTCCCTTACGGAGACATATCAATACATAGGTTTTAAGATTCTTACTAGTCAGATATATTCCTCTGCGGGAAATATGGGGTTTTGAGTCCCTTTCACTGAGGAAGGTGTAGGTCTTGTCTATTCCATAGTTGGTTTTTGGAAGGGTACCTGTGCTTATATCAAACTCTGGTTTTATGCATCACCCCACCTCTCCTTCCCCCTTAAGCAGGCATAAGAGTGTTTTCTAAATGTGAGACACTGTTCTCTTTCCTAACTCAGTTCAAATGTAGCCATGTTTACAGGATCTTCATAAGTGATATCTTATGATAAGTTTCTTTTTCTGTGTGACTTATTTCACTTAGAATCATCGTACCTGAATCCACCCATTTTGCTGCTACTGGTCTTATGACATTGATTTCATGGCTGAGGGATATTCCATCGTACGTAAGTACCACAATTTTTTGAACCATTTTTATATTTCCTGGGATATTTAAGGTGTACCCAAGTTGAGGTCCTTGTAAGCAGTGCAGCCCTAAATTTTGGGGTGGCTGTGTCTTTTTGATTTTCAGTTTTCCCAAGGTATATTCCCTAGACTGGAAGTGCCCTTGGCTCTGTAGCTCTGTTGTTTACTTGTTTTAGGGAACACAATGCACTCCTCCAGAGAGGCAGTTGGCAATTTACATCCCGCCCATCAGCATAACAAGGCTCCTTGTTCTCCAGGGCCTGTCTTGCCTTTCTGGTTTTTACACATTTTGTGGATGTCCCTTTTGACCGGTGGGAAGTGATACTTCTTTGTAGTGCAGATTTGCATTGCCCGTTTGCTTGCTTGGCCAAAAGGGGCGTATGCGTTTTCTCCTGAATATATTCAGGAGAAAACGCATACGCCCTTTTTGGCCAAGTGCATCATTGTCGAAGTTGTGCCCCTCTTCCTGTGCTTTAAAGGCGATTCCAACGTACCTCTGGAAATCTGTTTCCTGCTATTCTGCCTCGCTTTCAAGTCTGCCTCGTTGCCTTCCCTCAACAGATTTTTGGACGATAGTTGTCCTTTATTACTCTGCCAGTTTGTGAATTGCTGTGCCCCTGAGCTCCATTTTTCAACTCGTTTTTGGTGAGCTGACCGCAAGTCCAAAATTTTGATTCAGGATCTATACTGATTCCCGGTGGGTGGCTGAGACTTTGGTTAATTCTTCTTCCTGCCGGGAAATTACAGTGATATGTGCCCGTCCAAATGCCTAACAGCTACTCTCTCATTGGTTCTCCCTCTTCCCTTTCATCCTCTGCCAAATTGGCAACCTGTGCGAACCAGGAGGTTAAAGGGGCTGTCTCTCCAAGTTGGGAGGTTGATAATAAAGCAGATGGAAAGTCAAACCGGAGCACCAGGAGAGGGACTATTCGTTGAGTTTTAGAAACCTTTCGTATTCACAGTGTGTCCGTTCTCTAGGATTCCCGTACATGTTATATCTGTAGTAATATTCCCTTCAACCTGGAGAGTTGGGACCCATGGAATGTGTGCCATGCATTATTGCTTTAAAGGGTCTGCATTTGCTCACCCAATCTCACCAATCCTCTCAGTCCCAAGTGTCCAGCCTTATGCCACATCCAGCTGTCATTGTAGATAGGGTCATTTCAGGTTTCATCAGAGACCCTGAAGGAATTGTAAAGAATTTCCCAGTTTTTTTTGTTTTGTTTTTGAAATTCCTTTTTATAGTGGGTTTGAGCTGATTCTCGCTGCCATGTTTATGCCAGTCTAGACACACTTGATTCCCTTACGGAGATATATCAATACATAGGTTTTAAGATTCTTACTAGTCAGATATATTCCTCTGCGGGAAATATGGGGTTTTGAGTCCCTTTCACTGAGGAAGGTGTAGGTCTTGTCTATTCCATAGTTGGATTTTGGAACGGTACCTGTGCTTATATCAAACTCTGGTTTTATGCATCACCCCACCTCTCCTTCCCCCTTAAGCAGGCATAAGAGTGTTTTCTAAATGTGAGACACTGTTCTCTTTCCTAACTCAGTTCAAGTGTAGCCATGTTTACAGGATCTTCATAAGTGATATCTTATGATAAGTTTCTTTTTCTGTGTGACTTATTTCACTTAGAATCATCGTACCTGAATCCACCCATTTTGCTGCTACTGGTCTTATGACATTGATTTCAGGGCTGAGGGATATTCCATCGTACGTAAGTACCACAATTTTTTGAACCATTTTTATATTTCTTGGGATATTTAAGGTGTACCCAAGTTGAGGTCCTTGTAAGCAGTGCAGCCCTAAATTTTGGGGTGGCTGTGTCTTTTTGATTTTCAGTTTTCCCAAGGTATATTCCCTAGACTGTAAGTGCCCTTGGCTCTGTAGCTCTGTTGTTTACTTGTTTTAGGGAACACAATGCACTCCTCCAGAGAGGCAGTTGGCAATTTACATCCAGCCCATCAGCATAACAAGGCTCCCTGTTCTCCAGGGCCTGTCTTACCTTTCTGGTTTTTACACATTTTGTGGATGTCCCTTTTGACCGGTGGGAAGTGATACTTCTTTGTAGTGCAGATTTGCATTGCCCGCTTGCTTGCTTGGCCAAAAAGGGCGTATGCGTTTTCTCCTGAATATATTCAGGAGAAAACGCATACGCCCTTTTTGGCCAAGTGCATCATTGTCGAAGTTGTGCCCCTCTTCCTGTGCTTTAAAGGCGATTCCAACGTACCTCTTGAAATCTGTTTCCTGCTATTCTGCCTCGCTTTCAAGTCCGCCTCGTTGCCTTCCCTCAACAGATTTTTGGACGATAGTTGTCATTTATTACTCGGCCAGTTTGTGAATTGCTGTGCCCCTGAGCTCCATTTTTCAACTCGTTTTTGGTGAGCTGACCGCAAGTCCAAAATTTTGGTTCCGGATCTATACTGATTCCCGGTGGGTGGCTGAGACTTTGGTTAATTCTTCTTCCTGCCGGGAAATTGCAGTGATATGTGCCCGTCCAAATGCCTAACAGCTACTCTCTCATTGGTTCTCCCTCTTCCCTTTCATCCTCTGCCAAATTGGCAACCTGTGCGAACCAGGAGGTTAAAGGCGCTGTCTCTCCAAGTTGGGAGGTTGATAATAAAGCAGATGGAAAGTCAAACCGGAGCACCAGGAGAGGGACTATTCGTTGAGTTTTAGAAACCTTTCGTATTCACAGTGTGTCCGTTCTCTAGGATTCCCGTACATGTTATATCTGTAGTAATATTCCCTTCAACCTGGAGAGTTGGGACCCATGGAATGTGTGCCATGCATTATTGCTTTAAAGGGTCTGCATTTGCTCACCCAATCTCACCAATCCTCTCAGTCCCAAGTGTCCAGCCTTATACCACATCCAGCTGTCATTGTAGATAGGGTCATTTCAGGTTTCATCAGAGACCCTGAAAGAATTGTAAAGAATTTCCCAGTTTTTTTGTTTTATTTTTGAAATTTCTTTTTATAGTGGGTTTCCGCTGATTCTCGCTGCCATATTTATCCCAGTCTAGACACACTTGATTCCCTTACGGAGACATATCAATACATAGGTTTTAAGATTCTTACTAGTCAGATATATTCCTCTGCGGGAAATAGGGGGTTTTGAGTCCCTTTCACTGAGGAAGGTGTAGGTCTTGTCTATTCCATAGTTGGTTTTTGGAACGGTACCTGTGCTTATATCAAACTCTGGTTTTATGCATCACCCCACCTCTCCTTCCCCCTTAAGCAGGCATAAGTGTGTTTTCTAAATGTGAGACACTGTTCTCTTTCCTAACTCAGTTCAAGTGTAGCCATGTTTACAGGATCTTCATAAGTGATATCTTATGATAAGTTTCTTTTTCTGTGTGACTTATTTCACTTAGAATCATCGTACCTGAATCCACCCATTTTGCTGCTACTGGTCTTATGACATTGATTTCATGGGTGAGGGATATTCCATCGTACGTAAGTACCACAATTTTTTGAACCATTTTTATATTTCCTGGGATATTTAAGGTGTACCCACGTTGAGGTCCTTGTAAGCAGTGCAGCCCTAAATTTTGGGGTGGCTGTGTCTTTTTGATTTTCAGTTTTCCCAAGGTATATTCCCTAGACTGGAAGTGCCCTTGGCTCTGTAGCTCTGTTGTTTACTTGTTTTAGGGAACACAATGCACTCCTCCAGAGAGGCAGTTGGCAATTTACATCCCGCCCATCAGCATAACAAGGCACCCTGTTCTCCAGGGCCTGTCTTGCCTTTCTGGTTTTTACACATTTTGTGGATGTCCCTTTTGACTGGTGGGAAGTGATACTTCTTTGTAGTGCAGATTTGCATTGCCCGCTTGCTTGCTTGGCCAAAAAGGGCGTATGCGTTTTCTCCTGAATATATTCAGGAGAAAACGCATACGCCCTTTTTGGCCAAGTGCATCATTGTCGAAGTTGTGCCCCTCTTCCTGTGCTTTAAAGGCGATTCCAACGTACCTCTGGAAATCTGTTTCCTGCTATTCTGCCTCGCTTTCAAGTCCGCCTCGTTGCCTTCCCTCAGCAGATTTTTGGACGATAGTTGTCCTTTATTACTCGGCCAGTTTGTGAATTGCTGTGCCCCTGAGCTCCATTTTTCAACTCGTTTTTGGTGAGCTGACCGCAAGTCCAAAATTTTGGTTCAGGATCTATACTGATTCCCGGTGGGTGGCTGAGACTTTGGTTAATTCTTCTTCCTGCCGGGAAATTACAGTGATATGTGCCCGTCCAAATGCCTAACAGCTACTCTCTCATTGGTTCTCCCTCTTCCCTTTCATCCTCTGCCAAATTGGCAACCTGTGTGAACCAGGAGGTTAAAGGGGCTGTCTCTCCAAGTTGGGAGGTTGATAATAAAGCAGATGGAAAGTCAAACCGGAGCACCAGGAGAGGGACTATTCGTTGAGTTTTAGAAACCTTTCGTATTCACAGTGTGTCCGTTCTCTAGGATTCCCGTACATGTTATATCTGTAGTAATATTCCCTTCAACCTGGAGAGTTGGGACCCATGGAATGTGTGCCATGCATTATTGCTTTAAAGGGTCTGCATTTGCTCACCCAATCTCACCAATCCTCTCAGTCCCAAGTGTCCAGCCTTATGCCACATCCAGCTGTCATTGTAGATAGGGTCATTTCAGGTTTCATCAGAGACCCTGAAGGAATTGTAAAGAATTTCCCAGTTTTTTTGTTTTATTTTTGAAATTCCTTTTTATAGTGGGTTTGAGCTGATTCTCGCTGCCATATTTATCCCAGTCTAGACACACTTGATTCCCTTACGGAGACATATCAATACATAGGTTTTAAGATTCTTACTAGTCAGATATATTCCTCTGCGGGAAATATGGGGTTTTGAGTCCCTTTCATTGAGGAAGGTGTAGGTCTTGTCTATTCCATAGTTGGTTTTCGGAACGGTTCCTCTGCTTATATCAAACTCTGGTTTTATGCATCACCCCACCTCTCCTTCCCCCTTAAGCAGGCATAAGAGTGTTTTCTAAATGTGAGACACTGTTCTCTTTCCTAACTCAGTTCAAGTGTAGCCATGTTTACAGGATCTTCATAAGTGATATCTTATGATAAGTTTCTTTTTCTGTGTGACTTATTTCACTTAGAATCATCGTACCTGAATCCACCCATTTTGCTGCTACTGGTCTTATGACATTGATTTCATGGCTGAGGGATATTCCATCGTACGTAATTACCACAATTTTTTGAACCATTTTTATATTTCCTGGGAAATTTATGGTGTACCCAAGTTGAGGTCCTTATAAGCAGTGCAGCCCTAAATTTTGGGGTGGCTCTGACTTTTTGATTTTCACTTTTCCCAAGGTATATTCCCTAGACTGGAAGTGCCCTTGGCTCTGTAGCTCTGTTGTTTACTTGTTTTAGGGAACACAATGCACTCCTCCAGAGAGGCAGTTGGCAATTTACATCCCGCCTATCAGCATAACAAGGTTCCCTGTTCTCCAGGGCCTGTCTTGCCTTTCTGGTTTTTACACATTTTGTGGATGTCCCTTTTGACCGGTGGGAAGTGATACTTCTTTGTAGTGCAGATTTGCATTGCCCGCTTGCTTGCTTGGCCAAAAAGGGCGTATGCGTTTTCTCCTGAATATATTCAGGAGAAAACGCATACGCCCTTTTTGGCCAAGTGCATCATTGTCGAAGTTGTGCCCCTCTTCCTGTGCTTTAAAGGCGATTCCAACGTACCTCTGGAAATCTGTTTCCTGCTATTCTGCCTCGCTTTCAAGTCCACCTCGTTGCCTTCCCTCAACAGATTTTTGGACGATAGTTGTCCTTTATTACTCGGCCAGTTTGTTTATTGCTGTGCCCCTGAGCTCCATTTTTCAACTCGTTTTTGGTGAGCTGACCGCAAGTCCAAAATTTTGGTTCAGGATCTATACTGATTCCCGGTGGGTGGCTGAGACTTTGGTTAATTCTTCTTCCTGCCGGGAAATTACAGTGATATGTGCCCGTCCAAATGCCTAACAGCTACTCTCTCATTGGTTCTCCCTCTTCCCTTTCATCCTCTGCCAAATTGGCAACCTGTGCGAACCAGGAGGTTAAAGGGGCTGTCTCTCCAAGTTGGGAGGTTGATAATAAAGCAGATGGAAAGTCAAACCAGAGCACCAGGAGAGGGACTATTCGTTGAGTTTTAGAAACCTTTCGTATTCACAGTGTGTCCGTTCTCTAGGATTCCCGTACATGTTATATCTGTAGTAATATTCCCTTCAACCTGGAGAGTTGGGACCCATGGAATGTGTGCCATGCATTATTGCTTTAAAGGGTCTGCATTTGCTCACCCAATCTCACCAATCCTCTCAGTCCCAAGTGTCCAGCCTTATGCCACATCCAGCTGTCATTGTAGATAGGGTCATTTCAGGTTTCATCAGAGACCCTGAAGGAATTGTAAAGAATTTCCCAGTTTTTTTGTTTTATTTTTGAAATTCCTTTTTATAGTGGGTTTGAGCTGATTCTCGCTGCCATATTTATCCCAGTCTAGAGACACTTGATTCCCTTACGGAGACATATCAATACATAGGTTTTAAGATTCTTACTAGTCAGATATATTCCTCTGCGGGAAATATGGGGTTTTGAGTCCCTTTCACTGAGGAAGGTGTAGGTCTTGTCTATTCCATAGTTGGTTTTTGGAAGGGTACCTGTGCTTATATCAAACTCTGGTTTTATGCATCACCCCACCTCTCCTTCCCCCTTAAGCAGGCATAAGAGTGTTTTCTAAATGTGAGACACTGTTCTCTTTCCTAACTCAGTTCAAATGTAGCCATGTTTACAGGATCTTCATAAGTGATATCTTATGATAAGTTTCTTTTTCTGTGTGACTTATTTCACTTAGAATCATCGTACCTGAATCCACCCATTTTGCTGCTACTGGTCTTATGACATTGATTTCATGGCTGAGGGATATTCCATCGTACGTAAGTACCACAATTTTTTGAACCATTTTTATATTTCCTGGGATATTTAAGGTGTACCCAAGTTGAGGTCCTTGTAAGCAGTGCAGCCCTAAATTTTGGGGTGGCTGTGTCTTTTTGATTTTCAGTTTTCCCAAGGTATATTCCCTAGACTGGAAGTGCCCTTGGCTCTGTAGCTCTGTTGTTTACTTGTTTTAGGGAACACAATGCACTCCTCCAGAGAGGCAGTTGGCAATTTACATCCCGCCCATCAGCATAACAAGGCTCCTTGTTCTCCAGGGCCTGTCTTGCCTTTCTGGTTTTTACACATTTTGTGGATGTCCCTTTTGACCGGTGGGAAGTGATACTTCTTTGTAGTGCAGATTTGCATTGCCCGTTTGCTTGCTTGGCCAAAAGGGGCGTATGCGTTTTCTCCTGAATATATTCAGGAGAAAACGCATACGCCCTTTTTGGCCAAGTGCATCATTGTCGAAGTTGTGCCCCTCTTCCTGTGCTTTAAAGGCGATTCCAACGTACCTCTGGAAATCTGTTTCCTGCTATTCTGCCTCGCTTTCAAGTCTGCCTCGTTGCCTTCCCTCAACAGATTTTTGGACGATAGTTGTCCTTTATTACTCTGCCAGTTTGTGAATTGCTGTGCCCCTGAGCTCCATTTTTCAACTCGTTTTTGGTGAGCTGACCGCAAGTCCAAAATTTTGATTCAGGATCTATACTGATTCCCGGTGGGTGGCTGAGACTTTGGTTAATTCTTCTTCCTGCCGGGAAATTACAGTGATATGTGCCCGTCCAAATGCCTAACAGCTACTCTCTCATTGGTTCTCCCTCTTCCCTTTCATCCTCTGCCAAATTGGCAACCTGTGCGAACCAGGAGGTTAAAGGGGCTGTCTCTCCAAGTTGGGAGGTTGATAATAAAGCAGATGGAAAGTCAAACCGGAGCACCAGGAGAGGGACTATTCGTTGAGTTTTAGAAACCTTTCGTATTCACAGTGTGTCCGTTCTCTAGGATTCCCGTACATGTTATATCTGTAGTAATATTCCCTTCAACCTGGAGAGTTGGGACCCATGGAATGTGTGCCATGCATTATTGCTTTAAAGGGTCTGCATTTGCTCACCCAATCTCACCAATCCTCTCAGTCCCAAGTGTCCAGCCTTATGCCACATCCAGCTGTCATTGTAGATAGGGTCATTTCAGGTTTCATCAGAGACCCTGAAGGAATTGTAAAGAATTTCCCAGTTTTTTTGTTTTATTTTTGAAATTCCTTTTTATAGTGGGTTTGAGCTGATTCTCGCTGCCATATTTATCCCAGTCTAGACACACTTGATTCCCTTACGGAGACATATCAATACATAGGTTTTAAGATTCTTACTAGTCAGATATATTCCTCTGCGGGAAATATGGGGTTTTGAGTCCCTTTCACTGAGGAAGGTGTAGGTCTTGTCTATTCCATAGTTGGTTTTTGGAACGGTACCTGTGCTTATATCAAACTCTGGTTTTATGCATCACCCCACCTCTCCTTCCCCCTTAAACAGGCATAAGAGTGTTTTCTAAATGTGAGACACTGTTCTCTTTCCTAACTCAGTTCAAGTGTAGCCATGTTTACAGGATCTTCATAAGTGATATCTTATGATAAGTTTCTTTTTCTGTGTGACTTATTTCACTTAGAATCATCGTACCTGAATCCACCCATTTTGCTGCTACTGGTCTTATGACATTGATTTCATGGCTGAGGGATATTCCATCGTACGTAAGTACCACAATTTTTTGAACCATGTTTATATTTTCTGGGATACTTAAGGTGTATCCAAGTTGAGGTCCTTGTATGCAGTGCAGCCCTAAATTTTGGGGTGGCTCTGTCTTATTGATTTTCAGTTTTCCCAAGGTATATTCCCTAGACTGGTAGTGCCCTTGGCTCTGTAGCTCTGTTCTTTACTTGTTTTAGGGAACAGAATGCACTCCTCCAAAGAGGCAGTTGGCAATTTACATCCCGCCCATCAGCATAACAAGGCTCCCTGTTCTCCAGGGCCTGTCTTGCCTTTCTTGTTCTTACACATTTTGTGGATGTCCCTTTTGACCGGTGGGAAGTGATACTTCTTTGTAGTGCAGATTTGCATTGCCCGCTTGCTTGCTTGGCCAAAAAGGGCGTATGCGTTTTCTCCTGAATATATTCAGGAGAAAACGCATACGCCCATTTTGGCCAAGTGCATCATTGTCGAAGTTGTGCCCCTCTTCCTGTGCTTTAAAGGCGATTCCAATGTACCTCTGGAAATCTGTTTCCTGCTATTCTGCCTCGCTTTCAAGTCCGCCTCGTTGCCTTCCCTCAACAGATTTTTGGACGATAGTTGTCCTTTATTACTCGGCCAGTTTGTGAATTGCTGTGCCCCTGAGCTCCATTTTTCAACTCGTTTTTGGTGAGCTGACCGCAAGTCCAAAATTTTGGTTCAGGATCTATACTGATTCCCGGTGGGTGGCTGAGACTTTGGTTAATTCTTCTTCCTGCCGGGAAATTACAGTGATATGTGCCCGTCCAAATGCCTAACAGCTACTCTCTCATTGGTTCTCCCTCTTCCCTTTCATCCTCTGCCAAATTGGCAACCTGTGCGAACCAGGAGGTTAAAGGGGCTGTCTCTCCAAGTTGGGAGGTTGATAATAAAGCAGATGGAAAGTCAAACCGGAGCACCAGGAGAGGGACTATTCGTTGAGTTTTAGAAACCTTTCGTATTCACAGTGTGTCCGTTCTCTAGGATTCCCGTACATGTTATATCTGTAGTAATATTCCCTTCAACCTGGAGAGTTGGGACCCATGGAATGTGTGCCATGCATTATTGCTTTAAAGGGTCTGCATTTGCTCACCCAATCTCACCAATCCTCTCAGTCCCAAGTGTCCAGCCTTATGCCACATCCAGCTGTCATTGTAGATAGGGTCATTTCAGGTTTCATCAGAGACCCTGAAGGAATTGTAAAGAATTTCCCAGTTTTTTTGTTTTATTTTTGAAATTTCTTTTTATAGTGGGTTTGAGCTGATTCTCGCTGCCATATTTATCCCAGTCTAGACACACTTGATTCCCTTATGGAGACATATCAATACATAGGTTTTAAGATTCTTTCTAGTCAGATATATTCCTCTGCGGGAAATATGAGGTTTTGAGTCCCTTTCACTGAGGAAGGTGTAGGTCTTGTCTATTCCATAGTTGGTTTTTGGAACGGTACCTGTGCTTATATCAAACTCTGGTTTTATGCATCACCCCACCTCTCCTTCCCCCTTAAGCAGGCATAAGAGTGTGTTCTAAATGTGAGACACTGTTCTCTTTCCTAACTCAGTTCAAGTGTAGCCATGTTTACAGGATCTTCATAAGTGATATCTTATGATAAGTTTCTTTTTCTCTGTGACTTATTTCACTTAGATTCATCGTACCTGAATCCACCCATTTTGCTGCTACTGGTCTTATGACATTGATTTCATGGCTGAGGGATATTCCATCGTACGTAAGTACCACAATTTTTTGAACCATTTTTATATTTCCTGGGATATTTAAGGTGTACCCAAGTTGAGGTCCTTGTAAGCAGTGCAGCCCTAAATTTTGGGGTGGCTGTGTCTTTTTGATTTTCAGTTTTCCCAAGGTATATTCCCTAGACTGGAAGTGCCCTTGGCTCTGTAGCTCTGTTGTTTACTTGTTTTAGGGAACACAATGCACTCCTCCAGAGAGGCAGTTGGCAATTTACATCCCGCCCATCAGCATAACAAGGCTCCCTGTTCTCCAGGGCCTGTCTTGCCTTTCTGGTTTTTACACATTTTGTGGATGTCCCTTTTGACCGGTGGGAAGTGATACTTCTTTGTAGTGCAGATTTGCATTGCCCGCTTGCTTGCTTGGCCAAAAAGGGCGTATGCGTTTTCTCCTGAATATATTCAGGAGAAAACGCATACGCCCTTTTTGGCCAAGTGCATCATTGTCGAAGTTGTGCCCCTCTTCCTGTGCTTTAAAGGCGATTCCAACGTACCTCTTGAAATCTGTTTCCTGCTATTCTGCCTCGCTTTCAAGTCCGCCTCGTTGCCTTCCCTCAACAGATTTTTGGACGATAGTTGTCATTTATTACTCGGCCAGTTTGTGAATTGCTGTGCCCCTGAGCTCCATTTTTCAACTCGTTTTTGGTGAGCTGACCGCAAGTCCAAAATTTTGGTTCCGGATCTATACTGATTCCCGGTGGGTGGCTGAGACTTTGGTTAATTCTTCTTCCTGCCGGGAAATTGCAGTGATATGTGCCCGTCCAAATGCCTAACAGCTACTCTCTCATTGGTTCTCCCTCTTCCCTTTCATCCTCTGCCAAATTGGCAACCTGTGCGAACCAGGAGGTTAAAGGCGCTGTCTCTCCAAGTTGGGAGGTTGATAATAAAGCAGATGGAAAGTCAAACCGGAGCACCAGGAGAGGGACTATTCGTTGAGTTTTAGAAACCTTTCGTATTCACAGTGTGTCCGTTCTCTAGGATTCCCGTACATGTTATATCTGTAGTAATATTCCCTTCAACCTGGAGAGTTGGGACCCATGGAATGTGTGCCATGCATTATTGCTTTAAAGGGTCTGCATTTGCTCACCCAATCTCACCAATCCTCTCAGTCCCAAGTGTCCAGCCTTATACCACATCCAGCTGTCATTGTAGATAGGGTCATTTCAGGTTTCATCAGAGACCCTGAAAGAATTGTAAAGAATTTCCCAGTTTTTTTGTTTTATTTTTGAAATTTCTTTTTATAGTGGGTTTCCGCTGATTCTCGCTGCCATATTTATCCCAGTCTAGACACACTTGATTCCCTTACGGAGACATATCAATACATAGGTTTTAAGATTCTTACTAGTCAGATATATTCCTCTGCGGGAAATAGGGGGTTTTGAGTCCCTTTCACTGAGGAAGGTGTAGGTCTTGTCTATTCCATAGTTGGTTTTTGGAACGGTACCTGTGCTTATATCAAACTCTGGTTTTATGCATCACCCCACCTCTCCTTCCCCCTTAAACAGGCATAAGTGTGTTTTCTAAATGTGAGACACTGTTCTCTTTCCTAACTCAGTTCAAGTGTAGCCATGTTTACAGGATCTTCATAAGTGATATCTTATGATAAGTTTCTTTTTCTGTGTGACTTATTTCACTTAGAATCATCGTACCTGAATCCACCCATTTTGCTGCTACTGGTCTTATGACATTGATTTCATGGCTGAGGGATATTCCATCGTACGTAAGTACCACAATTTTTTGAACCATTTTTATATTTCCTGGGATATTTAAGGTGTACCCACGTTGAGGTCCTTGTAAGCAGTGCAGCCCTAAATTTTGGGGTGGCTGTGTCTTTTTGATTTTCAGTTTTCCCAAGGTATATTCCCTAGACTGGAAGTGCCCTTGGCTCTGTAGCTCTGTTGTTTACTTGTTTTAGGGAACACAATGCACTCCTCCAGAGAGGCAGTTGGCAATTTACATCCCGCCCATCAGCATAACAAGGCACCCTGTTCTCCAGGGCCTGTCTTGCCTTTCTGGTTTTTACACATTTTGTGGATGTCCCTTTTGACTGGTGGGAAGTGATACTTCTTTGTAGTGCAGATTTGCATTGCCCGCTTGCTTGCTTGGCCAAAAAGGGCGTATGCGTTTTCTCCTGAATATATTCAGGAGAAAACGCATACGCCCTTTTTGGCCAAGTGCATCATTGTCGAAGTTGTGCCCCTCTTCCTGTGCTTTAAAGGCGATTCCAACGTACCTCTGGAAATCTGTTTCCTGCTATTCTGCCTCGCTTTCAAGTCCGCCTCGTTGCCTTCCCTCAGCAGATTTTTGGACGATAGTTGTCCTTTATTACTCGGCCAGTTTGTGAATTGCTGTGCCCCTGAGCTCCATTTTTCAACTCGTTTTTGGTGAGCTGACCGCAAGTCCAAAATTTTGGTTCAGGATCTATACTGATTCCCGGTGGGTGGCTGAGACTTTGGTTAATTCTTCTTCCTGCCGGGAAATTACAGTGATATGTGCCCGTCCAAATGCCTAACAGCTACTCTCTCATTGGTTCTCCCTCTTCCCTTTCATCCTCTGCCAAATTGGCAACCTGTGTGAACCAGGAGGTTAAAGGGGCTGTCTCTCCAAGTTGGGAGGTTGATAATAAAGCAGATGGAAAGTCAAACCGGAGCACCAGGAGAGGGACTATTCGTTGAGTTTTAGAAACCTTTCGTATTCACAGTGTGTCCGTTCTCTAGGATTCCCGTACATGTTATATCTGTAGTAATATTCCCTTCAACCTGGAGAGTTGGGACCCATGGAATGTGTGCCATGCATTATTGCTTTAAAGGGTCTGCATTTGCTCACCCAATCTCACCAATCCTCTCAGTCCCAAGTGTCCAGCCTTATGCCACATCCAGCTGTCATTGTAGATAGGGTCATTTCAGGTTTCATCAGAGACCCTGAAGGAATTGTAAAGAATTTCCCAGTTTTTTTGTTTTATTTTTGAAATTCCTTTTTATAGTGGGTTTGAGCTGATTCTCGCTGCCATATTTATCCCAGTCTAGACACACTTGATTCCCTTACGGAGACATATCAATACATAGGTTTTAAGATTCTTACTAGTCAGATATATTCCTCTGCGGGAAATATGGGGTTTTGAGTCCCTTTCATTGAGGAAGGTGTAGGTCTTGTCTATTCCATAGTTGGTTTTCGGAACGGTTCCTCTGCTTATATCAAACTCTGGTTTTATGCATCACCCCACCTCTCCTTCCCCCTTAAGCAGGCATAAGAGTGTTTTCTAAATGTGAGACACTGTTCTCTTTCCTAACTCAGTTCAAGTGTAGCCATGTTTACAGGATCTTCATAAGTGATATCTTATGATAAGTTTCTTTTTCTGTGTGACTTATTTCACTTAGAATCATCGTACCTGAATCCACCCATTTTGCTGCTACTGGTCTTATGACATTGATTTCATGGCTGAGGGATATTCCATCGTACGTAATTACCACAATTTTTTGAACCATTTTTATATTTCCTGGGAAATTTATGGTGTACCCAAGTTGAGGTCCTTATAAGCAGTGCAGCCCTAAATTTTGGGGTGGCTCTGACTTTTTGATTTTCACTTTTCCCAAGGTATATTCCCTAGACTGGAAGTGCCCTTGGCTCTGTAGCTCTGTTGTTTACTTGTTTTAGGGAACACAATGCACTCCTCCAGAGAGGCAGTTGGCAATTTACATCCCGCCTATCAGCATAACAAGGTTCCCTGTTCTCCAGGGCCTGTCTTGCCTTTCTGGTTTTTACACATTTTGTGGATGTCCCTTTTGACCGGTGGGAAGTGATACTTCTTTGTAGTGCAGATTTGCATTGCCCGCTTGCTTGCTTGGCCAAAAAGGGCGTATGCGTTTTCTCCTGAATATATTCAGGAGAAAACGCATACGCCCTTTTTGGCCAAGTGCATCATTGTCGAAGTTGTGCCCCTCTTCCTGTGCTTTAAAGGCGATTCCAACGTACCTCTGGAAATCTGTTTCCTGCTATTCTGCCTCGCTTTCAAGTCCACCTCGTTGCCTTCCCTCAACAGATTTTTGGACGATAGTTGTCCTTTATTACTCGGCCAGTTTGTTTATTGCTGTGCCCCTGAGCTCCATTTTTCAACTCGTTTTTGGTGAGCTGACCGCAAGTCCAAAATTTTGGTTCAGGATCTATACTGATTCCCGGTGGGTGGCTGAGACTTTGGTTAATTCTTCTTCCTGCCGGGAAATTACAGTGATATGTGCCCGTCCAAATGCCTAACAGCTACTCTCTCATTGGTTCTCCCTCTTCCCTTTCATCCTCTGCCAAATTGGCAACCTGTGCGAACCAGGAGGTTAAAGGGGCTGTCTCTCCAAGTTGGGAGGTTGATAATAAAGCAGATGGAAAGTCAAACCAGAGCACCAGGAGAGGGACTATTCGTTGAGTTTTAGAAACCTTTCGTATTCACAGTGTGTCCGTTCTCTAGGATTCCCGTACATGTTATATCTGTAGTAATATTCCCTTCAACCTGGAGAGTTGGGACCCATGGAATGTGTGCCATGCATTATTGCTTTAAAGGGTCTGCATTTGCTCACCCAATCTCACCAATCCTCTCAGTCCCAAGTGTCCAGCCTTATGCCACATCCAGCTGTCATTGTAGATAGGGTCATTTCAGGTTTCATCAGAGACCCTGAAGGAATTGTAAAGAATTTCCCAGTTTTTTTGTTTTATTTTTGAAATTCCTTTTTATAGTGGGTTTGAGCTGATTCTCGCTGCCATATTTATCCCAGTCTAGAGACACTTGATTCCCTTACGGAGACATATCAATACATAGGTTTTAAGATTCTTACTAGTCAGATATATTCCTCTGCGGGAAATATGGGGTTTTGAGTCCCTTTCACTGAGGAAGGTGTAGGTCTTGTCTATTCCATAGTTGGTTTTTGGAAGGGTACCTGTGCTTATATCAAACTCTGGTTTTATGCATCACCCCACCTCTCCTTCCCCCTTAAGCAGGCATAAGAGTGTTTTCTAAATGTGAGACACTGTTCTCTTTCCTAACTCAGTTCAAATGTAGCCATGTTTACAGGATCTTCATAAGTGATATCTTATGATAAGTTTCTTTTTCTGTGTGACTTATTTCACTTAGAATCATCGTACCTGAATCCACCCATTTTGCTGCTACTGGTCTTATGACATTGATTTCATGGCTGAGGGATATTCCATCGTACGTAAGTACCACAATTTTTTGAACCATTTTTATATTTCCTGGGATATTTAAGGTGTACCCAAGTTGAGGTCCTTGTAAGCAGTGCAGCCCTAAATTTTGGGGTGGCTCTGCCTTATTTATTTTCAGTTTTCCCAAGGTATATTCCCTAGACTGGAAGTGCCCTTGGCTCTGTAGCTCTGTACTTTACTTGTTTTAGGGAACACAATGCACTCCTCCAGAGAGGCAGTTGGCAATTTACATCCCGCCCATCAGCATAACAAGGCTCCTTGTTCTCCAGGGCCTGTCTTGCCTTTCTGGTTTTTACACATTTTGTGGATGTCCCTTTTGACCGGTGGGAAGTGATACTTCTTTGTAGTGCAGATTTGCATTGCCCGTTTGCTTGCTTGGCCAAAAGGGGCGTATGCGTTTTCTCCTGAATATATTCAGGAGAAAACGCATACGCCCTTTTTGGCCAAGTGCATCATTGTCGAAGTTGTGCCCCTCTTCCTGTGCTTTAAAGGCGATTCCAACGTACCTCTGGAAATCTGTTTCCTGCTATTCTGCCTCGCTTTCAAGTCTGCCTCGTTGCCTTCCCTCAACAGATTTTTGGACGATAGTTGTCCTTTATTACTCTGCCAGTTTGTGAATTGCTGTGCCCCTGAGCTCCATTTTTCAACTCGTTTTTGGTGAGCTGACCGCAAGTCCAAAATTTTGATTCAGGATCTATACTGATTCCCGGTGGGTGGCTGAGACTTTGGTTAATTCTTCTTCCTGCCGGGAAATTACAGTGATATGTGCCCGTCCAAATGCCTAACAGCTACTCTCTCATTGGTTCTCCCTCTTCCCTTTCATCCTCTGCCAAATTGGCAACCTGTGCGAACCAGGAGGTTAAAGGGGCTGTCTCTCCAAGTTGGGAGGTTGATAATAAAGCAGATGGAAAGTCAAACCGGAGCACCAGGAGAGGGACTATTCGTTGAGTTTTAGAAACCTTTCGTATTCACAGTGTGTCCGTTCTCTAGGATTCCCGTACATGTTATATCTGTAGTAATATTCCCTTCAACCTGGAGAGTTGGGACCCATGGAATGTGTGCCATGCATTATTGCTTTAAAGGGTCTGCATTTGCTCACCCAATCTCGCCAATCCTCTCAGTCCCAAGTGTCCAGCCTTATGCCACATCCAGCTGTCATTGTAGATAGGGTCATTTCAGGTTTCATCAGAGACCCTGAAGGAATTGTAAAGAATTTCCCAGTTTTTTTGTTTTATTTTTGAAATTCCTTTTTATAGTGGGTTTGAGCTGATTCTCGCTGCCATATTTATCCCAGTCTAGACACACTTGATTCCCTTACGGAGACATATCAATACATAGGTTTTAAGATTCTTACTAGTCAGATATATTCCTCTGAGGGAAATATGGGGTTTTGAGTCCCTTTCACTGAGGAAGGTGTAGGTCTTGTCTATTCCATAGTTGGTTTTTGGAACGGTACCTCTGCTTATATCAAACTCTGGTTTTATGCATCACCCCACCTCTCCTTCCCCCTTAAACAGGCATAAGAGTGTTTTCTAAATGTGAGACACTGTTCTCTTTCCTAACTCAGTTCAAGTGTAGCCATGTTTACAGGATCTTCATAAGTGATATCTTATGATAAGTTTCTTTTTCTGTGTGACTTATTTCACTTAGAATCATCGTACCTGAATCCACCCATTTTGCTGCTACTGGTCTTATGACATTGATTTCATGGCTGAGGGATATTCCATCGTACGTAAGTACCACAATTTTTTGAACCATGTTTATATTTTCTGGGATACTTAAGGTGTATCCAAGTTGAGGTCCTTGTATGCAGTGCAGCCCTAATTTTGGGGTGGCTCTGTCTTATTGATTTTCAGTTTTCCCAAGGTATATTCCCTAGACTGGTAGTGCCCTTGGCTCTGTAGCTCTGTTCTTTACTTGTTTTAGGGAACAGAATGCACTCCTCCAAAGAGGCAGTTGGCAATTTACATCCCGCCCATCAGCATAACAAGGCTCCCTGTTCTCCAGGGCCTGTCTTGCCTTTCTTGTTCTTACACATTTTGTGGATGTCCCTTTTGACCGGTGGGAAGTGATACTTCTTTGTAGTGCAGATTTGCATTGCCCGCTTGCTTGCTTGGCCAAAAAGGGCGTATGCGTTTTCTCCTGAATATATTCAGGAGAAAACGCATACGCCCATTTTGGCCAAGTGCATCATTGTCGAAGTTGTGCCCCTCTTCCTGTGCTTTAAAGGCGATTCCAATGTACCTCTGGAAATCCTGTTTCCTGCTATTCTGCCTCGCTTTCAAGTCCGCCTCGTTGCCTTCCCTCAACAGATTTTTGGACGATAGTTGTCCTTTATTACTCGGCCAGTTTGTGAATTGCTGTGCCCCTGAGCTCCATTTTTCAACTCGTTTTTGGTGAGCTGACCGCAAGTCCAAAATTTTGGTTCAGGATCTATACTGATTCCCGGTGGGTGGCTGAGACTTTGGTTAATTCTTCTTCCTGCCGGGAAATTACAGTGATATGTGCCCGTCCAAATGCCTAACAGCTACTCTCTCATTGGTTCTCCCTCTTCCCTTTCATCCTCTGCCAAATTGGCAACCTGTGCGAACCAGGAGGTTAAAGGGGCTGTCTCTCCAAGTTGGGAGGTTGATAATAAAGCAGATGGAAAGTCAAACCGGAGCACCAGGAGAGGGACTATTCGTTGAGTTTTAGAAACCTTTCGTATTCACAGTGTGTCCGTTCTCTAGGATTCCCGTACATGTTATATCTGTAGTAATATTCCCTTCAACCTGGAGAGTTGGGACCCATGGAATGTGTGCCATGCATTATTGCTTTAAAGGGTCTGCATTTGCTCACCCAATCTCACCAATCCTCTCAGTCCCAAGTGTCCAGCCTTATGCCACATCCAGCTGTCATTGTAGATAGGGTCATTTCAGGTTTCATCAGAGACCCTGAAGGAATTGTAAAGAATTTCCCAGTTTTTTTGTTTTATTTTTGAAATTTCTTTTTATAGTGGGTTTGAGCTGATTCTCGCTGCCATATTTATCCCAGTCTAGACACACTTGATTCCCTTATGGAGACATATCAATACATAGGTTTTAAGATTCTTTCTAGTCAGATATATTCCTCTGCGGGAAATATGAGGTTTTGAGTCCCTTTCACTGAGGAAGGTGTAGGTCTTGTCTATTCCATAGTTGGTTTTTGGAACGGTACCTGTGCTTATATCAAACTCTGGTTTTATGCATCACCCCACCTCTCCTTCCCCCTTAAGCAGGCATAAGAGTGTGTTCTAAATGTGAGACACTGTTCTCTTTCCTAACTCAGTTCAAGTGTAGCCATGTTTACAGGATCTTCATAAGTGATATCTTATGATAAGTTTCTTTTTCTCTGTGACTTATTTCACTTAGATTCATCGTACCTGAATCCACCCATTTTGCTGCTACTGGTCTTATGACATTGATTTCATGGCTGAGGGATATTCCATCGTACGTAAGTACCACAATTTTTTGAACCATTTTTATATTTCCTGGGATATTTAAGGTGTACCCAAGTTGAGGTCCTTGTAAGCAGTGCAGCCCTAAATTTTGGGGTGGCTGTGTCTTTTTGATTTTCAGTTTTCCCAAGGTATATTCCCTAGACTGGAAGTGCCCTTGGCTCTGTAGCTCTGTTGTTTACTTGTTTTAGGGAACACAATGCACTCCTCCAGAGAGGCAGTTGGCAATTTACATCCCGCCCATCAGCATAACAAGGCTCCGTTCTCCAGGGCCTGTCTTGCCTTTCTGGTTTTTACACATTTTGTGGATGTCCCTTTTGACCGGTGGGAAGTGATACTTCTTTGTAGTGCAGATTTGCATTGCCCGCTTGCTTGCTTGGCCAAAAAGGGCGTATGCGTTTTCTCCTGAATATATTCAGGAGAAAACGCATACGCCCTTTTTGGCCAAGTGCATCATTGTCGAAGTTGTGCCCCTCTTCCTGTGCTTTAAAGGCGATTCCAACGTACCTCTGGAAATCTGTTTCCTGCTATTCTGCCTCGCTTTCAAGTCCGCCTCGTTGCCTTCCCTCAACAGATTTTTGGACGATAGTTGTCCTTTATTACTCGGCCAGTTTGTGAATTGCTGTGCCCCTGAGCTCATTTTTCAACTCGTTTTTGGTGAGCTGACCGCAAGTCCAAAATTTTGGTTCAGGATCTATACTGAATTCCCGGTGGGTGGCTGAGACTTTGGTTAATTCTTCTTCCTGCCGGGAAATTATACAGTGATATGTGCCCGTCCAAATGCCTAACAGCTACTCTCTCATTGGTTCTCCCTCTTCCCTTTCATCCTCTGCCAAATTGGCAACCTGTGCGAACCAGGAGGTTAAAGGGGCTGTCTCTCCAAGTTGGGAGGTTGATAATAAAGCAGATGGAAAGTCAAACCGGAGCACCAGGAGAGGGACTATTCGTTGAGTTTTAGAAACCTTTCGTATTCACAGTGTGTCCGTTCTCTAGGATTCCCGTACATGTTATATCTGTAGTAATATTCCCTTCAACCTGGAGAGTTGGGACCCATGGAATGTGTGCCATGCATTATTGCTTTAAAGGGTCTGCATTTGCTCACCCAATCTCACCAATCCTCTCAGTCCCAAGTGTCCAGCCTTATGCCACATCCAGCTGTCATTGTAGATAGGGTCATTTCAGGTTTCATCAGAGACCCTGAAGGAATTGTAAAGAATTTCCCAGTTTTTTTGTTTTATTTTTGAAATTCCTTTTTATAGTGGGTTTGAGCTGATTCTCGCTGCCATATTTATCCCAGTCTAGACACACTTGATTCCCTTACGGAGACATATCAATACATAGGTTTTAAGATTCTTACTAGTCAGATATATTCCTCTGCGGGAAATATGGGGTTTTGAGTCCCTTTCACTGAGGAAGGTGTAGGTCTTGTCTATTCCATAGTTGGTTTTTGGAACGGTACCTGTGCTTATATCAAACTCTGGTTTTATGCATCACCCCACCTCTCCTTCCCCCTTAAGCAGGCATAAGAGTGTTTTCTAAATGTGAGACACTGTTCTCTTTCCTAACTCAGTTCTAGTGTAGGCATGTTTACAGGATCTTCATAAGTGATATCTTATGATAAGTTTCTTTTTCTCTGTGACTTATTTCACTTAGAATCATCGTACCTGAATCTACCCATTTTGCTGCTACTGGTCTTATGACATTGATTTCATGGCTGAGGGATATTCCATCGTACGTAAGTACCACAATTTTTTGAACCATTTTTATATTTCCTGGGATATTTAAGGTGTACCCAAGTTGAGGTCCTTGTAAGCAGTGCAGCCCTAAATTTTGGGGTGGCTGTGTCTTTTTGATTTTCAGTTTTCCCAAGGTATATTCCCTAGACTGGAAGTGCCCTTGGCTCTGTAGCTCTGTTCTTTACTTGTTTTAGGGAACACAATGCACTCCTCCAGAGAGGCAGTTGGCAATTTACATCCCGCCCATCAGCATAACAAGGCACCCTGTTCTCCAGGGCCTGTCTTGCCTTTCTGGTTTTTACACATTTTGTGGATGTCCCTTTTGACCGGTGGGAAGTGATACTTCTTTGTAGTGCAGATTTGCATTGCCCGCTTGCTTGCTTGGCCAAAAAGGGCGTATGCGTTTTCTCCTGAATATATTCAGGAGAAAACGCATACGCCCTTTTTGGCCAAGTGCATCATTGTCGAAGTTGTGCCCCTCTTCCTGTGCTTTAAAGGCGATTCCAACGTACCTCTGGAAATCTTTTTCCTGCTATTCTGCCTCGCTTTCAAGTCCGCCTCGTTGCCTTCCCTCAACAGATTTTTGGACGATAGTTGTCCTTTATTACTCGGCCAGTTTGTGAATTGCTGTGCCCCTGAGCTCCATTTTTCAACTCGTTTTTGGTGAGCTGACCGCAAGTCCAAAATTTTGGTTCAGGATCTATACTGATTCCCGGTGGGTGGCTGAGACTTTGGTTAATTCTTCTTCCTGCCGGGAAATTACAGTGATATGTGCCCGTCCAAATGCCTAACAGCTACTCTCTCATTGGTTCTCCCTCTTCCCTTTCATCCTCTGCCAAATTGGCAACCTGTGCGAACCAGGAGGTTAAAGGGGCTGTCTCTCCAAGTTGGGAGGTTGATAATAAAGCAGATGGAAAGTCAAACCGGAGCACCAGGAGAGGGACTATTCGTTGAGTTTTAGAAACCTTTCGTATTCACAGTGTGTCCGTTCTCTAGGATTCCCGTACATGTTATATCTGTAGTAATATTCCCTTCAACCTGGAGAGTTGGGACCCATGGAATGTGTGCCATGCATTATTGCTTTAAAGGGTCTGCATTTGCTCACCCAATCTCACCAATCCTCTCAGTCCCAAGTGTCCAGCCTTATGCCACATCCAGCTGTCATTGTAGATAGGGTCATTTCAGGTTTCATCAGAGACCCTGAAGGAATTGTAAAGAATTTCCCAGTTTTTTTGTTTTATTTTTGAAATTCCTTTTTATAGTGGGTTTGAGCTGATTCTCGCTGCCATATTTATCCCAGTCTAGACACACTTGATTCCCTTATGGAGACATATCAATACATAGGTTTTAAGATTCTTACTAGTCAGATATATTCCTCTGCGGGAAATATGGGGTTTTGAGTCCCTTTCACTGAGGAAGGTGTAGGTCTTGTCTATTCCATAGTTGGTTTTTGGAACGGTACCTGTGCTTATATCAAACTCTGGTTTTATGCATCACCCCACCTCTCCTTCCCCCTTAAGCAGGCATAAGAGTGTTTTCTAAATGTGAGACACTGTTCTCTTTCCTAACTCAGTTCAAGTGTAGCCATGTTTACAGGATCTTCATAAGTGATATCTTATGATAAGTTTCTTTTTCTGTGTGACTTATTTCACTTAGAATCATCGTACCTGAATCCACCCATTTTGCTGCTACTGGTCTTATGACATTGATTTCATGGCTGAGGGATATTCCATCGTACGTAAGTACCACAATTTTTTGAACCATTTTTATATTTCCTGGGATATTTAAGGTGTACCCAAGTTGAGGTCCTTGTAAGCAGTGCAGCCCTAAATTTTGGGGTGGCTGTGTCTTTTTGATTTTCAGTTTTCCCAAGGTATATTCCCTAGACTGGAAGTGCCCTTGGCTCTGTAGCTCTGTTGTTTACTTGTTTTAGGGAACACAATGCACTCCTCCAGAGAGGCAGGTGGCAATTTACATCCCGCCCATCAGCATAACAAGGCTCCCAGTTCTCCAGGGCCTGTCTTGCCTTTCTGGTTTTTACACATTTTGTGGATGTCCCTTTTGACCGTGGGAAGTGATACTTCTTTGTAGTGCAGATTTGCATTGCCCGCTTGCTTGCTTGGCAAAAAGGGCGTATGCGTTTTCTCCTGAATATATTCAGGAGAAAACGCATACGCCCTTTTTGGCCAAGTGCATCATTGTCGAAGTTGTGCCCCTCTTCCTGTGCTTTAAAGGCGATTCCAACGTACCTCTTGAAATCTGTTTCCTGCTATTCTGCCTCGCTTTCAAGTCCGCCTCGTTGCCTTCCCTCAACAGATTTTTGGACGATAGTTGTCCTTTATTACTCGGCCAGTTTGTGAATGGCTGTGCCCCTGAGCTCCATTTTTCCACTCGTTTTTGGTGAGCTGACCGCAAGTCCAAAATTTTGGTTCAGGATCTATACTGATTCCCGGTGGGTGGCTGAGACTTTGGTTAATTCTTCTTCCTGCCGGGAAATTACAGTGATATGTGCCCGTCCAAATGCCTAACAGCTACTCTCTCATTGGTTCTCCCTCTTCCCTTTCATCCTCTGCCAAATTGGCAACCTGTGCGAACCAGGAGGTTAAAGGGGCTGTCTCTCCAAGTTGGGAGGTTGATAATAAAGCAGATGGAAAGTCAAACCAGAGCACCAGGAGAGGGACTATTCGTTGAGTTTTAGAAACCTTTCGTATTCACAGTGTGTCCGTTCTCTAGGATTCCCGTACATGTTATATCTGTAGTAATATTCCCTTCAACCTGGAGAGTTGGGACCCATGGAATGTGTGCCATGCATTATTGCTTTAAAGGGTCTGCATTTGCTCACCCAATCTCACCAATCCTCTCAGTCCCAAGTGTCCAGCCTTATGCCACATCCAGCTGTCATTGTAGATAGGGTCATTTCAGGTTTCATCAGAGACCCTGAAGGAATTGTAAAGAATTTCCCAGTTTTTTTGTTTTATTTTTGAAATTCCTTTTTATAGTGGGTTTGAGCTGATTCTCGCTGCCATATTTATCCCAGTCTAGACACACTTGATTCCCTTACGGAGACATATCAATACATAGGTTTTAAGATTCTTACTAGTCAGATATATTCCTCTGCGGGAAATATGGGGTTTTGAGTCCCTTTCACTGAGGAAGGTGTAGGTCTTGTCTATTCCATAGTTGGTTTTTGGAACGGTACCTGTGCTTATATCAAACTCTGGTTTTATGCATCACCCCACCTCTCCTTCCCCCTTAAGCAGGCATTAGTGTGTTTTCTAAATGTGAGACACTGTTCTCTTTCCTAACTCAGTTCAAGTGTAGCCATGTTTACAGGATCTTCATAAGTGATATCTTATGATAAGTTTCTTTTTCTGTGTGACTTATTTCACTTAGAATCATCGTACCTGAATCCACCCATTTTGCTGCTACTGGTCTTATGACATTGATTTCATGGCTGAGGGATATTCCATCGTACGTAAGTACCACAATTTTTTGAACCATTTTTATATTTCCTGGGATATTTAAGGTGTACCCAAGTTGAGGTCCTTGTAAGCAGTGCAGCCCTAAATTTTGGGGTGGCTGTGTCTTTTTGATTATCAGTTTTCCCAAGGTATATTCCCTAGACTGGAAGTGCCCTTGGCTCTGTAGCTCTGTTCTTTACTTGTTTTAGGGAACACAATGCACTCCTCCAGAGAGGCAGTTGGCAATTTACATCCCGCCCATCAGCATAACAAGGCACCCTGTTCTCCAGGGCCTGTCTTGCCTTTCTGGTTTTTACACATTTTGTGGATGTCCCTTTTGACTGGTGGGAAGTGATACTTCTTTGTAGTGCAGATTTGCATTGCCCGCTTGCTTGCTTGGCCAAAAAGGGCGTATGCGTTTTCTCCTGAATATATTCAGGAGAAAACGCATACGCCCTTTTTGGCCAAGTGCATCATTGTCGAAGTTGTGCCCCTCTTCCTGTGCTTTAAAGGCGATTCCAACGTACCTCTGGAAATCTGTTTCCTGCTATTCTGCCTCGCTTTCAAGTCCGCCTCGTTGCCTTCCCTCAACAGATTTTTGGACGATAGTTGTCATTTATTACTCGGCCAGTTTGTGAATTGCTGTGCCCCTGAGCTCCATTTTTCAACTCGTTTTTGGTGAGCTGACCGCAAGTCCAAAATTTTGGTTCAGGATCTATACTGATTCCCGGTGGGTGGCTGAGACTTTGGTTAATTCTTCTTCCTGCCGGGAAATTACAGTGATATGTGCCCGTCCAAATGCCTAACAGCTACTCTCTCATTGGTTCTCCCTCTTCCCTTTCATCCTCTGCCAAATTGGCAACCTGTGCGAACCAGGAGGTTAAAGGGGCTGTCTCTCCAAGTTGGGAGGTTGATAATAAAGCAGATG
Organism: Hyperoodon ampullatus; assembly: GCF_949752795.1. Lineage (NCBI taxonomy): Eukaryota > Metazoa > Chordata > Mammalia > Artiodactyla > Ziphiidae > Hyperoodon > Hyperoodon ampullatus. The sequence goes on along the minus strand of NW_027640973.1, from coordinate 137,341 downwards.
GAAAGTCAAACCGGAGCACCAGGAGAGGGACTATTCGTTGAGTTTTAGAAACCTTTCGTATTCACAGTGTGTCCGTTCTCTAGGATTCCCGTACATGTTATATCTGTAGTAATATTCCCTTCAACCTGGAGAGTTGGGACCCATGGAATGTGTGCCATGCATTATTGCTTTAAAGGGTCTGCATTTGCTCACCCAATCTCACCAATCCTCTCAGTCCCAAGTGTCCAGCCTTATGCCACATCCAGCTGTCATTGTAGATAGGGTCATTTCAGGTTTCATCAGAGACCCTGAAGGAATTGTAAAGAATTTCCCAGTTTTTTTGTTTTATTTTTGAAATTCCTTTTTATAGTGGGTTTGAGCTGATACTCGCTGCCATGTTTATCCCAGTCTAGACACACTTGATTCCCTTACGGAGACATATCAATACATAGGTTTTAAGATTCTTACTAGTCAGATATATTCCTCTGCGGGAAATATGGGGTTTTGAGTCCCTTTCACTGAGGAAGGTGTAGGTCTTGTCTATTCCATAGTTGGTTTTTGGAACGGTACCTGTGCTTATATCAAACTCTGGTTTTATGCATCACCCCACCTCTCCTTCCCCCTTAAGCAGGCATAAGAGTGTTTTCTAAATGTGAGACACTGTTCTCTTTCCTAACTCAGTTCAAGTGTAGCCATGTTTACAGGATCTTCATAAGTGATATCTTATGATAAGTTTCTTTTTCTGTGTGACTTATTTCACTTAGAATCATCGTACCTGAAACGACCCATTTTGCTGCTACTGGTCTTATGACATTGATTTCATGGCTGAGGGATATTCCATCGTACGTAAGTACCACAATTTTTTGAACCATTTTTATATTTCCTGGGATATTTAAGGTGTACCCAAGTTGAGGTCCTTGTAAGCAGTGCAGCCCTAAATTTTGGGGTGGCTGTGTCTTTTTGATTTTCAGTTTTCCCAAGGTATATTCCCTAGACTGGAAGTGCCCTTGGCTCTGTAGCTCTGTTGTTTACTTGTTTTAGGGAACACAATGCACTCCTCCAGAGAGGCAGTTGGCAATTTACATCCCGCCCATCAGCATAACAGGGCTCCCTGTTCTCCAGGGCCTGTCTTGCCTTTCTGGTTTTTACACATTTTGTGGATGTCCCTTTTTACCGTTGGGAAGTGATACTTCTTTGTAGTGCAGATTTGCATTGCCCGCTTGCTTGCTTGGCCAAAAAGGGCGTATGCGTTTTCTCCTGAATATATTCAGGAGAAAACGCATACGCCCTTTTTGGCCAAGTGCATCATTGTCGAAGTTGTGCCCCTCTTCCTGTGCTTTAAAGGCGATTCCAACGTACCTCTGGAAATCTGTTTCCTGCTATTCTGCCACGCTTTCAAGTCTGCCTCGTTGCCTTCCCTCAACAGATTTTTGGACGATAGTTGTTCTTTATTACTCTGCCAGTTTGTGAATTGCTGTGCCCCTGAGCTCCATTTTTCAACTCGTTTTTGGTGAGCTGACCGCAAGTCCAAAATTTTGGTTCAGGATCTATACTGATTCCCGGTGGGTGGCTGAGACTTTGGTTAATTCTTCTTCCTGCCGGGAAATTACAGTGATATGTGCCCGTCCAAATGCCTAACAGCTACTCTCTCATTGGTTCTCCCTCTTCCCTTTCATCCTCTGCCAAATTGGCAACCTGTGCGAACCAGGAGGTTAAAGGGGCTGTCTCTCCAAGTTGGGAGGTTGATAATAAAGCAGATGGAAAGTCAAACCGGAGCACCAGGAGAGGGACTATTCGTTGAGTTTTAGAAACCTTTCGTATTCACAGTGTGTCCGTTCTCTAGGATTCCCGTACATGTTATATCTGTAGTAATATTCCCTTCAACCTGGAGAGTTGGGACCCATGGAATGTGTGCCATGCATTATTGCTTTAAAGGGTCTGCATTTGCTCACCCAATCTCACCAATCCTCTCAGTCCCAAGTGTCCAGCCTTATGCCACATCCAGCTGTCATTGTAGATAGGGTCATTTCAGGTTTCATCAGAGACCCTGAAGGAATTGTAAAGAATTTCCCAGTTTTTTTTTTGTTTTATTTTTGAAATTCCTTTTTATAGTGGGTTTGAGCTGATTCTCGCTGCCATATTTATCCCAGTCTAGAGACACTTGATTCCCTTACGGAGACATATCAATACATAGGTTTTAAGATTCTTACTAGTCAGATATATTCCTCTGCGGGAAATATGGGGTTTTGAGTCCCTTTCACTGAGGAAGGTGTAGGTCTTGTCTATTCCATAGTTGGTTTTTGGAACGGTACCTGTGCTTATATCAAACTCTGGTTTTATGCATCACCCCACCTCTCCTTCCCCCTTAAGCAGGCATAAGAGTGTTTTCTAAATGTGAGACACTGTTCTCTTTCCTAACTCAGTTCAAGTGTAGCCATGTTTACAGGATCTTCATAAGTGATATCTTATGATAAGTTTCTTTTTCTCTGTGACTTATTTCACTTAGAATCATCGTACCTGAATCCACCCATTTTGCTGCTACTGGTCTTATGACATTGATTTCATGGCTGAGGGATATTCCATCGTACGTAAGTACCACAATTTTTTGAACCAATTTTATATTTCCTGGGATATTTAAGGTGTACCCAAGTTGAGGTCCTTGTAAGCAGTGCAGCCCTAAATTTTGGGGTCGCTCTGTCTTATTGATTTTCAGTTTTTCCCAGGTATATTCCCTAGACTGGAAGTGCCCTTGGCTCTGTAGCTCTGTTGTTTACTTGTTTTAGGGAACACAATGCACTCCTCCAGAGAGGCAGTTGGCAATTTACATCCCGCCCATCAGCATAACAAGGCTCCCTGTTCTCCAGGGCCTGTCTTGCCTTTCTGGTTTTTACACATTTTGTGGATGTCCCTTTTGACCGCTGGGAAGTGATACTTCTTTGTAGTGCAGATTTGCATTGCCCGCTTGCTTGCTTGGCCAAAAAGGGCGTATGCGTTTTATCCTGAATATATTCAGGAGAAAACGCATACGCCCTTTTTGGCCAAGTGCATCATTGTCGAAGTTGTGCCCCTCTTCCTGTGCTTTAAAGGCGATTCCAACGTACCTCTTGAAATCTGTTTCCTGCTATTCTGCCTCGCTTTCAAGTCCGCCTCGTTGCCTTCCCTCAACAGATTTTTGGACGATAGTTGTTCTTTATTACTCGGCCAGTTTGTGAATTGCTGTGCCCCTGAGCTCCATTTTTCAACTCGTTTTTGGTGAGCTGACCGCAAGTCCAAAATTTTGGTTCAGGATCTATACTGATTCCCGGTGGGTGGCTGAGACTTTGGTTAATTCTTCTTCCTGCCGGGAAATTACAGTGATATGTGCCCGTCCAAATGCCTAACAGCTACTCTCTCATTGGTTCTCCCTCTTCCCTTTCATCCTCTGCCAAATTGGCAACCTGTGCGAACCAGGAGGTTAAAGGGGCTGTCTCTCCAAGTTGGGAGGTTGATAATAAAGCAGATGGAAAGTCAAACCGGAGCACCAGGAGAGGGACTATTCGTTGAGTTTTAGAAACCTTTCGTATTCACAGTGTGTCCGTTCTCTAGGATTCCCGTACATGTTATATCTGTAGTAATATTCCCTTCAACCTGGAGAGTTGGGACCCATGGAATGTGTGCCATGCATTATTGCTTTAAAGGGTCTGCATTTGCTCACCCAATCTCACCAATCCTCTCAGTCCCAAGTGTCCAGCCTTATGCCACATCCAGCTGTCATTGTAGATAGGGTCATTTCAGGTTTCATCAGAGACCCTGAAGGAATTGTAAAGAATTTCCCAGTTTTTTTTGTTTTGTTTTTGAAATTCCTTTTTATAGTGGGTTTGAGCTGATTCTCGCTGCCATATTTATCCCAGTCTAGGCACACTTGATTCCCTTATGGAGACATATCAATACATAGGTTTTAAGATTCTTACTAGTCAGATATATTCCTCTGCGGGAAATATGGGGTTTTGAGTCCCTTTCACTGAGGAAGGTGTAGGTCTTGTCTATTCCATAGTTGGTTTTTGGAACGGTACCTGTGCTTATATCAAACTCTGGTTTTATGCATCACCCCACCTCTCCTTCCCCCTTAAGCAGGCATAAGAGTGTTTTCTAAATGTGAGACACTGTTCTCTTTCCTAACTCAGTTCAAGTGTAGCCATGTTTACAGGATCTTCATAAGTGATAACTTATGATAAGTTTCTTTTTCTCTGTGACTTATTTCACTTAGAATCATCGTACCTGAATCCAACCATTTTGCTGCTACTGGTCTTATGACATTGATTTCATGGCTGAGGGATATTCCATCGTATGTAAGTACCACAATTTTTTGAACCAATTTTATATTTCCTGGGATATTTAAGGTGTACCCAAGTTGAGGTCCTTGTAAGCAGTGCAGCCCTAAATTTTGGGGTGGCTCTGTCTTATTGATTTTCAGTTTTTCCCAGGTATATTCCGTAGACTGGAAGTGCCCTTGGCTCTGTAGCTCTGTTGTTTACTTGTTTTAGGGAACACAATGCACTCCTCCAGAGAGGCAGTTGGCAATTTACATCCCGCCCATCAACATAACAAGGCTCCCTGTTCTCCAGGGCCTGTCTTGCCTTTCTGGTTTTTACACATTTTGTGGATGTCCCTTTTGACCGGTGGGAAGTGATACTTCTTTGTAGTGCAGATTTGCATTGCCCGCTTGCTTGCTTGGCCAAAAAGGGCGTATGCGTTTTCTCCTGAATATATTCAGGAGAAAACGCATACGCCCTTTTTGGCCAAGTGCATCATTGTCGAAGTTGTGCCCCTCTTCCTGTGCTTTAAAGGCGATTCCAACGTACCTCTTGAAATCTGTTTCCTGCTATTCTGCCTCGCTTTCAAGTCCGCCTCGTTGCCTTCCCTCAACAGATTTTTGGACGATAGTTGTCCTTTATTACTTGGCCAGTTTGTGAATTGCTGTGCCCCTGAGCTCCATTTTTCAACTCGTTTTTGGTGAGCTGACCGCAAGTCCAAAATTTTGGTTCAGGATCTATACTGATTCCCGGTGGGTGGCTGAGACTTTGGTAAATTCTTCTTCCTGCCGGGAAATTACAGTGATATGTGCCCGTCCAAATGCCTAACAGCTACTCACTCATTGGTTCTCCCTCTTCCCTTTCATCCTCTGCGAAATTGGCAACCTGTGCGAACCAGGAGGTTAAAGGGGCTGTCTCTCCAAGTTGGGAGGTTGATAATAAAGCAGATGGAAAGTCAAACCGGAGCACCAGGAGAGGGACTATTCGTTGAGTTTTAGAAACCTTTCGTATTCACAGTGTGTCCGTTCCTTAGGATTCCCGTACATGTTATATCTGTAGTAATATTCCCTTCAACCTGGAGAGTTGGGACCCATGGAATGTGTGCCATGCATTATTGCTTTAAAGGGTCTGCATTTGCTCACCCAATCTCACCAATCCTCTCAGTCCCAAGTGTCCAGCCTTATGCCACATCCAGCTGTCATTGTAGATAGGGTCATTTCAGGTTTCATCAGAGACCCTGAAGGAATTGTAAAGAATTTCCCAGTTTTTTTGTTTTATTTTTGAAATTCCTTTTTATAGTGGGTTTGAGCTGATTCTCGCTGCCATGTTTATCCCAGTCTAGACACACTTGATTCCCTTACGGAGACATATCAATACATAGGTTTTAAGATTCTTACTAGTCAGATATATTCCTCTGCGGGAAATATGGGGTTTTGAGTCCCTTTCACTGAGGAAGGTGTAGGTCTTGTCTATTCCATAGTTGGTTTTTGGAACGGTACCTGTGCTTATATCAAACTCTGGTTTTATGCATCACCCCACCTCTCCTTCCCCCTTAAGCAGGCATAAGATTGTTTTCTAAATGTGAGACACTGTTCTCTTTCCTAACTCAGTTCAAGTGTAGGCATGTTTACAGGATCTTCATAAGTGATATCTTATGATAAGTTTCTTTTTCTGTGTGACTTATTTCACTTAGAATCATCGTACCTGAAACCACCCATTTTGCTTCTACTGGTCTTATGACATTGATTTCATGGCTGAGGGATATTCCATCGTACGTAAGTACCACAATTTTTTGAACCATTTTTATATTTCCTGGGATATTTAAGGTGTACCCAAGTTGAGGTCCTTGTAAGCAGTGCAGCCCTAAATTTTGGGGTGGCTGTGTCTTTTTGATTTTCAGTTTTCCCAAGGTATATTCCCTAGACTGGAAGTGCCCTTGGCTCTGTAGCTCAGTTGTTTACTTGTTTTAGGGAACACAATGCACTCCTCCAGAGAGGCAGTTGGCAATTTACATCCCGCCCATCAGCATAACAGGGCTCCCTGTTCTCCAGGGCCTGTCTTGCCTTTCTGGTTTTTACACATTTTGTGGATGTCCCTTTTGACCGTTGGGAAGTGATACTTCTTTGTAGTGCAGATTTGCATTGCCCGCTTGCTTGCTTGGCCAAAAAGGGCGTATGCGTTTTCTCCTGAATATATTCAGGAGAAAACGCATACGCCCTTTTTGGCCAAGTGCATCATTGTCGAAGTTGTGCCCCTCTTCCTGTGCTTTAAAGGCGATTCCAACCTACCTCTTGAAATCTGTTTCCTGCTATTCTGCCTCGCTTTCAAGTCCGCCTCGTTGCCTTCCCTCAACAGATTTTTGGACGATAGTTGTTCTTTATTACTCGGCCAGTTTGTGAATTGCTGTGCCCCTGAGCTCCATTTTTCAACTCGTTTTTGGTGAGCTGACCGCAAGTCCAAAATTTTGGTTCAGGATCTATACTGATTCCCGGTGGGTGGCTGAGACTTTGGTTAATTCTTCTTCCTGCCGGGAAATTACAGTGATATGTGCCCGTCCAAATGCCTAACAGCTACTCTCTCATTGGTTCTCCCTCTTCCCTTTCATCCTCTGCCAAATTGGCAACCTGTGCGAACCAGGAGGTTAAAGGGGCTGTCTCTCCAAGTTGGGAGGTTGATAATAAAGCAGATGGAAAGTCAAACCGGAGCACCAGGAGAGGGACTATTCGTTGAGTTTTAGAAACCTTTCGTATTCACAGTGTGTCCGTTCTCTAGGATTCCCGTACATGTTATATCTGTAGTAATATTCCCTTCAACCTGGAGAGTTGGGACCCATGGAATGTGTGCCATGCATTATTGCTTTAAAGGGTCTGCATTTGCTCACCCAATCTCACCAATCCTCTCAGTCCCAAGTGTCCAGCCTTATGCCACATCCAGCTGTCATTGTAGATAGGGTCATTTCAGGTTTCATCAGAGACCCTGAAGGAATTGTAAAGAATTTCCCAGTTTTTTTGTTTTATTTTTGAAATTCCTTTTTATAGTGGGTTTGAGCTGATTCTCGCTGCCATGTTTGTGCCAGTCTAGACACACTTGATTCCCTTACGGAGACATATCAATACATAGGTTTTAAGATTCTTACTAGTCAGATATATTCCTCTGCGGGAAATATGGGGTTTTGAGTCCCTTTCACTGAGGAAGGTGTAGGTCTTGTCTATTCCATAGTTGGCTTTTTGGAACGGTACCTGTGCTTATATCAAACTGTGGTTTTATGCATCACCCCACCTCTCCTTCCCCCTTAAGCAGGCATAAGAGTGTTTTCTAAATGTGAGACACTGTTCTCTTTCCTAACTCAGTTCAAGTGTAGCCATGTTTACAGGATCTTCATAAGTGATAACTTATGATAAGTTTCTTTTTCTCTGTGACTTATTTCACTTAGAATCATCGTACCTGAATCCACCCATTTTGCTGCTACTGGTCTTATGACATTGATTTCATGGGTGAGGGATATTCCATCGTACGTAAGTACCACAATTTTTTGAACCATTTTTATATTTCCTGGGATATTTAAGGTGTACCCAAGTTGAGGTCCTTGTAAGCAGTGCAGCCCTAAATTTTGGGGTGGCTGTGTCTTTTTGATTTTCAGTTTTCCCAAGGTATATTCCCTAGACTGTAAGTGCCCTTGGCTCTGTAGCTCTGTTGTTTACTTGTTTTAGGGAACACAATGCACTCCTCCAGAGAGGCAGTTGGCAATTTACATCCCGCCCATCAGCATAACAAGGCTCCCTGTTCTCCAGGGCCTGTCTTGCCTTTCTGGTTTTTACACATTTTGTGGATGTCCCTTTTGACCGGTGGGAAGTGATACTTCTTTGTAGTGCAGATTTGCATTGCCCGCTTGCTTGCTTGGCCAAAAAGGGCGTATGTGTTTTCTCCTGAATATATTCAGGAGAAAACGCATACGCCCTTTTTGGCCAAGTGCATCATTGTCGAAGTTGTGCCCCTCTTCCTGTGCTTTAAAGGCGATTCCAACGTACTTCTTGAAATCTGTTTCCTGCTATTCTGCCTCGCTTTCAAGTCCGCCTCGTTGCCTTCCCTCAACAGATTTTTGGACGATAGTTGTCCTTTATTACTCGGCCAGTTTGTGAATTGCTGTGCCCCTGAGCTCCATTTTTCAACTCGTTTTTGGTGAGCTGACCGCAAGTCCAAAATTTTGGTTCAGGATCTATACTGATTCCCAGTGGGTGGCTGAGACTTTGGTTAATTCTTCTTCCTGCCGGGAAATTACAGTGATATGTGCCCGTCCAAATGCCTAACAGCTACTCTCTCATTGGTTCTCCCTCTTCCCTTTCATCCTCTGCCAAATTGGCAACCTGTGCGAACCAGGAGGTTAAAGGGGCTCTCTCTCCAAGTTGGGAGGTTGATAATAAAGCAGATGGAAAGTCAAACCGGAGCACCAGGAGAGGGACTATTCGTTGAGTTTTAGAAACCTTTCGTATTCACAGTGTGTCCGTTCTCTAGGATTCCCGTACATGTTATATCTGTAGTAATATTCCCTTCAACCTGGAGAGTTGGGACCCATGGAATGTGTGCCATGCATTATTGCTTTAAAGGGTCTGCATTTGCTCACCCAAACTCACCAATCCTCTCAGTCCCAAGTGTCCAGCCTTATGCCACATCCAGCTGTCATTGTAGATAGGGTCATTTCAGGTTTCATCAGAGACCCTGAAGGAATTGTAAAGAATTTCCCAGTTTTTTTGTTTTATTTTTGAAATTCCTTTTTATAGTGGGTTTGAGCTGATTCTCGCTGCCATATTTATCCCAGTCTAGACACACTTGATTCCCTTACGGAGACATATCAATACATAGGTTTTAAGATTCTTACTAGTCAGATATATTCCTCTGCGGGAAATATGGGGTTTTGAGTCCCTTTCACTGAGGAAGGTGTAGGTCTTGTCTATTCCATAGTTGGTTTTTGGAACGGTACCTGTGCTTATATCAAACTCTGGTTTTATGCATCACCCCACCTCTCCTTCCCCCTTAAGCAGGCATAAGAGTGTTTTCTAAATGTGAGACACTGTTCTCTTTCCTAACTCAGTTCAAGTGTAGCCATGTTTACAGGATCTTCATAAGTGATATCTTATGATAAGTTTCTTTTTCTCTGTGACTTATTTCACTTAGAATCATCGTACCTGAATCCACCCATTTTGCTGCTACTGGTCTTATGACATTGATTTCATGGCTGAGGGATATTCCATCGTACGTAAGTACCACAATTTTTTGAACCATTTTTATATTTCCTGGGATATTTAAGGTGTACCCAAGTTGAGGTCCTTGTAAGCAGTGCAGCCCTAAATTTTGGGGTGGCTGTGTCTTTTTGATTTTCAGTTTTCCCAAGGTATATTCCCTAGACTGGAATTGCCCTTGGCTCTGTAGCTCTGTTGTTTACTTGTTTTAGGGAACACAATGCACTCCTCCAGAGAGGCAGTTGGCAATTTACATCCCGCCCATCAGCATAACAAGGCTCCCTGTTCTCCAGGGCCTGTCTTGCCTTTCTGGTTTTTACACATTTTGTGGATGTCCCTTTTGACCGCTGGGAAGTGATACTTCTTTGTAGTGCAGATTTGCATTGCCCGCTTGCTTGCTTGGCCAAAAAGGGCGTATGCGTTTTCTCCTGAATATATTCAGGAGAAAACGCATACGCCCTTTTTGGCCAAGTGCATCATTGTCGAAGTTGTGCCCCTCTTCCTGTGCTTTAAAGGCGATTCCAACGTACCTCTTGAAATCTGTTTCCTGCTATTCTGCCTCACTTTCAAGTCCGCCTCGTTGCCTTCCCTCAACAGATTTTTGGACGATAGTTGTCCTTTATTACTTGGCCAGTTTGTGAATTGCTGTGCCCCTGAGCTCCATTTTCAACTCGTTTTTGGTGAGCTGACCGCAAGTCCAAAATTTTGGTTCAGGATCTATACTGATTCCCGGTGGGTGGCTGAGACTTTGGTTAATTCTTCTTCCTGCCGGGAAATTACAGTGATATGTGCCCGTCCAAATGCCTAACAGCTACTCTCTCATTGGTTCTCCCTCTTCCCTTTCATCCTCTGCCAAATTGGCAACCTGTGCGAACCAGGAGGTTAAAGGGGCTGTCTCTCCAAGTTGGGAGGTTGATAATAAAGCAGATGGAAAGTCAAACCGGAGCACCAGGAGAGGGACTATTCGTTGAGTTTTAGAAACCTTTCGTATTCACAGTGTGTCCGTTCTCTAGGATTCCCGTACATGTTATATCTGTAGTAATATTCCCTTCAACCTGGAGAGTTGGGACCCATGGAATGTGTGCCATGCATTATTGCTTTAAAGGGTCTGCATTTGCTCACCCAATCTCACCAATCCTCTCAGTCCCAAGTGTCCAGCCTTATGCCACATCCAGCTGTCATTGTAGATAGGGTCATTTCAGGTTTCATCAGAGACCCTGAAGGAATTGTAAAGAATTTCCCAGTTTTTTTTGTTTTGTTTTTGAAATTCCTTTTTATAGTGGGTTTGAGCTGATTCTCGCTGCCATATTTATCCCAGTCTAGACACACTTGATTCCCTTATGGAGTCATATCAATACATAGGTTTTAAGATTCTTACTAGTCAGATATATTCCTCTGCGGGAAATATGGGGTTTTGAGTCCCTTTCACTGAGGAAGGTGTAGGTCTTGTCTATTCCATAGTTGGTTTTTGGAACGGTACCTGTGCTTATATCAAACTCTGGTTTTATGCATCACCCCACCTCTCCTTCCCCCTTAAGCAGGTATAAGAGTGTTTTCTAAATGTGAGACACTGTTCTCTTTCCTAACTCAGTTCAAGTGTAGCCATGTTTACAGGATCTTCATAAGTGATATCTTATGATAAGTTTCTTTTTCTCTGTGACTTATTTCACTTAGAATCATCGTACCTGAATCCACCCATTTTGCTGCTACTGGTCTTATGACATTGATTTCATGGCTGAGGGATATTCCATCGTACGTAAGTACCACAATTTTTTGAACCATTTTTATATTTCCTGGGATATTTAAGGTGTACCCAAGTTGAGGTCCTTGTAAGCAGTGCAGCCCTAAATTTTGGGGTGGCTGTGTCTTTTTGATTTTCAGTTTTCCCAAGGTATATTCCCTAGACTGGAAGTGCCCTTGGCTCTGTAGCTCAGTTGTTTACTTGTTTTAGGGAACACAATGCACTCCTCCAGAGAGGCAGTTGGCAATTTACATCCCGCCCATCAGCATAACAGGGCTCCCTGTTCTCCAGGGCCTGTCTTGCCTTTCTGGTTTTTACACATTTTGTGGATGTCCCTTTTGACCGCTGGGAAGTGATACTTCTTTGTAGTGCAGATTTGCATTGCCCGCTTGCTTGCTTGGCCAAAAAGGGCGTATGCGTTTTCTCCTGAATATATTCAGGAGAAAACGCATACGCCCTTTTTGGCCAAGTGCATCATTGTCGAAGTTGTGCCCCTCTTCCTGTGCTTTAAAGGCGATTCCAACCTACCTCTTGAAATCTGTTTCCTGCTATTCTGCCTCGCTTTCAAGTCCGCCTCGTTGCCTTCCCTCAACAGATTTTTGGACGATAGTTGTTCTTTATTACTCGGCCAGTTTGTGAATTGCTGTGCCCCTGAGCTCCATTTTTCAACTCGTTTTTGGTGAGCTGACCGCAAGTCCAAAATTTTGGTTCAGGATCTATACTGATTCCCGGTGGGTGGCTGAGACTTTGGTTAATTCTTCTTCCTGCCGGGAAATTACAGTGATATGTGCCCGTCCAAATGCCTAACAGCTACTCTCTCATTGGTTCTCCCTCTTCCCTTTCATCCTCTGCCAAATTGGCAACCTGTGCGAACCAGGAGGTTAAAGGGGCTGTCTCTCCAAGTTGGGAGGTTGATAATAAAGCAGATGGAAAGTCAAACCGGAGCACCAGGAGAGGGACTATTCGTTGAGTTTTAGAAACCTTTCGTATTCACAGTGTGTCCGTTCTCTAGGATTCCCGTACATGTTATATCTGTAGTAATATTCCCTTCAACCTGGAGAGTTGGGACCCATGGAATGTGTGCCATGCATTATTGCTTTAAAGGGTCTGCATTTGCTCACCCAATCTCACCAATCCTCTCAGTCCCAAGTGTCCAGCCTTATGCCACATCCAGCTGTCATTGTAGATAGGGTCATTTCAGGTTTCATCAGAGACCCTGAAGGAATTGTAAAGAATTTCCCAGTTTTTTTGTTTTATTTTTGAAATTCCTTTTTATAGTGGGTTTGAGCTGATTCTCGCTGCCATATTTATCCCAGTCTAGACACACTTGATTCCCTTACGGAGACATATCAATACATAGGTTTTAAGATTCTTACTAGTCAGATATATTCCTCTGCGGGAAATATGGGGTTTTGAGTCCCTTTCACTGAGGAAGGTGTAGGTCTTGTCTATTCCATAGTTGGTTTTTGGAACGGTACCTGTGCTTATATCAAACTCTGGTTTTATGCATCACCCCACCTCTCCTTCCCCCTTAAGCAGGCATAAGAGTGTTTTCTAAATGTGAGACACTGTTCTCTTTCCTAACTCAGTTCAAGTGTAGCCATGTTTACAGGATCTTCATAAGTGATATCTTATGATAAGTTTCTTTTTCTCTGTGACTTATTTCACTTAGAATCATCGTACCTGAATCCACCCATTTTGCTGCTACTGGTCTTATGACATTGATTTCATGGCTGAGGGATATTCCATCGTACGTAAGTACCACAATTTTTTGAACCATTTTTATATTTCCTGGGATATTTAAGGTGTACCCAAGTTGAGGTCCTTGTAAGCAGTGCAGCCCTAAATTTTGGGGTGGCTGTGTCTTTTTGATTTTCAGTTTTCCCAAGGTATATTCCCTAGACTGGAATTGCCCTTGGCTCTGTAGCTCTGTTGTTTACTTGTTTTAGGGAACACAATGCACTCCTCCAGAGAGGCAGTTGGCAATTTACATCCCGCCCATCAGCATAACAAGGCTCCCTGTTCTCCAGGGCCTGTCTTGCCTTTCTGGTTTTTACACATTTTGTGGATGTCCCTTTTGACCGCTGGGAAGTGATACTTCTTTGTAGTGCAGATTTGCATTGCCCGCTTGCTTGCTTGGCCAAAAAGGGCGTATGCGTTTTCTCCTGAATATATTCAGGAGAAAACGCATACGCCCTTTTTGGCCAAGTGCATCATTGTCGAAGTTGTGCCCCTCTTCCTGTGCTTTAAAGGCGATTCCAACGTACCTCTTGAAATCTGTTTCCTGCTATTCTGCCTCACTTTCAAGTCCGCCTCGTTGCCTTCCCTCAACAGATTTTTGGACGATAGTTGTCCTTTATTACTTGGCCAGTTTGTGAATTGCTGTGCCCCTGAGCTCCATTTTCAACTCGTTTTTGGTGAGCTGACCGCAAGTCCAAAATTTTGGTTCAGGATCTATACTGATTCCCGGTGGGTGGCTGAGACTTTGGTTAATTCTTCTTCCTGCCGGGAAATTACAGTGATATGTGCCCGTCCAAATGCCTAACAGCTACTCTCTCATTGGTTCTCCCTCTTCCCTTTCATCCTCTGCCAAATTGGCAACCTGTGCGAACCAGGAGGTTAAAGGGGCTGTCTCTCCAAGTTGGGAGGTTGATAATAAAGCAGATGGAAAGTCAAACCGGAGCACCAGGAGAGGGACTATTCGTTGAGTTTTAGAAACCTTTCGTATTCACAGTGTGTCCGTTCTCTAGGATTCCCGTACATGTTATATCTGTAGTAATATTCCCTTCAACCTGGAGAGTTGGGACCCATGGAATGTGTGCCATGCATTATTGCTTTAAAGGGTCTGCATTTGCTCACCCAATCTCACCAATCCTCTCAGTCCCAAGTGTCCAGCCTTATGCCACATCCAGCTGTCATTGTAGATAGGGTCATTTCAGGTTTCATCAGAGACCCTGAAGGAATTGTAAAGAATTTCCCAGTTTTTTTTGTTTTGTTTTTGAAATTCCTTTTTATAGTGGGTTTGAGCTGATTCTCGCTGCCATATTTATCCCAGTCTAGACACACTTGATTCCCTTATGGAGTCATATCAATACATAGGTTTTAAGATTCTTACTAGTCAGATATATTCCTCTGCGGGAAATATGGGGTTTTGAGTCCCTTTCACTGAGGAAGGTGTAGGTCTTGTCTATTCCATAGTTGGTTTTTGGAACGGTACCTGTGCTTATATCAAACTCTGGTTTTATGCATCACCCCACCTCTCCTTCCCCCTTAAGCAGGTATAAGAGTGTTTTCTAAATGTGAGACACTGTTCTCTTTCCTAACTCAGTTCAAGTGTAGCCATGTTTACAGGATCTTCATAAGTGATATCTTATGATAAGTTTCTTTTTCTCTGTGACTTATTTCACTTAGAATCATCGTACCTGAATCCACCCATTTTGCTGCTACTGGTCTTATGACATTGATTTCATGGCTGAGGGATATTCCATCGTACGTAAGTACCACAATTTTTTGAACCATTTTTATATTTCCTGGGATATTTAAGGTGTACCCAAGTTGAGGTCCTTGTAAGCAGTGCAGCCCTAAATTTTGGGGTGGCTGTGTCTTTTTGATTTTCAGTTTTCCCAAGGTATATTCCCTAGACTGGAAGTGCCCTTGGCTCTGTAGCTCAGTTGTTTACTTGTTTTAGGGAACACAATGCACTCCTCCAGAGAGGCAGTTGGCAATTTACATCCCGCCCATCAGCATAACAGGGCTCCCTGTTCTCCAGGGCCTGTCTTGCCTTTCTGGTTTTTACACATTTTGTGGATGTCCCTTTTGACCGCTGGGAAGTGATACTTCTTTGTAGTGCAGATTTGCATTGCCCGCTTGCTTGCTTGGCCAAAAAGGGCGTATGCGTTTTCTCCTGAATATATTCAGGAGAAAACGCATACGCCCTTTTTGGCCAAGTGCATCATTGTCGAAGTTGTGCCCCTCTTCCTGTGCTTTAAAGGCGATTCCAACCTACCTCTTGAAATCTGTTTCCTGCTATTCTGCCTCGCTTTCAAGTCCGCCTCGTTGCCTTCCCTCAACAGATTTTTGGACGATAGTTGTTCTTTATTACTCGGCCAGTTTGTGAATTGCTGTGCCCCTGAGCTCCATTTTTCAACTCGTTTTTGGTGAGCTGACCGCAAGTCCAAAATTTTGGTTCAGGATCTATACTGATTCCCGGTGGGTGGCTGAGACTTTGGTTAATTCTTCTTCCTGCCGGGAAATTACAGTGATATGTGCCCGTCCAAATGCCTAACAGCTACTCTCTCATTGGTTCTCCCTCTTCCCTTTCATCCTCTGCCAAATTGGCAACCTGTGCGAACCAGGAGGTTAAAGGGGCTGTCTCTCCAAGTTGGGAGGTTGATAATAAAGCAGATGGAAAGTCAAACCGGAGCACCAGGAGAGGGACTATTCGTTGAGTTTTAGAAACCTTTCGTATTCACAGTGTGTCCGTTCTCTAGGATTCCCGTACATGTTATATCTGTAGTAATATTCCCTTCAACCTGGAGAGTTGGGACCCATGGAATGTGTGCCATGCATTATTGCTTTAAAGGGTCTGCATTTGCTCACCCAATCTCACCAATCCTCTCAGTCCCAAGTGTCCAGCCTTATGCCACATCCAGCTGTCATTGTAGATAGGGTCATTTCAGGTTTCATCAGAGACCCTGAAGGAATTGTAAAGAATTTCCCAGTTTTTTTGTTTTATTTTTGAAATTCCTTTTTATAGTGGGTTTGAGCTGATTCTCGCTGCCATATTTATCCCAGTCTAGACACACTTGATTCCCTTACGGAGACATATCAATACATAGGTTTTAAGATTCTTACTAGTCAGATATATTCCTCTGCGGGAAATATGGGGTTTTGAGTCCCTTTCACTGAGGAAGGTGTAGGTCTTGTCTATTCCATAGTTGGTTTTTGGAACGGTACCTGTGCTTATATCAAACTCTGGTTTTATGCATCACCCCACCTCTCCTTCCCCCTTAAGCAGGCATAAGAGTGTTTTCTAAATGTGAGACACTGTTCTCTTTCTTAACTCAGTTCAAGTGTAGCCATGTTTACAGGATCTTCATAAGTGATATCTTATGATAAGTTTCTTTTTCTCTGTGACTTATTTCACTTAGAATCATCGTACCTGAATCCACCCATTTTGCTG
This sequence comes from Hyperoodon ampullatus, assembly GCF_949752795.1. Lineage (NCBI taxonomy): Eukaryota > Metazoa > Chordata > Mammalia > Artiodactyla > Ziphiidae > Hyperoodon > Hyperoodon ampullatus. The sequence continues at coordinate 120,910 of NW_027640973.1, read as the reverse complement.
CTACTGGTCTTATGACATTGATTTCATGGCTGAGGGATATTCCATCGTACGTAAGTACCACAATTTTTTGAACCATTTTTATATTTCCTGGGATATTTAAGGTGTACCCAAGTTGAGGTCCTTGTAAGCAGTGCAGCCCTAAATTTTGGGGTGGCTGTGTCTTTTTGATTTTCAGTTTTCCCAAGGTATATTCCCTAGACTGGAAGTGCCCTTGGCTCTGTAGCTCTGTTGTTTTCTTGTTTTAGGGAACACAATGCACTCCTCCAGAGAGGCAGTTGGCAATTTACATCCCGCCCATCAGCATAACAAGGCTCCCTGTTCTCCAGGGCCTGTCTTGCCTTTCTGGTTTTTACACATTTTGTGGATGTCCCTTTTGACCGCTGGGAAGTGATACTTCTTTGTAGTGCAGATTTGCATTGCCCGCTTGCTTGCTTGGCCAAAAAGGGCGTATGCGTTTTCTCCTGAATATATTCAGGAGAAAACGCATACGCCCTTTTTGGCCAAGTGCATCATTGTCGAAGTTGTGCCCCTCTTCCTGTGCTTTAAAGGCGATTCCAACGTACCTCTTGAAATCTGTTTCCTGCTATTCTGCCTCACTTTCAAGTCCGCCTCGTTGCCTTCCCTCAACAGATTTTTGGACGATAGTTGTCCTTTATTACTCGGCCAGTTTGTGAATTGCTGTGCCCCTGAGCTCCATTTTCAACTCGTTTTTGGTGAGCTGACCGCAAGTCCAAAATTTTGGTTCAGGATCTATACTGATTCCCGGTGGGTGGCTGAGACTTTGGTTAATTCTTCTTCCTGCCGGGAAATTACAGTGATATGTGCCCGTCCAAATGCCTAACAGCTACTCTCTCATTGGTTCTCCCTCTTCCCTTTCATCCTCTGCCAAATTGGCAACCTGTGCGAACCAGGAGGTTAAAGGGGCTGTCTCTCCAAGTTGGGAGGTTGATAATAAAGCAGATGGAAAGTCAAACCGGAGCACCAGGAGAGGGACTATTCGTTGAGTTTTAGAAACCTTTCGTATTCACAGTGTGTCCGTTCTCTAGGATTCCCGTACATGTTATATCTGTAGTAATATTCCCTTCAACCTGGAGAGTTGGGACCCATGGAATGTGTGCCATGCATTATTGCTTTAAAGGGTCTGCATTTGCTCACCCAATCTCACCAATCCTCTCAGTCCCAAGTGTCCAGCCTTATGCCACATCCAGCTGTCATTGTAGATAGGGTCATTTCAGGTTTCATCAGAGACCCTGAAGGAATTGTAAAGAATTTCCCAGTTTTTTTTGTTTTATTTTTGAAATTCCTTTTTATAGTGGGTTTGAGCTGATTCTCGCTGCCATATTTATCCCAGTCTAGACACACTTGATTCCCTTACGGAGACATATCAATACATAGGTTTTAAGATTCTTACTAGTCAGATATATTCCTCTGCGGGAAATATGGGGTTTTGAGTCCCTTTCACTGAGGAAGGTGTAGGTCTTGTCTATTCCATAGTTGGTTTTTGGAACGGTACCTGTGCTTATATCAAACTCTGGTTTTATGCATCACCCCACCTCTACTTCCCCCTTAAGCAGGCATAAGAGTGTTTTCTAAATGTGAGACACTGTTCTCTTTCCTAACTCAGTTCAAGTGTAGCCATGTTTACAGGATCTTCATAAGTGATATCTTATGATAAGTTTCTTTTTCTCTGTGACTTATTTCACTTAGAATCATCGTACCTGAATCCACCCATTTTGCTGCTACTGGTCTTATGACATTGATTTCATGGCTGAGGGATATTCCATCGTACGTAAGTACCACAATTTTTTGAACCATTTTTATATTTCCTGGGATATTTAAGGTGTACCCAAGTTGAGGTCCTTGTAAGCAGTGCAGCCCTAAATTTTGGGGTGGCTGTGTCTTTTTGATTTTCAGTTTTCCCAAGGTATATTCCCTAGACTGGAAGTGCCCTTGGCTCTGTAGCTCAGTTGTTTACTTGTTTTAGGGAACACAATGCACTCCTCCAGAGAGGCAGTTGGCAATTTACATCCCGCCCATCAGCATAACAGGGCTCCCTGTTCTCCAGGGCCTGTCTTGCCTTTCTGGTTTTTACACATTTTGTGGATGTCCCTTTTGACCGTTGGGAAGTGATACTTCTTTGTAGTGCAGATTTGCATTGCCCGCTTGCTTGCTTGGCCAAAAAGGGCGTATGCGTTTTCTCCTGAATATATTCAGGAGAAAACGCATACGCCCTTTTTGGCCAAGTGCATCATTGTCGAAGTTGTGCCCCTCTTCCTGTGCTTTAAAGGCGATTCCAACCTACCTCTTGAAATCTGTTTCCTGCTATTCTGCCTCGCTTTCAAGTCCGCCTCGTTGCCTTCCCTCAACAGATTTTTGGACGATAGTTGTTCTTTATTACTCGGCCAGTTTGTGAATTGCTGTGCCCCTGAGCTCCATTTTTCAACTCGTTTTTGGTGAGCTGACCGCAAGTCCAAAATTTTGGTTCAGGATCTATACTGATTCCCGGTGGGTGGCTGAGACTTTGGTTAATTCTTCTTCCTGCCGGGAAATTACAGTGATATGTGCCCGTCCAAATGCCTAACAGCTACTCTCTCATTGGTTCTCCCTCTTCCCTTTCATCCTCTGCCAAATTGGCAACCTGTGCGAACCAGGAGGTTAAAGGGGCTGTCTCTCCAAGTTGGGAGGTTGATAATAAAGCAGATGGAAAGTCAAACCGGAGCACCAGGAGAGGGACTATTCGTTGAGTTTTAGAAACCTTTCGTATTCACAGTGTGTCCGTTCTCTAGGATTCCCGTACATGTTATATCTGTAGTAATATTCCCTTCAACCTGGAGAGTTGGGACCCATGGAATGTGTGCCATGCATTATTGCTTTAAAGGGTCTGCATTTGCTCACCCAGTCTCACCAATCCTCTCAGTCCCAAGTGTCCAGCCTTATGCCACATCCAGCTGTCATTGTAGATAGGGTCATTTCAGGTTTCATCAGAGACCCTGAAGGAATTGTAAAGAATTTCCCAGTTTTTTTTGTTTTGTTTTTGAAATTCCTTTTTATAGTGGGTTTGAGCTGATTCTCGCTGCCATATTTATCCCTGTCTAGGCACACTTGATTCCCTTACGGAGACATATCAATACATAGGTTTTAAGATTCTTACTAGTCAGATATATTCCTCTGCGGGAAATATGGGGTTTTGAGTCCCTTTCACTGAGGAAGGTGTAGGTCTTGTCTATTCCATAGTTGGTTTTTGGAACGGTACCTGTGCTTATATCAAACTGTGGTTTTATGCATCACCCCACCTCTCCTTCCCCCTTAAGCAGGCATAAGAGTGTTTTCTAAATGTGAGACACTGTTCTCTTTCCTAACTCAGTTCAAGTGTAGCCATGTTTACAGGATCTTCATAAGTGATAACTTATGATAAGTTTCTTTTTCTCTGTGACTTATTTCACTTAGAATCATCGTACCTGAATCCACCCATTTTGCTGCTACTGGTCTTATGACATTGATTTCATGGCTGAGGGATATTCCATCGTACGTAAGTACCACAATTTTTTGAACCAATTTTATATTTCCTGGGATATTTAAGGTGTACCCAAGTTGAGGTCCTTGTAAGCAGTGCAGCCCTAAATTTTGGGGTGGCTCTGTCTTATTGATTTTCAGTTTTTCCCAGGTATATTCTCTAGACTGGAAGTGCCCTTGGCTCTGTAGCTCTGTTGTTTACTTGTTTTAGGGAACACAATGCACTCCTCCAGAGAGGCAGTTGGCAATTTACATCCCGCCCATCAACATAAAAAGGCTCCCTGTTCTCCAGGGCCTGTCTTGCCTTTCTGGTTTTTACACATTTTTTGGATGTCCCTTTTGACCGGTGGGAAGTGATACTTCTTTGTAGTGGAGATTTGCATTGCCCGCTTGCTTGCTTGGCCAAAAAGGGCGTATGCGTTTTCTCCTGAATATATTCAGGAGAAAACGCATACGCCCTTTTTGGCCAAGTGCATCATTGTCGAAGTTGTGCCCCTCTTCCTGTGCTTTAAAGGCGATTCCAACGTACCTCTTGAAATCTGTTTCCTGCTATTCTGCCTCGCTTTCAAGTCCGCCTCGTTGCCTTCCCTCAACAGATTTTTGGACGATAGTTGTCCTTTATTACTCGGCCAGTTTGTGAATTGCTGTGCCCCTGAGCTCCATTTTTCAACTCGTTTTTGGTGAGCTGACCGCAAGTCCAAAATTTTGGTTCAGGATCTATACTGATTCCCGGTGGGTGGCTGAGACTTTGGTTAATTCTTCTTCCTGCCGGGAAATTACAGTGATATGTGCCCGTCCAAATGCCTAACAGCTACTCTCTCATTGGTTCTCCCTCTTCCCTTTCATCCTCTGCCAAATTGGCAACCTGTGCGAACCAGGAGGTTAAAGGGGCTGTCTCTCCAAGTTGGGAGGTTGATAATAAAGCAGATGGAAAGTCAAACCGGAGCACCAGGAGAGGGACTATTCGTTGAGTTTTAGAAACCTTTCGTATTCACAGTGTGTCCGTTCTCTAGGATTCCCGTACATGTTATATCTGTAGTAATATTCCCTTCAACCTGGAGAGTTGGGACCCATGGAATGTGTGCCATGCATTATTGCTTTAAAGGGTCTGCATTTGCTCACCCAATCTCACCAATCCTCTCAGTCCCAAGTGTCCAGCCTTATGCCACATCCAGCTGTCATTGTAGATAGGGTCATTTCAGGTTTCATCAGAGACCCTGAAGGAATTGTAAAGAATTTCCTAGTTTTTTTGTTTTATTTTTGAAATTCCTTTTTATAGTGGGTTTGAGCTGATTCTCGCTGCCATATTTATCCCAGTCTAGACACACTTGATTCCCTTACGGAGACATATCAATACATAGGTTTTAAGATTCTTACTAGTCAGATATATTCCTCTGCGGGAAATATGGGGTTTTGAGTCCCTTTCACTGAGGAAGGTGTAGGTCTTGTCTATTCCATAGTTGGTTTTTGGAACGGTACCTGTGCTTATATCAAACTCTGGTTTTATGCATCACCCCACCTCTCCTTCCCCCTTAAGCAGGCATAAGAGTGTTTTCTAAATGTGAGACACTGTTCTCTTTCCTAACTCAGTTCAAGTGTAGCCATGTTTACAGGATCTTCATAAGTGATAACTTATGATAAGTTTCTTTTTCTCTGTGACTTATTTCACTTAGAATCATCGTACCTGAATCCACCCATTTTGCTGCTACTGGTCTTATGACATTGATTTCATGGCTGAGGGATATTCCATCGTATGTAAGTACCACAATTTTTTGAACCAATTTTATATTTCCTGGGATATTTAAGGTGTACCCAAGTTGAGGTCCTTGTAAGCAGTGCAGCCCTAAATTTTGGGGTGGCTCTGTCTTATTGATTTTCAGTTTTTCCCAGGTATATTCTCTAGACTGGAAGTGCCCTTGGCTCTGTAGCTCTGTTGTTTACTTGTTTTAGGGAACACAATGCACTCCTCCAGAGAGGCAGTTGGCAATTTACATCCCGCCCATCAACATAAAAAGGCTCCCTGTTCTCCAGGGCCTGTCTTGCCTTTCTGGTTTTTACACATTTTTTGGATGTCCCTTTTGACCGGTGGGAAGTGATACTTCTTTGTAGTGGAGATTTGCATTGCCCGCTTGCTTGCTTGGCCAAAAAGGGCGTATGCGTTTTCTCCTGAATATATTCAGGAGAAAACGCATACGCCCTTTTTGGCCAAGTGCATCATTGTCGAAGTTGTGCCCCTCTTCCTGTGCTTTAAAGGCGATTCCAACGTACCTCTTGAAATCTGTTTCCTGCTATTCTGCCTCGCTTTCAAGTCCGCCTCGTTGCCTTCCCTCAACAGATTTTTGGACGATAGTTGTCCTTTATTACTCGGCCAGTTTGTGAATTGCTGTGCCCCTGAGCTCCATTTTTCAACTCGTTTTTGGTGAGCTGACCGCAAGTCCAAAATTTTGGTTCAGGATCTATACTGATTCCCGGTGGGTGGCTGAGACTTTGGTTAATTCTTCTTCCTGCCGGGAAATTACAGTGATATGTGCCCGTCCAAATGCCTAACAGCTACTCTCTCATTGGTTCTCCCTCTTCCCTTTCATCCTCTGCCAAATTGGCAACCTGTGCGAACCAGGAGGTTAAAGGGGCTGTCTCTCCAAGTTGGGAGGTTGATAATAAAGCAGATGGAAAGTCAAACCGGAGCACCAGGAGAGGGACTATTCGTTGAGTTTTAGAAACCTTTCGTATTCACAGTGTGTCCGTTCTCTAGGATTCCCGTACATGTTATATCTGTAGTAATATTCCCTTCAACCTGGAGAGTTGGGACCCATGGAATGTGTGCCATGCATTATTGCTTTAAAGGGTCTGCATTTGCTCACCCAATCTCACCAATCCTCTCAGTCCCAAGTGTCCAGCCTTATGCCACATCCAGCTGTCATTGTAGATAGGGTCATTTCAGGTTTCATCAGAGACCCTGAAGGAATTGTAAAGAATTTCCCAGTTTTTTTTGTTTTGTTTTTGAAATTCCTTTTTATAGTGGGTTTGAGCTGATTCTCGCTGCCATATTTATCCCAGTCTAGGCACACTTGATTCCCTTATGGAGACATATCAATACATAGGTTTTAAGATTCTTACTAGTCAGATATATTCCTCTGCGGGAAATATGGGGTTTTGAGTCCCTTTCACTGAGGAAGGTGTAGGTCTTGTCTATTCCATAGTTGGTTTTTGGAACGGTACCTGTGCTTATATCAAACTGTGGTTTTATGCATCACCCCACCTCTCCTTCCCCCTTAAGCAGGCATAAGAGTGTTTTCTAAATGTGAGACACTGTTCTCTTTCCTAACTCAGTTCAAGTGTAGCCATGTTTACAGGATCTTCATAAGTGATAACTTATGATAAGTTTCTTTTTCTGTGTGACTTATTTCACTTAGAATCATCGTACCTGAATCCACCCATTTTGCTGCTACTGGTCTTATGACATTGATTTCATGGCTGAGGGATATTCCATCGTACGTAAGTACCACAATTTTTTGAACCAATTTTATATTTCCTGGGATATTTAAGGTGTACCCAAGTTGAGGTCCTTGTAAGCAGTGCAGCCCTAAATTTTGGGGTGGCTCTGTCTTATTGATTTTCAGTTTTTCCCAGGTATATTCTCTAGACTGGAAGTGCCCTTGGCTCTGTAGCTCTGTTGTTTACTTGTTTTAGGGAACACAATGCACTCCTCCAGAGAGGCAGTTGGCAATTTACATCCCGCCCATCAACATAAAAAGGCTCCCTGTTCTCCAGGGCCTGTCTTGCCTTTCTGGTTTTTACACATTTTTTGGATGTCCCTTTTGACCGGTGGGAAGTGATACTTCTTTGTAGTGGAGATTTGCATTGCCCGCTTGCTTGCTTGGCCAAAAAGGGCGTATGCGTTTTCTCCTGAATATATTCAGGAGAAAACGCATACGCCCTTTTTGGCCAAGTGCATCATTGTCGAAGTTGTGCCCCTCTTCCTGTGCTTTAAAGGCGATTCCAACGTACCTCTTGAAATCTGTTTCCTGCTATTCTGCCTCGCTTTCAAGTCCGCCTCGTTGCCTTCCCTCAACAGATTTTTGGACGATAGTTGTCCTTTATTACTCGGCCAGTTTGTGAATTGCTGTGCCCCTGAGCTCCATTTTTCAACTCGTTTTTGGTGAGCTGACCGCAAGTCCAAAATTTTGGTTCAGGATCTATACTGATTCCCGGTGGGTGGCTGAGACTTTGGTTAATTCTTCTTCCTGCCGGGAAATTACAGTGATATGTGCCCGTCCAAATGCCTAACAGCTACTCTCTCATTGGTTCTCCCTCTTCCCTTTCATCCTCTGCCAAATTGGCAACCTGTGCGAACCAGGAGGTTAAAGGGGCTGTCTCTCCAAGTTGGGAGGTTGATAATAAAGCAGATGGAAAGTCAAACCGGAGCACCAGGAGAGGGACTATTCGTTGAGTTTTAGAAACCTTTCGTATTCACAGTGTGTCCGTTCTCTAGGATTCCCGTACATGTTATATCTGTAGTAATATTCCCTTCAACCTGGAGAGTTGGGACCCATGGAATGTGTGCCATGCATTATTGCTTTAAAGGGTCTGCATTTGCTCACCCAATCTCACCAATCCTCTCAGTCCCAAGTGTCCAGCCTTATGCCACATCCAGCTGTCATTGTAGATAGGGTCATTTCAGGTTTCATCAGAGACCCTGAAGGAATTGTAAAGAATTTCCTAGTTTTTTTGTTTTATTTTTGAAATTCCTTTTTATAGTGGGTTTGAGCTGATTCTCGCTGCCATATTTATCCCAGTCTAGACACACTTGATTCCCTTACGGAGACATATCAATACATAGGTTTTAAGATTCTTACTAGTCAGATATATTCCTCTGCGGGAAATATGGGGTTTTGAGTCCCTTTCACTGAGGAAGGTGTAGGTCTTGTCTATTCCATAGTTGGTTTTTGGAACGGTACCTGTGCTTATATCAAACTCTGGTTTTATGCATCACCCCACCTCTCCTTCCCCCTTAAGCAGGCATAAGAGTGTTTTCTAAATGTGAGACACTGTTCTCTTTCCTAACTCAGTTCAAGTGTAGCCATGTTTACAGGATCTTCATAAGTGATAACTTATGATAAGTTTCTTTTTCTGTGTGACTTATTTCACTTAGAATCATCGTACCTGAATCCACCCATTTTGCTGCTACTGGTCTTATGACATTGATTTCATGGCTGAGGGATATTCCATCGTACGTAAGTACCACAATTTTTTGAACCAATTTTATATTTCCTGGGATATTTAAGGTGTACCCAAGTTGAGGTCCTTGTAAGCAGTGCAGCCCTAAATTTTGGGGTGGCTCTGTCTTATTGATTTTCAGTTTTTCCCAGGTATATTCTCTAGACTGGAAGTGCCCTTGGCTCTGTAGCTCTGTTGTTTACTTGTTTTAGGGAACACAATGCACTCCTCCAGAGAGGCAGTTGGCAATTTACATCCCGCCCATCAACATAAAAAGGCTCCCTGTTCTCCAGGGCCTGTCTTGCCTTTCTGGTTTTTACACATTTTTTGGATGTCCCTTTTGACCGGTGGGAAGTGATACTTCTTTGTAGTGGAGATTTGCATTGCCCGCTTGCTTGCTTGGCCAAAAAGGGCGTATGCGTTTTCTCCTGAATATATTCAGGAGAAAACGCATACGCCCTTTTTGGCCAAGTGCATCATTGTCGAAGTTGTGCCCCTCTTCCTGTGCTTTAAAGGCGATTCCAACGTACCTCTTGAAATCTGTTTCCTGCTATTCTGCCTCGCTTTCAAGTCCGCCTCGTTGCCTTCCCTCAACAGATTTTTGGACGATAGTTGTCCTTTATTACTCGGCCAGTTTGTGAATTGCTGTGCCCCTGAGCTCCATTTTTCAACTCGTTTTTGGTGAGCTGACCGCAAGTCCAAAATTTTGGTTCAGGATCTATACTGATTCCCGGTGGGTGGCTGAGACTTTGGTTAATTCTTCTTCCTGCCGGGAAATTACAGTGATATGTGCCCGTCCAAATGCCTAACAGCTACTCTCTCATTGGTTCTCCCTCTTCCCTTTCATCCTCTGCCAAATTGGCAACCTGTGCGAACCAGGAGGTTAAAGGGGCTGTCTCTCCAAGTTGGGAGGTTGATAATAAAGCAGATGGAAAGTCAAACCGGAGCACCAGGAGAGGGACTATTCGTTGAGTTTTAGAAACCTTTCGTATTCACAGTGTGTCCGTTCTCTAGGATTCCCGTACATGTTATATCTGTAGTAATATTCCCTTCAACCTGGAGAGTTGGGACCCATGGAATGTGTGCCATGCATTATTGCTTTAAAGGGTCTGCATTTGCTCACCCAATCTCACCAATCCTCTCAGTCCCAAGTGTCCAGCCTTATGCCACATCCAGCTGTCATTGTAGATAGGGTCATTTCAGGTTTCATCAGAGACCCTGAAGGAATTGTAAAGAATTTCCTAGTTTTTTTGTTTTATTTTTGAAATTCCTTTTTATAGTGGGTTTGAGCTGATTCTCGCTGCCATATTTATCCCAGTCTAGACACACTTGATTCCCTTACGGAGACATATCAATACATAGGTTTTAAGATTCTTACTAGTCAGATATATTCCTCTGCGGGAAATATGGGGTTTTGAGTCCCTTTCACTGAGGAAGGTGTAGGTCTTGTCTATTCCATAGTTGGTTTTTGGAACGGTACCTGTGCTTATATCAAACTCTGGTTTTATGCATCACCCCACCTCTCCTTCCCCCTTAAGCAGGCATAAGAGTGTTTTCTAAATGTGAGACACTGTTCTCTTTCCTAACTCAGTTCAAGTGTAGCCATGTTTACAGGATCTTCATAAGTGATAACTTATGATAAGTTTCTTTTTCTCTGTGACTTATTTCACTTAGAATCATCGTACCTGAATCCACCCATTTTGCTGCTACTGGTCTTATGACATTGATTTCATGGCTGAGGGATATTCCATCGTACGTAAGTACCACAAATATTGAACCAATTTTATATTTCCTGGGATATTTAAGGTGTACCCAAGTTGAGGTCCTTGTAAGCAGTGCAGCCCTAAATTTTGGGGTGGCTCTGTCTTATTGATTTTCAGTTTTTCCCAGTTATATTCTCTAGACTGGAAGTGCCCTTGGCTCTGTAGCTCTGTTGTTTACTTGTTTTAGGGAACACAATGCACTCCTCCAGAGAGGCATTTGGCAATTTACATCCCGCCCATCAGCATAACAAGGCTCCCTGTGCTCCAGGGCCTGTCTTGCCTTTCTGGTTTTTACACATTTTTTGGATGTCCCTTTTGACCGGTGGGAAGTGATACTTCTTTGTAGTGGAGATTTGCATTGCCCGCTTGCTTGCTTGGCCAAAAAGGGCGTATGCGTTTTCTCCTGAATATATTCAGGAGAAAACGCATACGCCCTTTTTGGCCAAGTGCATCATTGTCGAAGTTGTGCCCCTCTTCCTGTGCTTTAAAGGCGATTCCAACGTACCTCTTGAAATCTGTTTCCTGCTATTCTGCCTCGCTTTCAAGTCCGCCTCGTTGCCTTCCCTCAACAGATTTTTGGACGATAGTTGTCCTTTATTACTCGGCCAGTTTGTGAATTGCTGTGCCCCTGAGCTCCATTTTTCAACTCGTTTTTGGTGAGCTGACCGCAAGTCCAAAATTTTGGTTCAGGATCTATACTGATTCCCGGTGGGTGGCTGAGACTTTGGTTAATTCTTCTTCCTGCCGGGAAATTACAGTGATATGTGCCCGTCCAAATGCCTAACAGCTACTCTCTCATTGGTTCTCCCTCTTCCCTTTCATCCTCTGCCAAATTGGCAACCTGTGCGAACCAGGAGGTTAAAGGGGCTGTCTCTCCAAGTTGGGAGGTTGATAATAAAGCAGATGGAAAGTCAAACCGGAGCACCAGGAGAGGGACTATTCGTTGAGTTTTAGAAACCTTTCGTATTCACAGTGTGTCCGTTCTCTAGGATTCCCGTACATGTTATATCTGTAGTAATATTCCCTTCAACCTGGAGAGTTGGGACCCATGGAATGTGTGCCATGCATTATTGCTTTAAAGGGTCTGCATTTGCTCACCCAATCTCACCAATCCTCTCAGTCCCAAGTGTCCAGCCTTATGCCACATCCAGCTGTCATTGTAGATAGGGTCATTTCAGGTTTCATCAGAGACCCTGAAGGAATTGTAAAGAATTTCCCAGTTTTTTTGTTTTATTTTTGAAATTCCTTTTTATAGTGGGTTTGAGCTGATTCTCGCTGCCATATTTATCCCAGTCTAGACACACTTGATTACCTTACGGAGACATATCAATACATAGGTTTTAAGATTCTTACTAGTCAGATATATTCCTCTGCGGGAAATATGGGGTTTTGAGTCCCTTTCACTGAGGAAGGTGTAGGTCTTGTCTATTCCATAGTTGGTTTTTGGAACGGTACCTGTGCTTATATCAAACTCTGGTTTTATGCATCACCCCACCTCTCCTTCCCCCTTAAGCAGGCATAAGAGTGTTTTCTAAATGTGAGACACTGTTCTCTTTCCTAACTCAGTTCAAGTGTAGCCATGTTTACAGGATCTTCATAAGTGATAACTTATGATAAGTTTCTTTTTCTCTGTGACTTATTTCACTTAGAATCATCGTACCTGAATCCACCCATTTTGCTGCTACTGGTCTTATGACATTGATTTCATGGCTGAGGGATATTCCATCGTACGTAAGTACCACAATTTTTTGAACCATTTTTATATTTCCTGGGATATTTAAGGTGTACCCAAGTTGAGGTCCTCGTAAGCAGTGCAGCCCTAAATTTTGGGGTGGCTGTGTCTTTTTGATTTTCAGTTTTCCCAAGGTATATTCCCTAGACTGGAAGTGCCCTTGGCTCTGTAGCTCTGTTGTTTACTTGTTTTAGGGAACACAATGCACTCCTCCAGAGAGGCAGTTGGAAATTTACATCCCGCCCATCAGCATAACAAGGCTCCCTGTTCTCCAGGGCCTGTCTTGCCTTTCTGGTTTTTACACATTTTGGGGATGTCCCTTTTGACCGGTGGGAAGTGATACTTCTTTGTAGTGCAGATTTGCATTGCCCGCTTGCTTGCTTGGCCAAAAAGGGCGTATGCGTTTTCTCCTGAATATATTCAGGAGAAAACGCATACACCCTTTTTGGCCAAGTGCATCATTGTCGAAGTTGTGCCCCTCTTCCTGTGCTTTAAAGGCGATTCCAACGTACCTCTTGAAATCTGTTTCCTGCTATTCTGCCTCGCTTTCAAGTCCGCCTCGTTGCCTTCCCTCAACAGATTTTTGGACGATAGTTGTCCTTTATTACTCGGCCAGTTTGTGAATTGCTGTGCCCCTGAGCTCCATTTTTCAACTCGTTTTTGGTGAGCTGACCGCAAGTCCAAAATTTTGGTTCAGGATCTATACTGATTCCCGGTGGGTGGCTGAGACTTTGGTTAATTCTTCTTCCTGCCGGGAAATTACAGTGATATGTGCCCGTCCAAATGCCTAACAGCTACTCTCTCATTGGTTCTCCCTCTTCCCTTTCATCCTCTGCCAAATTGGCAACCTGTGCGAACCAGGAGGTTAAAGGGGCTGTCTCTCCAAGTTGGGAGGTTGATAATAAAGCAGATGGAAAGTCAAACCGGAGCACCAGGAGAGGGACTATTCGTTGAGTTTTAGAAACCTTTCGTATTCACAGTGTGTCCGTTCTCTAGGATTCCCGTACATGTTATATCTGTAGTAATATTCCCTTCAACCTGGAGAGTTGGGACCCATGGAATGTGTGCCATGCATTATTGCTTTAAAGGGTCTGCATTTGCTCACCCAATCTCACCAATCCTCTCAGTCCCAAGTGTCCAGCCTTATGCCACATCCAGCTGTCATTGTAGATAGGGTCATTTCAGGTTTCATCAGAGACCCTGAAGGAATTGTAAAGAATTTCCCAGTTTTTTTGTTTTATTTTTGAAATTCCTTTTTATAGTGGGTTTGAGCTGATTCTCGCTGCCATATTTATCCCAGTCTAGACACACTTGATTACCTTACGGAGACATATCAATACATAGGTTTTAAGATTCTTACTAGTCAGATATATTCCTCTGCGGGAAATATGGGGTTTTGAGTCCCTTTCACTGAGGAAGGTGTAGGTCTTGTCTATTCCATAGTTGGTTTTTGGAACGGTACCTGTGCTTATATCAAACTCTGGTTTTATGCATCACCCCACCTCTCCTTCCCCCTTAAGCAGGCATAAGAGTGTTTTCTAAATGTGAGACACTGTTCTCTTTCCTAACTCAGTTCAAGTGTAGCCATGTTTACAGGATCTTCATAAGTGATAACTTATGATAAGTTTCTTTTTCTCTGTGACTTATTTCACTTAGAATCATCGTACCTGAATCCACCCATTTTGCTGCTACTGGTCTTATGACATTGATTTCATGGCTGAGGGATATTCCATCGTACGTAAGTACCACAATTTTTTGAACCATTTTTATATTTCCTGGGATATTTAAGGTGTACCCAAGTTGAGGTCCTCGTAAGCAGTGCAGCCCTAAATTTTGGGGTGGCTGTGTCTTTTTGATTTTCAGTTTTCCCAAGGTATATTCCCTAGACTGGAAGTGCCCTTGGCTCTGTAGCTCTGTTGTTTACTTGTTTTAGGGAACACAATGCACTCCTCCAGAGAGGCAGTTGGAAATTTACATCCCGCCCATCAGCATAACAAGGCTCCCTGTTCTCCAGGGCCTGTCTTGCCTTTCTGGTTTTTACACATTTTGGGGATGTCCCTTTTGACCGGTGGGAAGTGATACTTCTTTGTAGTGCAGATTTGCATTGCCCGCTTGCTTGCTTGGCCAAAAAGGGCGTATGCGTTTTCTCCTGAATATATTCAGGAGAAAACGCATACACCCTTTTTGGCCAAGTGCATCATTGTCGAAGTTGTGCCCCTCTTCCTGTGCTTTAAAGGCGATTCCAACGTACCTCTTGAAATCTGTTTCCTGCTATTCTGCCTCGCTTTCAAGTCCGCCTCGTTGCCTTCCCTCAACAGATTTTTGGACGATAGTTGTCCTTTATTACTCGGCCAGTTTGTGAATTGCTGTGCCCCTGAGCTCCATTTTTCAACTCGTTTTTGGTGAGCTGACCGCAAGTCCAAAATTTTGGTTCAGGATCTATACTGATTCCCGGTGGGTGGCTGAGACTTTGGTTAATTCTTCTTCCTGCCGGGAAATTACAGTGATATGTGCCCGTCCAAATGCCTAACAGCTACTCTCTCATTGGTTCTCCCTCTTCCCTTTCATCCTCTGCCAAATTGGCAACCTGTGCGAACCAGGAGGTTAAAGGGGCTGTCTCTCCAAGTTGGGAGGTTGATAATAAAGCAGATGGAAAGTCAAACCGGAGCACCAGGAGAGGGACTATTCGTTGAGTTTTAGAAACCTTTCGTATTCACAGTGTGTCCGTTCTCTAGGATTCCCGTACATGTTATATCTGTAGTAATATTCCCTTCAACCTGGAGAGTTGGGACCCATGGAATGTGTGCCATGCATTATTGCTTTAAAGGGTCTGCATTTGCTCACCCAATCTCACCAATCCTCTCAGTCCCAAGTGTCCAGCCTTATGCCACATCCAGCTGTCATTGTAGATAGGGTCATTTCAGGTTTCATCAGAGACCCTGAAGGAATTGTAAAGAATTTCCCAGTTTTTTTGTTTTATTTTTGAAATTCCTTTTTATAGTGGGTTTGAGCTGATTCTCGCTGCCATATTTATCCCAGTCTAGACACACTTGATTCCCTTACGGAGACATATCAATACATAGGTTTTAAGATTCTTACTAGTCAGATATATTCCTCTGCGGGAAATATGGGGTTTTGAGTCCCTTTCACTGAGGAAGGTGTAGGTCTTGTCTATTCCATAGTTGGTTTTTGGAACGGTACCTGTGCTTATATCAAACTCTGGTTTTATGCATCACCCCACCTCTCCTTCCCCCTTAAGCAGGCATAAGAGTGTTTTCTAAATGTGAGACACTGTTCTCTTTCCTAACTCAGTTCAAGTGTAGCCATGTTTACAGGATCTTCATAAGTGAGATCTTATGATAAGTTTCTTTTTCTCTGTGACTTATTTCACTTAGAATCATCGTACCTGAATCCACCCATTTTGCTGCTACTGGTCTTATGACATTGATTTCATGGCTGAGGGATATTCCATCGTACGTAAGTACCACAATTTTTTGAACCATTTTTATATTTCCTGGGATATTTAAGGTGTACCCAAGTTGAGGTCCTCGTAAGCAGTGCAGTCCAAAATTTTGGGGTGGCTCTGTCTTTTTGATTTTCAGTTTTCCCAAGGTATATTCCCTAGACTGGAAGTGCCCTTGGCTCTGTAGCTCTGTTGTTTACTTGTTTTAGGGAACACAATGCACTCCTCCAGAGAGGCAGTTGGCAATTTACATCCCGCCCATCAGCATAACAAGGCTCCCTGTTCTCCAGGGCCTGTCTTGCCTTTCTGGTTTTTACACATTTTGGGGATGTCCCTTTTGACCGGTGGGAAGTGATACTTCTTTGTAGTGCAGATTTGCATTGCCCGCTTGCTTGCTTGGCCAAAAAGGGCGTATGCGTTTTCTCCTGAATATATTCAGGAGAAAACGCATACGCCCTTTTTGGCCAAGTGCATCATTGTCGAAGTTGTGCCCCTCTTCCTGTGCTTTAAAGGCGATTCCAACGTACCTCTGGAAATCTGTTTCCTGCTATTCTGCCTCGCTTTCAAGTCCGCCTCGTTGCCTTCCCTCAACAGATTTTTGGACGATAGTTGTCCTTTATTACTCGGCCAGTTTGTGAATTGCTGTGCCCCTGAGCTCCATTTTTCAACTCGTTTTTGGTGAGCTGACCGCAAGTCCAAAATTTTGGTTCAGGATCTATACTGATTCCCGGTGGGTGGCTGAGACTTTGGTTAATTCTTCTTCCTGCCGGGAAATTACAGTGATATGTGCCCGTCCAAATGCCTAACAGCTACTCTCTCATTGGTTCTCCCTCTTCCCTTTCATCCTCTGCCAAATTGGCAACCTGTGCGAACCAGGAGGTTAAAGGGGCTGTCTCTCCAAGTTGGGAGGTTGATAATAAAGCAGATGGAAAGTCAAACCGGAGCACCAGGAGAGGGACTATTCGTTGAGTTTTAGAAACCTTTCGTATTCACAGTGTGTCCGTTCTCTAGGATTCCCGTACATGTTATATCTGTAGTAATATTCCCTTCAACCTGGAGAGTTGGGACCCATGGAATGTGTGCCATGCATTATTGCTTTAAAGGGTCTGCATTTGCTCACCCAATCTCACCAATCCTCTCAGTCCCAAGTGTCCAGCCTTATGCCACATCCAGCTGTCATTGTAGATAGGGTCATTTCAGGTTTCATCAGAGACCCTGAAGGAATTGTAAAGAATTTCCCAGTTTTTTTGTTTTATTTTTGAAATTCCTTTTTATAGTGGGTTTGAGCTGATTCTCGCTGCCATATTTATCCCAGTCTAGACACACTTGATTCCCTTACGGAGACATATCAATACATACGTTTTAAGATTCTTACTAGTCAGATATACTCCTCTGCGGGAAATATGGGGTTTTGAGTCCCTTTCACTGAGGAAGGTGTAGGTCTTGTCTATTCCATAGTTGGTTTTTGGAACGGTACCTGTGCTTATATCAAACTCTGGTTTTATGCATCACCCCACCTCTCCTTCCCCCTTAAGCAGGCATAAGAGTGTTTTCTAAATGTGAGACACTGTTCTCTTTCCTAACTCAGTTCAAGTGTAGCCATGTTTACAGGATCTTCATAAGTGATATCTTATGATAAGTTTCTTTTTCTGTGTGACTTATTTCACTTAGAATCATCGTACCTGAATCTACCCATTTTGCTGCTACTGGTCTTATGACATTGATTTCATGGCTGAGGGATATTCCATCGTACGTAAGTACCACAATTTTTTGAACCATTTTTATATTTCCTGGGATATTTAAGGTGTACCCAAGTTGAGGTCCTTGTAAGAAGTGCAGCCCTAAATTTTGGGGTGGCTGTGTCTTTTTGATTTTCAGTTTTCCCAAGGTATATTCCCTAGACTGGAAGTGCCCTTGGCTCTGTAGCTCTGTTGTTTACTTGTTTTAGGGAACACAATGCACTCCTCCAGAGAGGCAGTTGGCAATTTACATCCCGCCCATCAGCATAACAAGGCTCCCTGTTCTCCAGGGCCTGTCTTGCCTTTCTGGTTTTTACACATTTTGTGGATGTCCCTTTTGACCGGTGGGAAGTGATACTTCTTTGTAGTGCAGATTTGCATTGCCCGCTTGCTTGCTTGGCCAAAAAGGGCGTATGCGTTTTCTCCTGAATATATTCAGGAGAAAACGCATACGCCCTTTTTGGCCAAGTGCATCATTGTCGAAGTTGTGCCCCTCTTCCTGTGCTTTAAAGGCGATTCCAACGTACCTCTTGAAATCTGTTTCCTGCTATTCTGCCTCGCTTTCAAGTCCGCCTCGTTGCCTTCCCTCAACAGATTTTTGGACGATAGTTGTCCTTTATTACTCGGCCAGTTTGTGAATTGCTGTGCCCCTGAGCTCCATTTTTCAACTCGTTTTTGGTGAGCTGACCGCAAGTCCAAAATTTTGGTTCAGGATCTATACTGATTCCCGGTGGGTGGCTGAGACTTTGGTTAATTCTTCTTCCTGCCGGGAAATTACAGTGATATGTGCCCGTCCAAATGCCTAACAGCTACTCTCTCATTGGTTCTCCCTCTTCCCTTTCATCCTCTGCCAAATTGGCAACCTGTGCGAACCAGGAGGTTAAAGGGGCTGTCTCTCCAAGTTGGGAGGTTGATAATAAAGCAGATGGAAAGTCAAACCGGAGCACCAGGAGAGGGACTATTCGTTGAGTTTTAGAAACCTTTCGTATTCACAGTGTGTCCGTTCTCTAGGATTCCCGTACATGTTATATCTGTAGTAATATTCCCTTCAACCTGGAGAGTTGGGACCCATGGAATGTGTGCCATGCATTATTGCTTTAAAGGGTCTGCATTTGCTCACCCAATCTCACCAATCCTCTCAGTCCCAAGTGTCCAGCCTTATGCCACATCCAGCTGTCATTGTAGATAGGGTCATTTCAGGTTTCATCAGAGACCCTGAAGGAATTGTAAAGAATTTCCCAGTTTTTTTGTTTTATTTTTGAAATTCCTTTTTATAGTGGGTTTGAGCTGATTCTCGCTGCCATATTTATCCCAGTCTAGACACACTTGATTCCCTTACGGAGACATATCAATACATAGGTTTTAAGATTCTTACTAGTCAGATATATTCCTCTGCGGGAAATATGGGGTTTTGAGTCCCTTTCACTGAGGAAGGTGTAGGTCTTGTCTATTCCATAGTTGGTTTTTGGAACGGTACCTGTGCTTATATCAAACTCTGGTTTTATGCATCACCCCACCTCTCCTTCCCCCTTAAGCAGGCATAAGAGTGTTTTCTAAATGTGAGACACTGTTCTCTTTCCTAACTCAGTTCAAGTGTAGCCATGTTTACATGATCTTCATAAGTGAGATCTTATGATAAGTTTCTTTTTCTCTGTGACTTATTTCACTTAGAATCATCGTACCTGAATCCACCCATTTTGCTGCTACTGGTCTTATGACATTGATTTCATGGCTGAGGGATATTCCATCGTACGTAAGTACCACAATTTTTTGAACCATTTTTATATTTCCTGGGATATTTAAGGTGTACCCAAGTTGAGGTCCTTGTAAGCAGTGCAGTCCAAAATTTTGGGGTGGCTCTGTCTTTTTGATTTTCAGTTTTCCCAAGGTATATTCCCTAGACTGGAAGTGCCCTTGGCTCTGTAGCTCTGTTGTTTACTTGTTTTAGGGAACACAATGCACTCCTCCAGAGAGGCAGTTGGCAATTTACATCCCGCCCATCAGCATAACAAGGCTCCCTGTTCTCCAGGGCCTGTCTTGCCTTTCTGGTTTTTACACATTTTGTGGATGTCCCTTTTGACCGGTGGGAAGTGATACTTCTTTGTAGTGCAGATTTGCATTGCCCGCTTGCTTGCTTGGCCAAAAAGGGCGTATGCGTTTTCTCCTGAATATATTCAGGAGAAAACGCATACGCCCTTTTTGGCCAAGTGCATCATTGTCGAAGTTGTGCCCCTCTTCCTGTGCTTTAAAGGCGATTCCAACGTACCTCTTGAAATCTGTTTCCTGCTATTCTGCCTCGCTTTCAAGTCCGCCTCGTTGCCTTCCCTCAACAGATTTTTGGACGATAGTTGTCCTTTATTACTCGGCCAGTTTGTGAATTGCTGTGCCCCTGAGCTCCATTTTTCAACTCGTTTTTGGTGAGCTGACCGCAAGTCCAAAATTTTGGTTCAGGATCTATACTGATTCCCGGTGGGTGGCTGAGACTTTGGTTAATTCTTCTTCCTGCCGGGAAATTACAGTGATATGTGCCCGTCCAAATGCCTAACAGCTACTCTCTCATTGGTTCTCCCTCTTCCCTTTCATCCTCTGCCAAATTGGCAACCTGTGCGAACCAGGAGGTTAAAGGGGCTGTCTCTCCAAGTTGGGAGGTTGATAATAAAGCAGATGGAAAGTCAAACCGGAGCACCAGGAGAGGGACTATTCGTTGAGTTTTAGAAACCTTTCGTATTCACAGTGTGTCCGTTCTCTAGGATTCCCGTACATGTTATATCTGTAGTAATATTCCCTTCAACCTGGAGAGTTGGGACCCATGGAATGTGTGCCATGCATTATTGCTTTAAAGGGTCTGCATTTGCTCACCCAATCTCACCAATCCTCTCAGTCCCAAGTGTCCAGCCTTATGCCACATCCAGCTGTCATTGTAGATAGGGTCATTTCAGGTTTCATCAGAGACCCTGAAGGAATTGTAAAGAATTTCCCAGTTTTTTTGTTTTATTTTTGAAATTCCTTTTTATAGTGGGTTTGAGCTGATTCTCGCTGCCATATTTATCCCAGTCTAGACACACTTGATTCCCTTACGGAGACATATCAATACATAGGTTTTAAGATTCTTACTAGTCAGATATATTCCTCTGCGGGAAATATGGGGTTTTGAGTCCCTTTCACTGAGGAAGGTGTAGGTCTTGTCTATTCCATAGTTGGTTTTTGGAACGGTACCTGTGCTTATATCAAACTCTGGTTTTATGCATCACCCCACCTCTCCTTCCCCCTTAAGCAGGCATAAGAGTGTTTTCTAAATGTGAGACACTGTTCTCTTTCCTAACTCAGTTCAAGTGTAGCCATGTTTACATGATCTTCATAAGTGAGATCTTATGATAAGTTTCTTTTTCTCTGTGACTTATTTCACTTAGAATCATCGTACCTGAATCCACCCATTTTGCTGCTACTGGTCTTATGACATTGATTTCATGGCTGAGGGATATTCCATCGTACGTAAGTACCACAATTTTTTGAACCATTTTTATATTTCCTGGGATATTTAAGGTGTACCCAAGTTGAGGTCCTTGTAAGCAGTGCAGTCCAAAATTTTGGGGTGGCTCTGTCTTTTTGATTTTCAGTTTTCCCAAGGTATATTCCCTAGACTGGAAGTGCCCTTGGCTCTGTAGCTCTGTTGTTTACTTGTTTTAGGGAACACAATGCACTCCTCCAGAGAGGCAGTTGGCAATTTACATCCCGCCCATCAGCATAACAAGGCTCCCTGTTCTCCAGGGCCTGTCTTGCCTTTCTGGTTTTTACACATTTTGTGGATGTCCCTTTTGACCGGTGGGAAGTGATACTTCTTTGTAGTGCAGATTTGCATTGCCCGCTTGCTTGCTTGGCCAAAAAGGGCGTATGCGTTTTCTCCTGAATATATTCAGGAGAAAACGCATACGCCCTTTTTGGCCAAGTGCATCATTGTCGAAGTTGTGCCCCTCTTCCTGTGCTTTAAAGGCGATTCCAACGTACCTCTTGAAATCTGTTTCCTGCTATTCTGCCTCGCTTTCAAGTCCGCCTCGTTGCCTTCCCTCAACAGATTTTTGGACGATAGTTGTCCTTTATTACTCGGCCAGTTTGTGAATTGCTGTGCCCCTGAGCTCCATTTTTCAACTCGTTTTTGGTGAGCTGACCGCAAGTCCAAAATTTTGGTTCAGGATCTATACTGATTCCCGGTGGGTGGCTGAGACTTTGGTTAATTCTTCTTCCTGCCGGGAAATTACAGTGATATGTGCCCGTCCAAATGCCTAACAGCTACTCTCTCATTGGTTCTCCCTCTTCCCTTTCATCCTCTGCCAAATTGGCAACCTGTGCGAACCAGGAGGTTAAAGGGGCTGTCTCTCCAAGTTGGGAGGTTGATAATAAAGCAGATGGAAAGTCAAACCGGAGCACCAGGAGAGGGACTATTCGTTGAGTTTTAGAAACCTTTCGTATTCACAGTGTGTCCGTTCTCTAGGATTCCCGTACATGTTATATCTGTAGTAATATTCCCTTCAACCTGGAGAGTTGGGACCCATGGAATGTGTGCCATGCATTATTGCTTTAAAGGGTCTGCATTTGCTCACCCAATCTCACCAATCCTCTCAGTCCCAAGTGTCCAGCCTTATGCCACATCCAGCTGTCATTGTAGATAGGGTCATTTCAGGTTTCATCAGAGACCCTGAAGGAATTGTAAAGAATTTCCCAGTTTTTTTGTTTTATTTTTGAAATTCCTTTTTATAGTGGGTTTGAGCTGATTCTCGCTGCCATATTTATCCCAGTCTAGACACACTTGATTCCCTTACGGAGACATATCAATACATAGGTTTTAAGATTCTTACTAGTCAGATATACTCCTCTGCGGGAAATATGGGGTTTTGAGTCCCTTTCACTGAGGAAGGTGTAGGTCTTGTCTATTCCATAGTTGGTTTTTGGAACGGTACCTGTGCTTATATCAAACTCTGGTTTTATGCATCACCCCACCTCTCCTTCCCCCTTAAGCAGGCATAAGAGTGTTTTCTAAATGTGAGACACTGTTCTCTTTCCTAACTCAGTTCAAGTGTAGCCATGTTTACAGGATCTTCATAAGTGATAACTTATGATAAGTTTCTTTTTCTCTGTGACTTATTTCACTTAGAATCATCGTACCTGAATCCACCCATTTTGCTGCTACTGGTCTTATGACATTGATTTCATGGCTGAGGGATATTCCATCGTACGTAAGTACCACAATTTTTTGAACCATTTTTATATTTCCTGGGATATTTAAGGTGTACCCAAGTTGAGGTCCTCGTAAGCAGTGCAGCCCTAAATTTTGGGGTGGCTGTGTCTTTTTGATTTTCAGTTTTCCCAAGGTATATTCCCTAGACTGGAAGTGCCCTTGGCTCTGTAGCTCTGTTGTTTACTTGTTTTAGGGAACACAATGCACTCCTCCAGAGAGGCAGTTGGAAATTTACATCCCGCCCATCAGCATAACAAGGCTCCCTGTTCTCCAGGGCCTGTCTTGCCTTTCTGGTTTTTACACATTTTGGGGATGTCCCTTTTGACCGGTGGGAAGTGATACTTCTTTGTAGTGCAGATTTGCATTGCCCGCTTGCTTGCTTGGCCAAAAAGGGCGTATGCGTTTTCTCCTGAATATATTCAGGAGAAAACGCATACGCCCTTTTTGGCCAAGTGCATCATTGTCGAAGTTGTGCCCCTCTTCCTGTGCTTTAAAGGCGATTCCAACGTACCTCTGGAAATCTGTTTCCTGCTATTCTGCCTCGCTTTCAAGTCCGCCTCGTTGCCTTCCCTCAACAGATTTTTGGACGATAGTTGTCCTTTATTACTCGGCCAGTTTGTGAATTGCTGTGCCCCTGAGCTCCATTTTTCAACTCGTTTTTGGTGAGCTGACCGCAAGTCCAAAATTTTGGTTCAGGATCTATACTGATTCCCGGTGGGTGGCTGAGACTTTGGTTAATTCTTCTTCCTGCCGGGAAATTACAGTGATATGTGCCCGTCCAAATGCCTAACAGCTACTCTCTCATTGGTTCTCCCTCTTCCCTTTCATCCTCTGCCAAATTGGCAACCTGTGCGAACCAGGAGGT
This sequence comes from Hyperoodon ampullatus, assembly GCF_949752795.1. Lineage (NCBI taxonomy): Eukaryota > Metazoa > Chordata > Mammalia > Artiodactyla > Ziphiidae > Hyperoodon > Hyperoodon ampullatus. The sequence goes on along the minus strand of NW_027640973.1, from coordinate 97,385 downwards.
TAAAGGGGCTGTCTCTCCAAGTTGGGAGGTTGATAATAAAGCAGATGGAAAGTCAAACCGGAGCACCAGGAGAGGGACTATTCGTTGAGTTTTAGAAACCTTTCGTATTCACAGTGTGTCCGTTCTCTAGGATTCCCGTACATGTTATATCTGTAGTAATATTCCCTTCAACCTGGAGAGTTGGGACCCATGGAATGTGTGCCATGCATTATTGCTTTAAAGGGTCTGCATTTGCTCACCCAATCTCACCAATCCTCTCAGTCCCAAGTGTCCAGCCTTATGCCACATCCAGCTGTCATTGTAGATAGGGTCATTTCAGGTTTCATCAGAGACCCTGAAGGAATTGTAAAGAATTTCCCAGTTTTTTTGTTTTATTTTTGAAATTCCTTTTTATAGTGGGTTTGAGCTGATTCTCGCTGCCATATTTATCCCAGTCTAGACACACTTGATTCCCTTACGGAGACATATCAATACATAGGTTTTAAGATTCTTACTAGTCAGATATATTCCTCTGCGGGAAATATGGGGTTTTGAGTCCCTTTCACTGAGGAAGGTGTAGGTCTTGTCTATTCCATAGTTGGTTTTTGGAACGGTACCTGTGCTTATATCAAACTCTGGTTTTATGCATCACCCCACCTCTCCTTCCCCCTTAAGCAGGCATAAGAGTGTTTTCTAAATGTGAGACACTGTTCTCTTTCCTAACTCAGTTCAAGTGTAGCCATGTTTACAGGATCTTCATAAGTGAGATCTTATGATAAGTTTCTTTTTCTCTGTGACTTATTTCACTTAGAATCATCGTACCTGAATCCACCCATTTTGCTGCTACTGGTCTTATGACATTGATTTCATGGCTGAGGGATATTCCATCGTACGTAAGTACCACAATTTTTTGAACCATTTTTATATTTCCTGGGATATTTAAGGTGTACCCAAGTTGAGGTCCTCGTAAGCAGTGCAGTCCAAAATTTTGGGGTGGCTCTGTCTTTTTGATTTTCAGTTTTCCCAAGGTATATTCCCTAGACTGGAAGTGCCCTTGGCTCTGTAGCTCTGTTGTTTACTTGTTTTAGGGAACACAATGCACTCCTCCAGAGAGGCAGTTGGCAATTTACATCCCGCCCATCAGCATAACAAGGCTCCCTGTTCTCCAGGGCCTGTCTTGCCTTTCTGGTTTTTACACATTTTGTGGATGTCCCTTTTGACCGGTGGGAAGTGATACTTCTTTGTAGTGCAGATTTGCATTGCCCGCTTGCTTGCTTGGCCAAAAAGGGCGTATGCGTTTTCTCCTGAATATATTCAGGAGAAAACGCATACGCCCTTTTTGGCCAAGTGCATCATTGTCGAAGTTGTGCCCCTCTTCCTGTGCTTTAAAGGCGATTCCAACGTACCTCTTGAAATCTGTTTCCTGCTATTCTGCCTCGCTTTCAAGTCCGCCTCGTTGCCTTCCCTCAACAGATTTTTGGACGATAGTTGTCCTTTATTACTCGGCCAGTTTGTGAATTGCTGTGCCCCTGAGCTCCATTTTTCAACTCGTTTTTGGTGAGCTGACCGCAAGTCCAAAATTTTGGTTCAGGATCTATACTGATTCCCGGTGGGTGGCTGAGACTTTGGTTAATTCTTCTTCCTGCCGGGAAATTACAGTGATATGTGCCCGTCCAAATGCCTAACAGCTACTCTCTCATTGGTTCTCCCTCTTCCCTTTCATCCTCTGCCAAATTGGCAACCTGTGCGAACCAGGAGGTTAAAGGGGCTGTCTCTCCAAGTTGGGAGGTTGATAATAAAGCAGATGGAAAGTCAAACCGGAGCACCAGGAGAGGGACTATTCGTTGAGTTTTAGAAACCTTTCGTATTCACAGTGTGTCCGTTCTCTAGGATTCCCGTACATGTTATATCTGTAGTAATATTCCCTTCAACCTGGAGAGTTGGGACCCATGGAATGTGTGCCATGCATTATTGCTTTAAAGGGTCTGCATTTGCTCACCCAATCTCACCAATCCTCTCAGTCCCAAGTGTCCAGCCTTATGCCACATCCAGCTGTCATTGTAGATAGGGTCATTTCAGGTTTCATCAGAGACCCTGAAGGAATTGTAAAGAATTTCCCAGTTTTTTTGTTTTATTTTTGAAATTCCTTTTTATAGTGGGTTTGAGCTGATTCTCGCTGCCATATTTATCCCAGTCTAGACACACTTGATTCCCTTACGGAGACATATCAATACATAGGTTTTAAGATTCTTACTAGTCAGATATATTCCTCTGCGGGAAATATGGGGTTTTGAGTCCCTTTCACTGAGGAAGGTGTAGGTCTTGTCTATTCCATAGTTGGTTTTTGGAACGGTACCTGTGCTTATATCAAACTCTGGTTTTATGCATCACCCCACCTCTCCTTCCCCCTTAAGCAGGCATAAGAGTGTTTTCTAAATGTGAGACACTGTTCTTTTTCCTAACTCAGTTCAAGTGTAGCCATGTTTACAGGATCTTCATAAGTGATAACTTATGATAAGTTTCTTTTTCTCTGTGACTTATTTCACTTAGAATCATCGTACCTGAATCCACCCATTTTGCTGCTACTGGTCTTATGACATTGATTTCATGGCTGAGGGATATTCCATCGTACGTAAGTACCACAATTTTTTGAACCATTTTTATATTTCCTGGGATATTTAAGGTGTACCCAAGTTGAGGTCCTCGTAAGCAGTGCAGCCCTAAATTTTGGGGTGGCTGTGTCTTTTTGATTTTCAGTTTTCCCAAGGTATATTCCCTAGACTGGAAGTGCCCTTGGCTCTGTAGCTCTGTTGTTTACTTGTTTTAGGGAACACAATGCACTCCTCCAGAGAGGCAGTTGGCAATTTACATCCCGCCCATCAGCATAACAAGGCTCCCTGTTCTCCAGGGCCTGTCTTGCCTTTCTGGTTTTTACACATTTTGGGGATGTCCCTTTTGACCGGTGGGAAGTGATACTTCTTTGTAGTGCAGATTTGCATTGCCCGCTTGCTTGCTTGGCCAAAAAGGGCGTATGCGTTTTCTCCTGAATATATTCAGGAGAAAACGCATACGCCCTTTTTGGCCAAGTGCATCATTGTCGAAGTTGTGCCCCTCTTCCTGTGCTTTAAAGGCGATTCCAACGTACCTCTGGAAATCTGTTTCCTGCTATTCTGCCTCGCTTTCAAGTCCGCCTCGTTGCCTTCCCTCAACAGATTTTTGGACGATAGTTGTCCTTTATTACTCGGCCAGTTTGTGAATTGCTGTGCCCCTGAGCTCCATTTTTCAACTCGTTTTTGGTGAGCTGACCGCAAGTCCAAAATTTTGGTTCAGGATCTATACTGATTCCCGGTGGGTGGCTGAGACTTTGGTTAATTCTTCTTCCTGCCGGGAAATTACAGTGATATGTGCCCGTCCAAATGCCTAACAGCTACTCTCTCATTGGTTCTCCCTCTTCCCTTTCATCCTCTGCCAAATTGGCAACCTGTGCGAACCAGGAGGTTAAAGGGGCTGTCTCTCCAAGTTGGGAGGTTGATAATAAAGCAGATGGAAAGTCAAACCGGAGCACCAGGAGAGGGACTATTCGTTGAGTTTTAGAAACCTTTCGTATTCACAGTGTGTCCGTTCTCTAGGATTCCCGTACATGTTATATCTGTAGTAATATTCCCTTCAACCTGGAGAGTTGGGACCCATGGAATGTGTGCCATGCATTATTGCTTTAAAGGGTCTGCATTTGCTCACCCAATCTCACCAATCCTCTCAGTCCCAAGTGTCCAGCCTTATGCCACATCCAGCTGTCATTGTAGATAGGGTCATTTCAGGTTTCATCAGAGACCCTGAAGGAATTGTAAAGAATTTCCCAGTTTTTTTGTTTTATTTTTGAAATTCCTTTTTATAGTGGGTTTGAGCTGATTCTCGCTGCCATATTTATCCCAGTCTAGACACACTTGATTCCCTTACGGAGACATATCAATACATAGGTTTTAAGATTCTTACTAGTCAGATATATTCCTCTGCGGGAAATATGGGGTTTTGAGTCCCTTTCACTGAGGAAGGTGTAGGTCTTGTCTATTCCATAGTTGGTTTTTGGAACGGTACCTGTGCTTATATCAAACTCTGGTTTTATGCATCACCCGACCTCTCCTTCCCCCTTAAGCAGGCATAAGAGTGTTTTCTAAATGTGAGACACTGTTCTCTTTCCTAACTCAGTTCAAGTGTAGCCATGTTTACAGGATCTTCATAAGTGATAACTTATGATAAGTTTCTTTTTCTCTGTGACTTATTTCACTTAGAATCATCGTACCTGAATCCACCCATTTTGCTGCTACTGGTCTTATGACATTGATTTCATGGCTGAGGGATATTCCATCGTACATAAGTACCACAATTTTTTGAACCATTTTTATATTTCCTGGGATATTTAAGGTGTACCCAAGTTGAGGTCCTTGTAAGCAGTGCAGCCCAAAATTTTGGGGTGGCTCTGTCTTTTTGATTTTCAGTTTTTCCCAAGTATATTCCCTAGACTGGAAGTGCCCTTGGCTCTGTAGCTCTGTTGTTTACTTTTTTTACGGAACACAATGCACTCCTCCAGAGAGGCAGTTGGCAATTTACATCCCGCCCATCAGCATAACAAGGCTCCCTGTTCTCCAGGGCCTGTCTTGCCTTTCTGGTTTTTACACATTTTGTGGATGTCCCTTTTGACCGGTGGGAAGTGATACTTCTTTGTAGTGCAGATTTGCATTGCCCGCTTGCTTGCTTGGCCAAAAAGGGCGTATGCGTTTTCTCCTGAATATATTCAGGAGAAAAGGCATATGCCCTTTTTGGCCAAGTGCATCATTGTCGAAGTTGTGCCCCTCTTCCTGTGCTTTAAAGGCGATTCCAACGTACCTCTTGAAATCTGTTTCCTGCTATTCTGCCTCGCTTTCAAGTCCGCCTCGTTGCCTTCCCTCAACAGATTTTTGGACGATAGTTCTCCTTTATTACTCGGCCAGTTTGTGAATTGCTGTGCCCCTGAGCTCCATTTTTCAACTCGTTTTTGGTGAGCTGACCGCAAGTCCAAAATTTTGGTTCAGGATCTATACTGATTCCCGGTGGGTGGCTGAGACTTTGGTTAATTCTTCTTCCTGCCGGGAAATTACAGTGATATGTGCCCGTCCAAATGCCTAACAGCTACTCTCTCATTGGTTCTCCCCCTTCCCTTTCATCCTCTGCCAAATTGGCAACCTGTGCGAACCAGGAGATTAAAGGGGCTGTCTCTCCAAGTTGGGAGGTTGATAATAAAGCAGATGGAAAGTCAAACCGGAGCACCAGGAGAGGGACTATTCGTTGAGTTTTAGAAACCTTTCGTATTCACAGTGTGTCCGTTCTCTAGGATTCCCGTACATGTTATATCTGTAGTAATATTCCCTTCAACCTGGAGAGTTGGGACCCATGGAATGTGTGCCATGCATTATTGCTTTAAAGGGTCTGCATTTGCTCACCCAATCTCACCAATCCTCTCAGTCCCAAGTGTCCAGCCTTATGCCACATCCAGCTGTCATTGTAGATAGGGTAATTTCAGGTTTCATCAGAGACCCTGAAGGAATTGTAAAGAATTTCCCAGTTTTTTTGTTTTATTTTTGAAATTCCTTTTTATAGTGGGTTTGAGCTGATTCTCGCTGCCATGTTTGTGCCAGTCTAGACACACTTGATTCCCTTACGGAGACATATCAATACATAGGTTTTAAGATTCTTACTAGTCAGATATATTCCTCTGCGGGAAATATGGGGTTTTGAGTCCCTTTCACTGAGGAAGGTGTAGGTCTTGTCTATTCCATAGTTGGTTTTTGGAACGGTACCTGTGCTTATATCAAACTCTGCTTTTATGCATCACCCCACCTCTCCTTCCCCCTTAAGCAGGCATACGAGTGTTTTCTAAATGTGAGACACTGTTCTCTTTCCTAACTCAGTTCAAGTGTAGCCATGTTTACAGGATCTTCATAAGTGATAACTTATGATAAGTTTCTTTTTCTCTGTGACTTATTTCACTTAGAATCATCGTACCTGAATCCACCCATTTTGCTGCTACTGGTCTTATGACATTGATTTCATGGCTGAGGGATATTCCATCGTACGTAAGTACCACAATTTTTTGAACCATTTTTATATTTCCTGGGATATTTAAGGTGTACCCAAGTTGAGGTCCTTGTAAGCAGTGCAGCCCAAAATTTTGGGGTGGCTCTGTCTTATTGATTTTCAATTTTTCCCAAGTATATTCCCTAGACTGAAGGGCCCTTGGCTCTGTAGCTCTGTTGTTTACTTGTTTTACGGAACACAATGCACTCCTCCAGAGAGGCAGTTGGCAATTTACATCCCGCCCATCAGCATAACAAGGCTCCCTGTTCTCCAGGGCCTGTCTTGCCTTTCTGGTTTTTACACATTTTGTGGATGTCCCTTTTGACCGGTGGGAAGTGATACTTCTTTGTAGTGCAGATTTGCATTGCCCGCTTGCTTGCTTGGCCAAAAAGGGCGTATGCGTTTTCTCCTGAATATATTCAGGAGAAAACGCATACGCCCTTTTTGGCCAAGTGCATCATTGTTGAAGTTGTGCCCCTCTTCCTGTGCTTTAAAGGCGATTCCAACGTACCTCTTGAAATCTGTTTCCTGCTATTCTGCCTCGCTTTCAAGTCCGCCTCGTTGCCTTCCCTCAACAGATTTTTGGACGATAGTTGTCCTTTATTACTCGGCCAGTTTGTGAATTGCTGTGCCCCTGAGCTCCATTTTTCAACTCGTTTTTGGTGAGCTGACCGCAAGTCCAAAATTTTGGTTCAGGATCTATACTGATTCCCGGTGGGTGGCTGAGACTTTGGTTAATTCTTCTTCCTGCCGGGAAATTACAGTGATATGTGCCCGTCCAAATGCCTAACAGCTACTCTCTCATTGGTTCTCCCTCTTCCCTTTCATCCTCTGCCAAATTGGCAACCTGTGCGAACCAGGAGATTAAAGTGGCTGTCTCTCCAAGTTGGGAGGTTGATAATAAAGCAGATGGAAAGTCAAACCGGAGCACCAGGAGAGGGACTATTCGTTGAGTTTTAGAAACCTTTCGTATTCACAGTGTGTCCGTTCTCTAGGATTCCCGTACATGTTATATCTGTAGTAATATTCCCTTCAACCTGGAGAGTTGGGACCCATGGAATGTGTGCCATGCATTATTGCTTTAAAGGGTCTGCATTTGCTCACCCAATCTCACCAATCCTCTCAGTCCCAAGTGTCCAGCCTTATGCCACATCCAGCTGTCATTGTAGATAGGGTCATTTCAGGTTTCATCAGACACCCTGAAGGAATTGTAAAGAATTTCCCAGTTTTTTTGTTTTATTTTTGAAATTCCTTTTTATAGTGGGTTTGAGCTGATTCTCGCTGCCATGTTTGTGCCAGTCTAGACACACTTGATTCCCTTACGGAGACATATCAATACATAGGTTTTAAGATTCTTACTAGTCAGATATATTCCTCTGCAGGAAATATGGGGTTTTGAGTCCCTTTCACTGAGGAAGGTGTAGGTCTTGTCTATTCCATAGTTGGTTTTTGGAACGGTACCTGTGCTTATATCAAACTCTGGTTTTATGCATCACCCCACCTCTCCTTCCCCCTTAAGCAGGCATAAGAGTGTTTTCTAAATGTGAGACACTGTTCTCTTTCCTAACTCAGTTCAAGTGTAGCCATGTTTACAGGATCTTCATAAGTGATATCTTATGATAAGTTTCTTTTTCTGTGTGACTTATTTCACTTAGAATCATCGTACCTGAATCCACCCATTTTGCTGCTACTGGTCTTATGACATTGATTTCATGGCTGAGGGATATTCCATCGTACGTAAGTACCACAATTTTTTGAACCATTTTTATATTTCCTGGGATATTTAAGGTGTACCCAAGTTGAGGTCCTTGTAAGCAGTGCAGCCCTAAATTTTGGGGTGGCTGTGTCTTTTTGATTTTCAGTTTTCCCAAGGTATATTCCCTAGACTGGAAGTGCCCTTGGCTCTGTAGCTCTGTTGTTTACTTGTTTTAGGGAACACAATGCACTCCTCCAGAGAGGCAGTTGGCAATTTACATCCCGCCCAACAGCATAACAAGGCTCCCTGTTCTCCAGGTCCTGTCTTGCCTTTCTGGTTTTTACACATTTTGTGGATGTCCCTTTTGACCGGTGGGAAGTGATACTTCTTTGTAGTGCAGATTTGCATTGCCCGCTTGCTTGCTTGGCCAAAAAGGGCGTATGCGTTTTCTCCTGAATATATTCAGGAGAAAACGCATACGCCCTTTTTGGCCAAGTGCATCATTGTCGAAGTTGTGCCCCTCTTCCTGTGCTTTAAAGGCGATTCCAACGTACCTCTTGAAATCTGTTTCCTGCTATTCTGCCACGCTTTCAAGTCTGCCTCGTTGCCTTCCCTCAACAGATTTTTGGACGATAGTTGTCCTTTATTACTCGGCCAGTTTGTGAATTGCTGTGCCCCTGAGCTCCATTTTTCAACTCGTTTTTGGTGAGCTGACCGCAAGTCCAAAATTTTGGTTCAGGATCTATACTGATTCCCGGTGGGTGGCTGAGACTTTGGTTAATTCTTCTTCCTGCCGGGAAATTACAGTGATATGTGCCCGTCCAAATGCCTAACAGCTACTCTCTCATTGGTTCTCCCTCTTCCCTTTCATCCTCTGCCAAATTGGCAACCTGTGCGAACCAGGAGGTTAAAGGGGCTGTCTCTCCAAGTTGGGAGGTTGATAATAAAGCAGATGGAAAGTCAAACTGGAGCACCAGGAGAGGAACTATTCGTTGAGTTATAGAAACCTTTCGTATTCACAGTGTGTCCGTTCTCTAGGATTCCCGTACATGTTATATCTGTAGTAATATTCCCTTCAACCTGGAGAGTTGGGACCCATGGAATGTGTGCCATGCATTATTGCTTTAAAGGGTCTGCATTTGCTCACCCAATCTCACCAATCCTCTCAGTCCCAAGTGTCCAGCCTTATGCCACATCCAGCTGTCATTGTAGATAGGGTCATTCCAGGTTTCATCAGAGACCCTGAAGGAATTGTAAAGAATTTCCCAGTTTTTTTGTTTTGTTTTTGAAATTGCTTTTTATAGTGTGTTTGAGCTGATTATTGCTGCCATGTTTATGCCAGTGTAGACACACTTGATTCCCTTATAGAGACATATCAATACATAGGTTTTAAGATTCTTCCTAGTCAGATATATTCCTCTGCGGGAAATATGGGGTTTTGAGTCCCTTTCACTGAGGGAGGTGTAGGTCTTGTCTATTCCATAGTTGGTTTTTGGAACGGTACCTGTGCATATATCAAACTCTGGTTTTATGAATCACACCACCTCTCCTTCCCCCTTAAGCAGGCATAAGAGTGTTTTCTAAATGTGAGACACTGTTCTCTTTCCTAACTCAGATCAAGTGTAGCCATGTTACAGGATATTCAAAAGTGATATCTTATGATAAGTTTCTTTTTCTGTGTGACTTATTTCACTTAGAATCATCGTATCTGAATCCAACCATTTTGTTGCTACTGGTCTTATGACATTGATTTCATGGCTGAGGGATATTCCATCGTACGTAAGTACCACAATTTTTTGAACCATTTTTATATTTCCTGGGATATTTAAGGTGTACCCAAGTTGAGGTCCTTGTAAGCAGTGCAGCCCTAAATTTTGGGGTGGCTCTGTCTTATTGATTTTCAGTTTTCCCAAGGTATATTCCCTAGACTGGAAGTGCCCTTGGCTCTGTAGCTCTGTTCTTTACTTGTTTTAGGGAACACAATTCATTTCTCCAAAGGGGCAGTTGGCAATTTACATCCCGCCCATCAGCATAACAAGGCTCCCTGTTCTCCAGGGCCTGTCTTGCCTTTCTGGTTTTTACACATTTTGTGGATGCCCCTTCTGACCGGTGGGAAGTGTTACTTCTTTGTAGTGCAGATTTGCATTGCCCGCTTGCTTGCTTGGCCAAAAAGGGCGTATGCATTTTCTCCTGAATATATTCAGGAAAAAATGCATACGCTCTTTTTGGCCAAGTGCATCATTGTCGAAGTTGTGCCCCTCATCCTGTGCTTTAAAGGAGATTCCAACGTACCTCTTGAAATCTGTTTCCTGCTATTCTGCCACGCTTTCAAGTCCGCCTCGTTGCCTTCCCTCAACAGATTTTTGGACGATAGTTGTCCTTTATTACTCGGCCAGTTTGTGAATTGCTGTGCCCCTGAGCTCCATTTTTCAACTCGTTTTTGGTGAGCTGACCGCAAGTCCAACATTTTGGTTCAGGACCTATGCTGGTTCCCGGTGGGGGGCTGAGACTTTGGTTAATTCTTCTTCCTGCCGGGAAATTACAGTGATATGTGCCCGACCAAATGCCTAACAGCTACTCTCTCATTGGTTCTCCCTCTTCCCTTTCATCCTCTGCCAAATTGGCAACCTGTGCGAACCAGGAGGTTAAAGGGGCTGTCTCTCCAAGTTGGGAGGTTGATAGTAAAGCAGATGGCAAGTCAAACCGGAGCACCAGGAGAGGGACTATTCGTTGAGTTTTAGAAACCTTTCTTATTCACAGTGTGTCCGTTCTCTAGGTTTCCCGTACATGTTATAGCTTTAGTAATATTCCCTTCAACCTGGAGAGTTCGGACCCATGGAATGGGTGCCATGCATTTGTGCATAAAAGGGTCTGCATTTGCTCACCCAATCTCACCAATCGTCTCAGTCCCAAGTGTCCCTCGTTATGCCAAATCCAGCTGTCGTTGTAGATAGGGTCATTCCAGGTTTCATTAGAGACCCTGAAGGAATTGTAAAGAATTTCACAGTTTTTGTTGTTTTGTTTTTGAAATTCCTTTTTATAGTGGGTTTGAGCTGATTCTCGCTGCCATGTTTATGCCAGTCTAGACACACTTGATTCCCTTACGGAGACATATCAATACATAGGTTTTAAGATTCTTACTAGTCAGTTATATCCCTCTGCGGGAAATATGGGGTTTTGAGTCCCTTTCACTGAAGAAGGTGTAGGTCTTGTCTATTCCATTGTTGGTTTTTGGAACGGTACCTGTGCTTATATCAAACTCTGGTTTTATGCATCACCCCACCTCTCCTTCACCCTTAAGCAGGCATAAGAGTGTTTTCTAAAAGTGAGACACTGTTCTCTTTCCTAACTCAGTTCAAGTGTAGCCATGTTTACAGGATCTTCATAAGTGATATCTTATGATATGTTTCTTTTTCTGTGTGACTTATTTCACTTAGAATCATCGTACCTGAATACACCCATTTTGCTGCTACTGGTCTTATGACATTGATTTCATGGCGGAGGGATATTCCATCGTATGTAATTACCACAATTTTTTGAACCATTTTTATATTTCCTTGGATATTTAAGGTGTACCCAAGTTGAGGTCCTTGTAAGCAGTGCAGCCCTAAATTTTTGGGTGGCTCTGTCTTATTGATTTTCAGTTTTCTCAAGGTATATTCCCTAGACTGGAAGTGCCCTTGGCTCTTTAGCTCTGTTCTTTACTTGTTTTAGGGAACACAATGTACTCCTCCAGAGAGGCAGTTGGCAATTTACATCCCGCCCATCAGCATAAGAAGGCTCCCTGTTCTCCAGGGCCTGTCTTGCCTTTCTGGTTTTTACACATTTTGTGGATGTCCCTTTTGACCGGTGGGAAGTGATACTTCTTTTTAGTGCAGATTTGCATTGCCCGCTTGCTTGCTTGGCCAAAAACGGCGTATGCGTTTTCTCCTGAATATATTCAGAAGAAAACGCATACGCCCTTTTTGGCCAAGTGCATCATTGTCGAAGTTGTGCCCCTCTTCCTGTGCTTTGAAGGCGATTCCAACGTACCTCTTGAAATCTGTTTCCTGCTATTCTGCCTCGCTTTCAAGTCCGCCTCGTTGCCTTCCCTCAACAGATTTTTGGACGATAGTTGTCCTTTATTACTCGGCCAGTTTGTGAATTGCTGTGCCCCTGAGCTCCATTTTTCATCTCGTTTTTTGTGAGCTGACCGCAAGTCCAAAATTCTGGTTCAGGACCTATGCTGGTTCCCGGTGGGGGGCTGAGACTTTGGTTAATTCTTCTTCCTGCCGGGATGTTAGAGTGATATGTGCCCTTCCAAATGCCTAACAGCTACTCTCTCATTGGTTCTCCCTCTTCCCTTTCATCCTCTGCCAAATTGGCAACCTGTGCGCACCAGCAGGTTAAAGGGGCTGTCTCTTCAAGTTGGGAGACTGATAATAAAGCAGTTGGAAAGTGAAACCAGAGCACCAGGAGAGGGACTATTCTTTGAGTTTTAGAAACCTTTTGTATTCACAGTGTGTCCGTTCTCTAGGTTTTCCGTACATGTTATAGATGTAGTAATAGTTCCTTCAACCTGGAGAGTTGAGACCCATGGAATGGGTGCCACATATTATTGTTTTAAAGGGTCTGCATTTGCTCACCCACTCTCACCAACCCTCTCAGTCCCAAGTGTCCAGCCTTATGCCACATCCAGCTGTCGTTGTAGATAAGGTCATTCCAGGTTTCATCAGAGACACTGAAGGAATTGTAAAGAATTTCCCTGTTTTTTGTTTTGTTTTTGAATTCCCTTTTTATCGTGGGTTTGAGCTGATTCTCGCTGCCATGTTTATGCCAGTCTAGACAAACTTGATTCCCTTACGGAGACATATCAATACATAGGTTTTAAGATTCTTACTAGTCAGATATATTCCTCTGCGGGAAATATGGGGTTTTGAGTCCCGTTCACAGAGGAAGTAATAGGTCTTGTCTGTTCTGTATTTGGATTATGGAACCGTACCTGTGCTAATATCAAACTCTGGTTTTATTCATCACCCCACCTCTGCTTTCCCCTTTAGCATGCATAAGAGTGTTTTCTAAATATGAGACTCTGTTCCCTTTCCTAATTCCTTCCATGTGTAGCCATTTTTATATACCCTTCATAAGTGATATCTTATGATAAGTTTATTTTTCTGTGTGATTTTTTCAGTTAGAGTCATCGTACATGAATCCCGTCATTATGTTGCTACTGGCCTTATTACATTGACTTCATGGCTGAGGGATATTCCATCATACGTATATACCACAATTTCTTTACCATTTTTGTCTTTCCTGGGATATATAAGGTGTCCCGAAGTCGAGGTTCTTGTAAGCAGTGCTGCCATAAATTTTGGGGTGGCTGTGTCTTATTGATTTTCAATTTTCCCAAGGTATATTCCCATGACTGGAAGTGCCTTAGGTTGTGAAGCACTGTTGTTTACTTCTTTTTGGGAACACAATGCACTCCTCCAGAGTGGCTGTTGGCAATTTACAACCCACCCATCCGCATAACAAGGCTCCCTCTTCTCCAGATCCTGTCTTGCCTTTCTTGTTTTTACACATTTTACGGATGTCCCTTTTGACCGGTTGGAAGTGATACTTCTTTGTAGTGCAGATTTGCATTGTGCGGTTGCTTGGTTGGCCAAAAAGGGCGTATGCGTTTTCTCCTGAATATATTCAGGAGAAAATGCATGCGCCCTTTATGGACAATTCCATAATTGTCGAAGTTGTGATGCTTTTCCTGTGTTTAAAGGCGAATCCAATGTACTTCTGGAAATCTGTTTCGTGCACTTCTGCCTCATTTTCAAGTCCGCCTCATGGCTTTCTCTCAACAGATTTTTGGAAGAGAGTAGTCCTTTATAACTCGGCAAGTTAGTGAATTGCTGTGCCCCTGAGCTCCATTTTTCAACTCGCGTTTTTGTGAGCTGACTACCAATCCACAATTTTTCTTCAGGACCTATACTGGTTCCATTGGGGGGGCTGGCTCTGAGTTTGTTAATTCTTCTTTGTGACGGGAATTTAGAGTGACATGTGGCCATCCAAATGCCTACAGCTACTCTCTAATTGTTTCTCCCTCTTCCCTTATAACCTCTACACAACGTGCCAAATGTGCGAACCAGGAGGTTATAGGTGCTGACTCTCCAACTTGGGAGATTGATACTAAAGCAGTTGGAATGTCAAACTGGTGCACAAGGAGAAAAAAAAATTAGTAGAGTTTTAGAAACCTTTCACCATCAGATGGTGTCCATTCTCTAGGTTTCCCATACATGTTATAACTGTAGTGATATTCCCTTCTACCTGGAGAGTTGGGACCCATGGAATGGGTGCCAGGTATTATTGCTTTAAACGGTCTGCATTTTCTCACCCAATCTCACCAATCCTCTCAGACCCAAGTGACCAGCCTTATGCCACATCCAGCTGTCATTGTAGATAGGGTCATTCTAAGTTTCATCAGAACCCCTGAAGGTATTGTGTAAGAATTTCACTGTTTATTTGTTTTGTTTTGAAATTCATTTTTATAGTGGGTTTGAGCTGATTCTCTCTGCCGTGTTTATGTCAATCTAGACACACTTGGTTCCCTTATGGAGACATATCAATACATAGGTTTTAAGATTCTTACTAATCAGATATACTACTCTGCGGGGAATAGTGGTGTTGAGGCCCGTTCAGTGAGGAAAGTGTAGGTCTTGTCTATTTTGTATTTGGTTTATGCAACCGTACCTGTGCTAATATCAAACTCTGGTTTTATGCATAACCCCACCTCTCCTTTCCTCTTGAGCAGGCATAAGAGTGTTTTCTAAATGTGAGACTCTTCTCTTTCCTAATTCAGTTCATGTTTCTCCATGTTTACAAGACCTTCATAAGTGATATCTTATGATAAGTTTCTTTTTCTGTGTGACTTATTTCAGTTAGAATCATCGTACATGAATCCACTCATTATGCTGCTACTGGTCTTATGACATTGATTTCATGGCTGAGGGATATTCCATCGTACATATGTACCACAATTTCTTTACTATTTTTGTCTTTACTGGGATATTTAAGGTGTCCCGAAGTCGAGGTTCTTGTAAGCAGTGCTGCCCTATATTTTGGGTTGGCTGTGTCTTATTGATTTTCAATTTCCCCAAGGTATATTCCCATGACTGGAAGTGCCTTAGGTTGTGAAGCTCTGTTGTTTAATTCTTTTAGGGAACACAGTGCACTCCTCCAGAGTGGCTGTTGGCAATCTGCATCCCACCCATCAGCATAACAAGGCTCCCTGTTCTCTAGAGCCCCTCTTGCCTTTCTGGTTTTTACACATTTTACGGATATCCCTTTTGACTGGTGGGAAGTGATACTTCTTTGTAGTGCAGATTTGCATTGTGCGGTTGCTTGGTTGGCCAAAATGGGTGTATGCGTTTTCTCCTGAATATATTCAGGAGAAAACGCATGCACCCTTTATGGACAATTCCATAATTGTCGAAGTTGTGATGCTTTTCCTGTGTTTAAAGGTGATTCCAATGTACTTCTGGAAATCTGTTTCATGCAAATCTCCCTCATTTTCAAGTCCGCCTCATGGCTTTTCCTCAACAGATTTTTGGAAGAGAGTAGTCCTGTATAACTCTGCAAGTTAGTGAATTGCTGTGCCCCTGAGCTCCATTTTTCAACTTGTGTTTTTGTGAGCTGACCGCAAACCCACAATTTTGCTTCAGGACCTATACTAGTTATGGGGGTGGGGCAGGCTGAGAGTTTGGTTAATTCTTCTTCGTGACGGGAAATTAGAGTGACATGTGGCCGTCCAAATGCCTACAGCTACTCTCTCATTGGTTCTCCCTCTTCCCTTATATCCTCTGCACAATGTGCCAACTGTGCGAACCAGGAGGTTATAGGGGCTGACTCTCCAAGTTGGAAGATTGATATTAAAGCAGTTGGAATGTCAAGCTGCAGCACATGGAGGGAAAAAAATTAGTAGAGTTTTAGAAACCTTTCACCATCAGAGGGTGTCCATTCTCTAGGTTTCCCATACATGTTATAACTGTAGTGATATTCCCTTCTACCTGGAGAGTTGGGAACCATGGAATCAGTGGCAGGCATTATTGCTTTAAAGCGTCTGCATTTTCTCACCCAATCTCACCAATCCTCTCAGTCCCAGGTGAACAGCCTTATGCCACATCCAGCTGTTGTTGTAGATAGGGTCATTCCAAGTTTCATCAGAACCCCTGAAGGTGTTGTGTAAGAATTTCACTGTTTCTTTGTTTTGTTTTGAAATTCTTTTTTATAGTGGGTTTGAGCTGATTCTCACTGCCGTGTTTATGTCATTCTAGACACACTTGGTTCCCTTATGGAGACATATCAATACATAGGTTTTAAGATCCTTACTAGTCAGATATATTTCTCTGTGGGGAATAGGGGTGGTGAGTCCCATTCACTGAGGAAGGAGTTGGGCTTGTCTCTTCTGTATTTGGATTATGGAACGGTACCTGTGTTAATATCAAACTCTGGTTTTGTGTGTCTCCCCACCTCTCCTTCCCCCTTAAGCAAGCATAAGAGTGTTTTCTAAATCTGAGACTCTGTTCTCTTTCCTAATTCAGTTCATATGTAGCCAGGTTTACATTCCCTTCATAAGTGATATCTTATATCAGAATGTACCATGGCCCTTGTCATAATAATGCTCCATGACCCCTGTCATCACAATGCTCCATTCCCTGGTTATCACAATGCTCCATGTCCCTTGTCATAACAATTCTCCAAGTACTTGTCATCACAATGCTACATGACACTTCTCATCACAAAGTTACATGCTCGTTTCATCACAATTCTCCATGCACTTGTCATTGCAATGTTCCATGACCCCTGTCATAGCAAGCTCCAAGTGTTTGTCATCACAATGCTTCACGACTTTATCATCTAAATTCTCAATGGCACTTTTCATCACAATGTTCCGTACCCTTGTCATCACAATGCTCCATGCCCTTGTCATCACAATGCTCCATGACCCCTGTCATCACAATGCTCCCTGACACCTGTCATCACAATGCTTCATGCCCCTTGTCATTACAGTGCTCCATGATGCTCGTCATGACAATTACCCATGGTCTTCTCATCACAATGCTCCACGGTTTTGCCATCCCAATGCTCCATGCCCTGGTCATCTCAAAGCTCAATGTCCTTTGTCCTCACAATTCTCCATGTCCTTGTCATCACAATGCTCCATGGCACTTCTCATCACAATGTTATATGCTCTTGTCATAACAATACTCCATGCACTTGTCATCTCAATGCTCCATGACCCCTGTCATAGGAAGCTCCATGCGCTTGTCATCACAATGTTTCAGGACATGGACATTAAAATTATCAATGGCCCTTGTCATCTCAATGCTCCATGCGCTTATCATCACAATGCTCCTTTACCTTTGTCACAACAATCCTCCATGACACTTGGCATCACAATGCTCCGTGCTATTGTCATCACAATGGAACATGACATATGTCATCACAATGCTCCCTGACACCTGTCTTCACAATACTCCATGACCTTGTCATCACAATGCTCCATGCCCTTGTCATCACAATGTGCCATGCCCACTGTCATCAAAATAATCCATGAAACTTGTCAGACCAAAGCTCCATGCCACCTTTCATCACAATGCTCCATGAACCCTGTCATCACAATGCACCATGCCCATCATCATAATGCTTCATGCTCTTGTCATCACAACGAAATCAAAATGCTCTATGACCTCTGTCATCACAATGCTCCAAACCCTTGTGATCACAATGTTCCATAACACTTGTCATCACAATACCCCATGACGCTAGTCATCACAATTATCCATGGACTTCTCATCACAATGCCCCATGACATTTGTCATCACAATGCGCAATACACATGTCATCACAATGCTCCCTGACTCTTGCCATCAGTATGCTCCCTGAACCCTTTCATGACAAGGCTCCATGCCTTTTTCATCACAATGATCCATGCCATTTTCAGCCCAATGCTCCATGACACTTGTCATCACAATGATGCATGCCCTTGTCATCCCAATGCTCCATGACCCCTGTAATCACAATGCTCCATGACGCTTGTCATCACAGTGCTCCATGACACCTGTCATCACAGTGCTCCATGCCTTTGTCAGCAAAATGCTACATGACCTTTTCATTACAATGTTCTATGCACTTGTCATCACAATACTCCATTACTATTGCCATCACAATCCTCCATGAACCTTGGGATCACATTGCTCCATGCCCTTGTCATCACAATGCTCCATGCTCCTTGAAATCAAAATGATCCATGACCTCTGTCATCACAATGCTCCAAACCCTTGTGATCACAATGTTCCATAACACTCGTCATCACAATGCTCCATGATGCCTGTCATCACAATACTCCATGCCCTTTTCATCACAATGCTCCATGACCTTTGTCATCACAATTCTCGATACACTTGCCATCACAATGCTCCCTGACACTTGTCATCAGAATGCTACTTGAACCCTGTCACAAAAAGGCGCCATGCCTTTTTCATCAAAATGCACCATGCCGTTTTCATCACAATGCTCCATGCCATTGTCATCAAAATACTCCACAAGCTTGTCATCAGAATGCTCCATGTCCCTTGTCATCACAATTTTCCATGCACTTGTCAGCACAATGCTGCCTGACCCTTGTCATCACAATGCTCCAAGCCATTGTCATCACAATACTCCATTACCTTTGTCATCAGAATCCTCCACGACCCTTGGCATCACAATGCTCCATGGCATTGTCATCACAATGGGCCATTACATATGTCATCACAATGCTCCCTGACACCTGTCTTCACAATAATGAATGACCTGGTCATCACAATGCTCCATGCCCTTGTCATCACAATGCGCCATTCCAACTGTCATCGCAATAAGCCATGAAACTTATTAGACCAATGCTCCATGCCCTTGTCATCACAATGCCCCATGCCCTTGTTATCACAATGCTCCATGACCCCTGTCATCACAATGCTCCGTGACTCCAGTCATCACAAGGCTTCATGACCTATGTCATCACAATGGTCCATGCCCTTGTCATCAACAGTCTCTGTGACCTTTTTAACCACAATGCTTCATGAACTTTTCATCACAATGCTCTTTGACCCTTGTCATCACAATGCTCTATGCCTTTCTCAGCACAATGCTCCATGACCCTTGTCATCACAATGCTCCATGCGCTTGTCAGCACAATGCTCCATGACCCATGTCATCACAATGCACCATGCGCTTGTCGTCACAGTGCTCCACAATCTTGTCATCACAATGCTCCATAAACCTTGTCATCACAATGCTCCATGCACTTCAAATCAAAATGCTCTCTCACCACTGATAACACAATGTTACATCACTATTCATCACAATACTCCCTCAACCCTGTCATCACTATGTTCCATGACTCCTGTCATCACAATGCTACATGCACTTATCATCACAATGTTCGATGATCCCTGACATCACAATGTTCCATAACCCCTGTCATCAAAATGCTCCATGACCCTTTTCATCAAAATGCTCCATGACCCCTGACATCACAATGTTACATAACGCCTCTCATCAAAATGTTCCATGACCCTTTTCATCAAATTGGTCCATGACAATGTCATCACAATGCTCCCTGCCCTTCTCATCACAATGCACCACGCCCTTGTCATCAAAATGCTCCATGACCTTTGTCATCACAAAGCTCCATGACCCTTGGCATCACAATGCTCCATGCCATTGTCATCACAATACCCCATGAAACCTCTCATCACATTGTTCCATGCAATTGTCATCAAAAAGCTCCATGGTGCTTGTCATCACACTGCTCGATGCCCTTCTCATCACAATGCTCCATGCCCTTGTCATTACAATCCTCCATGACCCATGGATCACTGTGTTCCGTGCCCTTGTCATCACAATGCTCCATGCCCACTCTCATCACAATAATCCATGAAACTTTTCAGACAAATGTTCCATGCCCTTGTCATCACAATGCTCCATTACCCCTGTCATAACAATGCTCCATGACCCCTGCCATCACAACGTTCCACGGCCTTGTCATCACAAGGCTCCATGACCCTTGTCATCACAATGCTCCAAGACCCCTGTAATCACAGTGCTACATGCCCTTGTCATCACAAAGCTCCATGATGCATGTCATCAGAATGCTCCATGCCCTTGCCATCACAGTGCTCCATTACCCCTGTGATAACAATGCTCCATGACCCCTGCCATCACGATGTTCCATGGCCTTGTCATCACAAGGCTCCATGACCCTTCTCATCACAATGCTCCAAGACACCTGTAATCACAATGCTCCATGTCCCTTTTTATCTCAATGATCCATGAACCCTGTCATCACAATGCACCATGCCCATCATCATAATGCTTCAGGCTATTGTCATCACAATGAAATCAAAATTCTCCATGACCTCTGTCATAACACTGCTCCAAACCCTTGTGATCACAATATTCCATAACACTTGTCATCACAATGCCCCATGACGCTCGTCATCTCAATTATCTATGGTTTTCTCATCACAATGCTCCATGACCTTTGTCATCACAATGCTCAATACACTTGTCATCAAAATGCACCCAGACACTTGTTCTCTATATGCTCCTTGAACCCTGTCATGACAAGGCTTCATGCCTTTTTCATCACAATGATCCATGCGTTTTTCATCACAATGCTCCAAGACACCTGTAATTACAATGCTCCATGCCCTTGTCATCACAAAGCTCAATGACGCATGTCATCAGACTGCTCCTTGGCCTTCTCATCACAATGCTCCATGCCCTTGTCATCACAATTTTCCAAGACACTCTAATCACAATGCTCCATGCCCCTTTTCATCAGTATGCTCCATGAGACTTGTCTCACAAGGCTCCATGGTTTTCTCATCACAATGCTCCAGCACCTTGTCATCACAATGCTTCACGACCTTGTCATGAAAATTTTCAATGGCCCTTGTCATCATAATGCTCCAAGCCCTAGTCATCACAATGCTCCATTATATTTGTCATCACAATCCTCCATTACATTTGGCATCACAATGCTCCATGCCATTGTCATCGCAAGGGACCATGACATATGTCATCACAATGCTCCCTGACACCTGTCTTCACAATACTCCATGACCTGCTCATCACAATGCCCCATGCCCTTGTCATCACAATGCCCCATGCCCACTGTCATCACAATAATCTATTAAACTTGTCAGACCAATGCTCCATGCCCCTGTCATCACAATGCTCCATGCCCTTGTCATCACAATGCTCCATGACACCTGTCATCACAATGCTCTGTGACTCCAGTCATCACAATGCTTCATAACATTTGTCATCACAGTGGTCCATGCCCACATCATCACAAAGCTCTGTGACCTTTGTAACCACAATACTCCATGAACTTTTCATCACAATGCTCCATGCCTTTGTCAGAACAATGCTCCATGACCCTTGTCATCACAATGTGCCACGTGATTTTCATCACAACGGTCCACAACCTTGTCATCGTAATGCTCCATAAACCTTGTAATCACAATGCTCCATGCACTTCTCATCAAAATGCTCTCTCAACAGAGATATCACAATGTTCCATCACTAGTCATCACAATACTCCCTCACCCCTGTAATCACAATGTTCCATGACCCCTGTCATCACAATGCTACATCCCCTTATCATCACAATGTTCCATGACCCCTGACATCACAATGTTCCATAACCCCTGTCATCAAAATGCTCCATGACCCTTTTCATCCCAAAGCTCCATGACCCCTGACATCACAATGTTCTATAACCCCTGTCATCAAAATGTTCCATTACACTTTTCATCAAATTGCTACATGACCCTGTCATCAAAATGCTCCCTGCCCTTCTCAACACAATGCACCACGTCCTTGACATCAAAATGCTCCATGACTTTTGTCATCACAAAGCTCCATAACCCTTGGAATCACAATGTTCCATGAACCCTCTCATCACATTGTTCCATGCCCTTGTCATCACAAAGCTCCATGACGCTTGTCAAAACAATGTTCGATGCCCTTCTCATCACAATGCTCCATGCCCTTGTCATTACAATCCTCCATGGCCCATGGATCACAGTGTTCCGTGACCTTGTCATCACAATGCTCCATGCCCACTCTCATCACAATAATCCATGAAACTTTTCAGACCAATGCTCCATGCCCTTCTCATCACAATGCTCCATTACCCCTGTCATAACAATGCTCCATGACACCTGCCATCACAATGTTCCACACCATTGTCATCACAAGGCTCCATGACCCTTGTCATCACAATGCTCCAAGACCCCTGTAATCACAATGCTCCATGCCCTTGTCATCACAAAGCTCAATGACACATGTCATCAGAATGCTCCATGGCCTTCTCATCACAATGCTCCTTGCCCTTGTCATCAAAATGCTCCAAGACCCCTGTAATCACAATGCTCCATGCCCCTTTTCATCTCAATGCTCCATGAACGCTGTCATCACAATGCACCATGCCCATCACCATAATGCTTCAGGCTATTGTCATCACAATGAAATCAAAATGCTCCATGACCTCTGTAATCACAATGCTCCAAACCCTTGTGATCACCATGTTCCCTAAAACTTATCATCACAACACCCCATGAGGCTCATCATCACAATTATCCATGGTCTTCTCATCACAATGCTCCATGAACTTTGTCATCACAATGCTCAATACACTTGTCATCACAATGCTCCGTGACACTTGTCGTCAGTATGCTCCTAGAACCCTGTCATGACAAGGCTCCATGCCTTTTTCATAACAATGATCCATGCCATTTTCATCACAATGCTCCATGCCCTTGTCAGCACAAAGCTCCATGACACATGTCATCAGAATGCTCCATGGCCTTCTCATCACAATGCTCCATGCCCTTGTCATCACAATGCTCCAAGACCCCTGTAATCACAATGCTCCATGCCCCTTTTCATCAGAATGTTCCATGAGAATTGTCATCACAAGGCTCCATGGACTTCCCATCACAATGCTCCAGGACCTTGTCATCACAGTGCTCAATTCCCTTCTCATTACAATGCTCCATGACCCCTGTCATCACAATACTCCATGAACATTTTCAGCCCAATGCTTCATGACCTTCTCATCACAATGCTCCATGACCCATATCATCACAGTCCTCCATGACCACTGTCATCACAACACTCCATGACCCCTGACAACACAATGATCCGGGACTCTTGTCATCACAATGCTCCATTCCCTTGTCATCACAATGCTCCATGAACATTTTCAGCCCAATGCTCCATGACAATTGTCATCACAATGATCCATGGCCTTGTCATCCCAATGCTCCATGATCCCTGTAATCACAATGCTCTGTGACGCTTATCATCACATTGCTCCATGACCCTTATCATCACAATTCTCCATGCCTGTGTCATCAAAATCCTACATGACCTTGTCATCACAATGCTCCATGAGCTTGTCATCACAATACTCCTTTACCATTTTCATCACAATCCTCCATGAACCTTGGGATCACATTGCTCCATGCCCTTGTCATCACAATGCTCCATGCTCCTTGAAATCAAAATGGTCCATGACCTCTGTCATCACAATGCTCCAACCCCTTGTGATCACAATGTTCCATAACACTTGTCATAACAACACTCCATGATGACTGTCATGACAATACTCCATGCACTTGTCGTCACAATGCTCCATGACCTTTGTCATCACAATTCTCAATACACTTGTCATCACAATGTTCCCTGACACTTGTCGTCAGAATACTCCTTGAACACTGTCATGAAAAGGTTCCATGCCTCTTTCATCAGAATGCTCCATGCCCTTTTCATCACAACGCTCCACGTCATTGTCATCACAATACTCCACAAGCTTGTCATCAGAATGCTCCATGATCATTGTCTTCAGAATGCTCCATGACCCCTGTCATCACAATGCTCCATACCCCTTGTCATTACAGTGTTCCATGACGCTCGTCATCACAATTATCCATGGTCTTCTCATCACAATGCCCCACGGTCTTGCCATCACAATGCCCCATGCCTTGGTCATCACGATGCTCCATGTCCCCAGTCATCACAATGCTCCATTACCCCTGTCATCACAATGCTCCATACCCCTTGTCATTACAGTGCTCCATGACACTCGTCATCACAATTATCCATGGTCTTCTCATCACAATGCTCCACGGTCTTGCCATCACAATGCTCCATGACCTGGTCATCACAATGCTCCATGTCCCGTGTCATCACAATTCTCCACGTTCTTGGCATCACTATGCTCCATGATACTTCTCATCACAGTGTTACATGTTTTGTCATCACAATTCTCTATGCACTTGTCATCATAATGCTCCATGACCCCTGTCATAGCAAGCTCCATGT
This sequence comes from Hyperoodon ampullatus, assembly GCF_949752795.1. Taxonomy (NCBI): domain Eukaryota; kingdom Metazoa; phylum Chordata; class Mammalia; order Artiodactyla; family Ziphiidae; genus Hyperoodon; species Hyperoodon ampullatus. The sequence goes on along the minus strand of NW_027640973.1, from coordinate 73,192 downwards.
GATTGTCATCACAATGCTTCATGAACATGTCATCAAAATTCTCAATGGCCCTTGTTATCACAATGCTCCATGACCCTTGTCATCACAATGCTCCAAGCCCTTGTCATCAAAATGCTCCATTACCTTTGTCATCACAATCCTCCATGACACTTGGCATCACAATGTTACATTCCATTGTCATTGCAATAGACCATGACATATGTCATCACAATGCTCCCTGACACCCTTCTTCACAATACTCCATGACCTTCTCATCACAGTGCTCCATGCCCTTGCCATCACAATGCGCCATGCCCACTGTCATCACAATAATCCATTAAACTTGTCAGAAAAATGCTCCATGACCCTGTCATCACAAGGCTCCATGCCCTTTCATCACAATGCTCTATGACCCCTGTCATCACAATGCTCCGTGACTCCAGTCATCACAATGCTTCATGACCTTTGTCATCACAATGGTCCATGCCCTCGTCATCACAAGGATCTGTAACCTTTGTGACCACAACACTCCATGAACATTTCATCACAATGCTCAGTGACCCTTGTCATCACAATGCTCCATGCCTTTGTCAGCACATTACTCCATGACACATGGCATCAAATATTCCATGCGCTTGTCATCACAATGCTCCACATCGTTGTCATCACAATGCTCCACAAACCTTGTCATCACAATGCTCCATGCGTTTGTCAGCACAATGATCCATGACCCATGTCATCACAATGTGCCCTGCGTTTCTCATCACAATGCTCCACAGCCTTGTCATCACAATTCTCCATGACCCCTAACATCACAATGTTCCATAAACACTGTCATCAAAATGTTCCATGACCCTTTTCATCCAATTGCTCCATGACCCTGTCATCACAATGCTCCCTGCCCTTCTCATCACAATGCACCACACTCTTGTCATCAAAATGCTCCATGGCCTATGTCATCACAAAGCTCCATGACCCTTGGAATCACAATGCTCCATGCCATTGTCATCACAAAGCTCCATGAAACCTCTCATCACATTGCTCCATGCCGTTGTCATCACAAAGCTCCATGACGCTTGTCATCACAATGCTCCATGCCCTTGTCATTGCAATCCTCCATGACACATGTATCACTGTGTTCCGTGCCCTTGTCATCACAATGCTCCATGCTCACTCTCATCACAATAATCCATGAAACTTTTCAGACCAATGCTCCATGCCCTTGTCATCACAATGCTCCATTACACCTGTCATAACAATGCTCCATGACCCATGCCATCACAATGTTCTACGGCTTGTCATCACAAGACTCCATGGCCCTTGTCATCACAATGCTCCAAGACCCCTGTAATCACAATGCTCCATGCCCATGTCATCACAAAGCTCCCTGACGCATGTCATCAGAATGCTCCATGGCCTTCTCATCACAATACTCCATGCCCTTGTCATCACAATGCTCCAAGACCCTTGTTATTACAATGATCCATGCCTCTTTGCATCTCAATGCTCCATGAACCCTGTCATCACAATGCACCATGCCCATCATCATAATGCTTCATGCTATTGTCATCACAATGAAATCAAAATTCTCGATGACCTCTCTCATCACAATGCGCCAAACCCTTGTGATCACAATGTTCCATAACACTTGTCATCACAACGCCCCATGACGCTGGTCATCACAATTATCCATGGACTTCTCATCACAATGCTCCATGACCTTTGTCATCACAATTCTCAATACACTTGTCATCACAATGCTCCCTGATACTTGTCATCAGTATGCTCATTGAACCCTGTCATGACAAGTCTCCATGCCTTTTTCATCACAATGATCCATGCCCTTTTCATCACAATGCTCCATGCCATTGTCATCACAATACTCCAGAAGCTTGTCATCAGAATGCTCCGTGACACTTTTCATCTCAATGATCCATGGCCCCTGTCATCACAATGCTCCATGACACCTGTCATCACAATGCTCCATGCCCCTTGTCATTACAGTGCTCCATGATGTTCGTCATCACAATTATCCATGGTCTTCTCATCACAGTGCTCCACGGTCTTGCCATCACAATGCTCCATGCCCTGGTCATCACAATGCTCCATGTCCCCAGTCATCACAATGCTCCATGACCCCTGTCATCACAATGCTCCATAGCGCTTGTCATTACAGTGCTCCATGACAGTCGTAATCACAATTGTCCATGGTCTTCTCATCACAATGCTCCACGACCTTGTCATCAAAATGCTCCATGACCCTTGTCATCACAATGCTCCATGACCACTGTCATAACAATGCTCCATGACCCCTGTCATCACAAGGCTCCATACCACTTGTCATTACAGTGCTCCATGACGCTCCTCATCACAATTATCCATGGTCTTCTCATCACAATGCTCCACGGTCTTGCCATCACTGTTCTCCATGCCTTGGGCATCACAATGCTCCATGTCCCCGGTCATCACAATGCTCCATGACCACTGTCATCACAATGCTCTATACCCCTTGTCATTACAGTGCTCCATGACACTCGTCATCACAATTATCCATGATCTTCTCATCACAGTGCTCCACGACCTTGCCATCACAAGGCTCCATGCCCTGGTCATCACAATGCTCCATGTCCCCAGTCATCACAATGCTCCATGTCCCCGGTCATCACAATGCTCCATGACCACTGTCATCACAATGCTCTATACCCCTTGTCATTACAGTGCTCCATGACGCTCGTCATCACAATTATCCATGGTCTTCTCATCACAGTGCACCACACTCTTGTCAGCAAAATGCTCCATGCCCCGGTCATCACAATGCTCCATGTCCACTGTCATCACAATTCTCCACGTTCTTGGCATTACTATGCTCCATAATACTTCTCATCACAGTGTTACATGTTTTGTCATCACAATTCTCTATGCACTTGTCATCGCAATGCTCCATGATCCCTGTCACAGCAAGCTCCATGTGATTGTCATCACAATGCTTCATGAACATGTCATCAAAATTCTCAATGGCCCTTGTTATCACAATGCTCCATGACCCTTGTCATCACAATGCTCCAAGCCCTTGTCATCAAAATGCTCCATTACCTTTGTCATCACAATCCTCCATGACACTTGGCATCACAATGCTACATTCCATTGTCATTGCAATAGACCATGACATATGTTTTCACAATGCTCCCTGACACCCTTCTTCACAATACTCCATGACCTTCTCATCACAATGCTCCATGCCCTTGTCATCACAATGCGCCATGCCCACTGTCATCACAATAATTCATGAAACTTGTCAGAAAAATGCTCCATGACCCTGTCATCACAATGCTCCATGCCCTTTCATCACAATGCTCTATGACCCCTGTCATCACAATGCTCCGTGACTCCAGTCATCACAATGCTTCATGACCTTTGTCATCACAATGGTCCATGACCTCGTCATCACAAGGCTCTGTGACCTTTGTGACCACAACACTCCATGAACACTTCATCACAATGCTCGGTGACCCTTGTCATCACAATGCTCCATGCCTTTGTCAGCACATTACTCCATGACACATGGCATCAAATGTGCCATGCGCTTCTCATCACAATGCTCCACATCGTTGTCATCACAATGCTCCATAAACCTTGTCATCACAATGCTCCATGCGTTTGTCAGCACAATGTTCCATGACCCATGTCATCACAATGTGCCCTGCGTTTCTCATCACAATGCTCCACAGCCTTGTCATCACAATGCTCCATGCACCTCTCATCAAAATGCTCTCTCACCACTGATATCACAATGTTCCATCACTAGTCAACACAATACTCCCTCCACCCTGTCATCCCAATGTTCCATGACCCTTGTCACAACAATGCTACATGCTCTTATCATCACAATGCTCCATGACCCCTGACATCACAATGTTTCATAACCCCTGTCATCACAATGCTCCATGACCCTTTTCATCACAATGTTCCATGACCCCTAACATCACAATGTTCCATAAACACTGTCATCAAAATGTTCCATGACCCTTTTCATCCAATTGCTCCATGACCCTGTCATCACAATGCTCCCTGCCCTTCTCATCACAATGCACCACACCCTTGTCATCAAAATGCTCCATGGCCTATGTCATCACAAAGCTCCATGACCCTTGGAATCACAATGCTCCATGCCATTGTCATCACAAAGCTCCATGAAACCTCTCATCACATTGCTCCATGCCGTTGTCATCACAAAGCTCCATGACGCTTGTCATCACAATGCTCCATGCCCTTGTCATTGCAATCCTCCATGACACATGTATCACTGTGTTCCGTGCCCTTGTCATCACAATGCTCCATGCTCACTCTCATCACAATAATCCATGAAACTTTTCAGACCAATGCTCCATGCCCTTGTCATCACAATGCTCCATTACACCTGTCATAACAATGCTCCATGACCCCTGCCATCACAATGTTCTACGGCCTTGTCATCACAAGACTCCATGACCCTTGTCATCACAATGCTCCAAGACCCCTGTAATCACAATGCTCCATGCCCATGTCATCACAAAGCTCCCTGACGCATGTCATCAGAATGCTCCATGGCCTTCTCATCACAATACTCCATGCCCTTGTCATCACAATGCTCCAAGACCCTTGTTATTACAATGATCCATGCCTCTTTTCATCTCAATGCTCCATGAACCCTGTCATCACAATGCACCATGCCCATCATCATAATGCTTCATGCTATTGTCATCACAATGAAATCAAAATTCTCCATGACCTCTCTCATCACAATGCTCCAAACCCTTGTGATCACAATGTTCCATAACACTTGTCATCACAACGCCCCATGACGCTGGTCATCACAATTATCCATGGAATTCTCATCACAATGCTCCATGACCTTTGTCATCACAATTCTCAATACACTTGTCATCACAATGCTCCCTGACTCTTGTCATCAGTATGCTCATTGAAACCTGTCATGACAAGTCTCCATGCCTTTTTCATCACAATGATCCATGCCCTTTTCATCACAATGCTTCATGCCATTGTCATCACAATACTCCACAAGCTTGTCATCAGAATGCTCCGTGACCCTTGTCATCTCAATGATCCATGACCCCTGTCATCACAATGCTCCATGACACCTGTCATCACAATGCTCCATGCCCCTTGTCATTACAGTGTTCCATGATGCTCCTCATCACAATTATCCATGGTCTTCTCATCACAATGCTCCACGGTCTTGCCATCACAGTGCTCCATGCCTTGGGCATCACAATGCTCCATGTCCCCGGTCATCACAATGCTCCATGACCACTGTCATCACAATGCTCTATACCCCTTGTCATTACAGTGCTCCAAGACCCTCGTCATCACAATTATCCATGGTCTTCTCATCACAATGCTCCACGATCTTGCCATCGCAATGCTCCATGCCCTGGTCATCACAATGCTCCATTTCCCCTGTCATCACAATTGTCCACGATCTTGGCATCACTATGCTCCATGACACTTCTCATCACAGTGTTACATGCTTTGTCATCACAATTCTCTATGCACTTGTCATCGCAATGCTCCATGACCCCGTCATAGCAAGCTCCATGTGCTTGTCATCACAATACTCCATGCCCTTGTCGTCACAATTCTCCATGACCTTTGTCATCACAATGGTCCCTGACACTTGTCGTCAGAATGCTCCCTGAAAACTGTCATGAAAAGGCTCCATGTCTTTTTCATCACAATGCCCCATGCCATTTTCATCAAAATGCTCCATGTCATTGTCATCAAAATACTCCACAAGCTTGTCATCAGAATGCTCCATGAAACTTGTCATCACAATGCTCCATGACCCCTGTTATCACAATGCTCCATACCCCTTGTCATTACAGTGCTCCATGACGCTCATCATCACAATTATCCATGGTCTTCTCATCACAATGCTCCACGGTCTTGCCATCACAATACTCCATGCCCTGGTCATTACAATGCTCCATGTCCCCTGTCATCACAATTCTCCACGTTCTTGGCATCACTGTGCTCCATGATGCTTTTCATCTCAGTGTTACATGCTTTGTCATCACAATTCTCTATGCACTTGTTATCGCAATGCTCCATGATCCCTGTCACAGCAAGCTCCATGTGATTGTCATCACAATGCTTCATGAACATGTCATCAAAATTCTCAATGGGGGCCTCCCTGGTGGCGCAGTGGTTGAGAGTCCGCCTGCCGATGCAGGGGATACGGGTTCGTGCCCCGGTCTGGGAGGATCCCATATGCCGCGGAGCGGCTGGGCCCGTGAGCCATGGCTGCTGAGCCTGCGCATCCGGAGCCTGTGCTCCGCAACGGGAGAGGCCACAACAGTGAGAGGCCCGCATACCACAAAAAAAAAAAAAAAAAAAAAATTCTCAATGGCCCTTGTTATCACAATGCTCCATGACCCTTGTCATCACAATGCTCCAAGCGCTTGTCATCAAAATGCTCCATTACCTTTGTCATCACAATCCTCCATGACACTTGGCATCACAATGCTCCATTCCATTGTCATCGCAATGGACCATGACATATGTCATCACAATGCTCCCTGACACCCTTCTTCACAATACTCCATGACCTTCTCATCACAATGCTCCATGCCCTTGTCATCACAATGCGCCATGCCCACTGTCATCACAATAATCCCTGAAACTTGTCAAACCAATGCAACATGCCCCTGTCATCACTATGCTCCATGCCCTTTCATCACAATGCTCTATGACCCCTGTCATCACAATGCTCCCTGACTCCAGTCATCACAATGCTTCATGACCTTTGTCATCACAAAGCTCCAGGACCCCTGTAATCACAATTCTCCGTGATGCTTGTCATCACAGTGCTCCATGAACCTTGTCATCATAATGGTCCTTGCCTTTGTCAACAAAATGGTACATAATCTTGTCATCACAATTCTCCATGCGCTTGTCATCACAATCCTCCATGACCACTGGGATCACATTGCTTCATGCCCTTGCCATCTCTCTCTTGCCTTTCTGGTTTTTACAGATATTCGGATGTCCCTTTTGACCGGTGGTAAGTGACAATTCTTTGTAGTGTGGATTTGTATTGCGCGCTTGCTTGATTGGCCAAAAAGGGCGTATGCGTTTTCTTCTGAATATATTCAGGAGAAAAGGCATACGCCCTTTTTGGCCAAGTGCATCTCTGTCCAAGTTGGGATGCTTTTCCTGTGCTTTAAAGGCGATTCCAATTTACCTCTTGAAATATGTTTTGTGCAATTCTGCCTCATTTTCAAGTCCGCTTCATTGCCTTCCCTCAACAGATTTTTGGAAGAGAGTAGTCCTTTATAAGTCTGCAGGTTTGTGAATTGCTGTGCCCCTGAGCTCCAATTTTCAAATCCCATCTTTGTGAGCTGGCCGCAAATCCACAATTTTGCTTCAGGACCTATACTGGTTCCAGGGGTCGCTATATTGGTTCCCTGTGGGTGGTTGAGGCTTTGGTTAATTCTTCTTCCTGCCGGGAACTTAGAGTGACATGTGACCTTCCAAATGCCTACATCTACTCTCTGATTGGTTCTCCCTCTTCCCTTTCATCCTCTGCACAATTAGCAAACTGTGCGAACCAGGAGGTTATAGGGGCTGACTCTCCTAAGTTGGGAGATTGATAGTAAAGCAGTTGGAATGCCAAAGTGGAGCACAAGGAGAGGAAAAATTAGGAGAGTTTTAGAAACCTTTCGCCATCACAGGGTGTCCATTTTCTAGGTTTCACATACATGTTATAATTGTAGTGATATACCCTTCTACCTGGAGATTTGGGACACATGGAATGGTGGCATGCCTTACTACTTTAAAAGGTCTGCATTTTCTCTCCCAATCTCACCAGTCCTCTCAGTCCCAAGTGTCCAGCCTTATGTCTCATCCAGCTGTCTTTGCAGATAGGGTCATTCCAGGTTTCATCAGAAACCCTGAAGGAATTGTGTAAGAATTTCGCTGTTTTTTGGGGTTTTTTGAAATTCATTTTTATAATGGGGTTGAGCTGATTTTCACTGACGTGTTTATGCCAGTCTAGACACAATTGATTCCCTTACGGAGACATATCAATACATAGGTTTTAAGATTCTTAGTAGTCAGATATATTCCTCTGTGGGGCATAGGGGTGTTGAGTCCCGTTCACTGAGGAAGGTGTAGGTCTTGTCTATTCTGTATTTGGTTTATGGAATGGTACCTGTGCTAATATCAAACTCTGGTTTTATGCATCACCCCACCTCTCCTTTCCCCTGAAGCAGGCATAAGAGATTTTTGCTAAATGTGAGACTCTGTTCTCTTTCCTAATTCAGTTCATGTGTTGTGATATTGACATTCCCTCTATAAGTGATATCTTATGATAAGATTCTTTTTCTGTGTGACTAATTTCCCTTAAAATCATCATACCTAAATCCACTCTTTATGCTGCTACTGGCCTTGTATACATTGATTTCACGTCTGAGTGATATTCCGTTGTACAAAATTACCACAAGTTCTTTATGCATTTCTCTTTTTCCTGGGATATTTTAGGTGTACCAAAGTTGAGGTTCTTGTATGCAGAGCAGCCCTAAACTTTGGGGTGCCTGTGTCTTATTGACATTTAGTCTTCCCAAGTTATATGTCCATGAGTTGAAGTCCCCTTGCTCCGGGGCTTTGTATTTTAGATGTTTTAAAAACAGCATACACTTCTTCAGAGTGGCTCTTGGATATTTATACCCCACCCATCAGCGTGACTAGGCTCCCTGTTTTCCATGGCCTCTCCTGCATTTCTGGTTTGTACACATTTTTTGGATGGCCTTTCTGAGCAGTGGAAATTGAGACTTCTTTGTTGTGCGGATTTGCATTTCCCTCTTGCTTGGTTGGACAAAAACTCTGCATGTGTTTTTTTCCTGAAGATATTCACGAAAAAAATGCATACACCCTTTTGCCCAACCGCCTCATTTTAGAAATTCTGCTGCTTTTCATATGCTTTAAATGTGAGTACAATCTACCTTTTGAAATATGTTTCCTGCAATTCTGCCTCTCATTCAGATCCTCTTCGTTACCTTACCTGAATATATTTTTGGACGTTGGTTATCATTTATATCTTTGCAGGTCTTTGAATTGTCTGCTCCTGAGCTCCATTTTGCAACTCGCTTTTTTTGTGAGCTGGCCGCCAAACCATTGGATTACTTCTGGCCCTATTCTGGTTCTGGGGAGGCAGGCTGAGCCTTTGGTTAATTCTTCTTCCTAATGGGAAATTAGAGTGACATGTGCCTGTCAAAAGTCGTACAGCTAATCTCTCATTGGTTCCCCCTCTTCCCATTTATCCTCTGCACAAATTGCAAACTGTGTAAAACAGGAGGTTAAAGGTGCTGATCCTCCAACTGGGGAAATTGTTAGTAATGTGGCTGGAATGGCGAACCCCAGCACCAGGAGATCAAAAATGAGGTGCATTTTAGACACCTTTCCTGAGCACACGGTGTACATTCATCTCGGTTTCCCAGGCATGTTTTCGCTGTCAGAAGATTCCCTTGAACCTGCAGATTTGGGACCCATGGAATGGGTACCAGGCAGTATTACTTTAAAAGGTCTGCATTTCCTCACCCAGCCTCTCTAACATCTCTTAGCGTGCATAGCTTCCAGCCTTATATAATCATCCTGCTGTGGGTCTACATGTGTTCAATCCATGTTACATCGTAGCCCTTCAACAAAAGTTGTAAGAATTTTTGTCTGTCTCACTGTTTTTATAAATAGTTTTAAATTTATTTTTATATTGATTACAGCTGATTTTCAAAGCTCTGTTTTTTGCTGCTGTACATCCACTTGATTCATGTACTGAGAGACAACAATAACTTCTTTTTCAGATGCTTACCAGTCATATGTATTATTTTCCAGTGACTTGAGTGGGCTGAGTGCAGTTCTTTGAGGTACCGTGTAGGCCTTGTCAGTTATTCAATTTGGTACTTGGAATGGTATCTTTGCTAATTTCAACCTCCTGGATAATACCTCACCATTCCCCACCTTTCCCATTTAGCAGCCTTATGTCTATTTTCTACATATTTGACTATGTTTCTGTTTTGTAATTTATTTCATGTGTAGCCATTTTTGATTCCACCTTTAAGTGACATCTTATGATATGTGTCTTTTTCTTTCTGACATATGTCACTTAGAATGATCGTATGTAACTCCTCCAGAGTTGTTACAACTGGCCTTATTTCATTGATTTCTGGATGAGTAATATTCCACTCTACATAAGTACCCCATCTCTTTTATCCATTTTATCCTTCCAGGGACATTTAGGTTATATCCAAGTTGAGGCCCTTTTTAACAGAGAGGTGGTAAACGTTGGTGTGCCTGTTTTCTGTCGATTTTTGTTTTTCCCAAGGTACACGCCCATGAGTGCAAGTGCCCTATGCTCTGTAGCTCATTTTTTAGATGTTTTAGCAAACACAATACACTTCTCCAGAGTGGCCGTTGGCAAATTACATTTCCACTATCAGCCTCACAGGGCTCCCTTTTCTCCTCGCCCTGTCCTGCATTTCTGGTGTTTACACTTTATGTGGATGGCCCTTCTGACTGATGTGAAGTGATACATTTTGTGATATTGATTTCCAGTGCCCACCTGTTTGGTTGGATAAAAAGTGTGTATGGCCTTTATTTGAATATATTCAGAAAAAATGCATACACCCTTTTTGGCCAACTGCATCATTGGCGATGTTCAGCCCCTTTTCTTGTGCTTTAATGGGGAGTCCTTTCTACCTCTTCAAATCTGTTTCCTGCCACTCTCCCTTGCTTACAAGTCCTTTTCTGTGACTTACCTCAAGACATTTTTCGACGATAGATATTTTCAACTCTGCAGTTTCATGAATTTTAGTGCCCCTGACTTCCATTTTTCAACTTGTGTTTTTGGAAACTGGACACAAAACAGCGGGATTTCCTCTAGCCCTATTCTGTTTCCGTGGGCAATTCTAGCCTTTGATGAATTTGTCTTCTGGATTGGAAATTAGAGTGGCATGTGCCTGTCCGAACACCTAAGACTTGTCTCTAAATTTTTCTCATCTTTCTGCTTCATCCTCTGGACAAATTCCAAACTGTGTGCAACAGGATGTTGACGGTGCTGATATCCCCAAGTGAGGAGATTGTTAGGAAAGATGCTGGAGGGTTGAACCCGAGAACCAGGCAATGAGGAGATGAGGTGCCTTTTCCAAACTCTTTCCGATCAAACGGTGTACCATCCTCTAGGTGTGACAGGCATGTTTTAGCTGTAGGAAGGGTCCCGTGCATGTAAGGAGAACACCAGGGATTTTTCCAAATCAGTGCCTCCCCGAACCCCAAACTGGGGAATTTTTAAGCTACGGCTACACGTATGTCCTTTAAGGGCCTTGGGAAATAGGCAGAGCCCAAACTTTAGATGACTGAAATCTTCAGGGTCAGAAGCGCTCACCATCGGCCTTGCTTAGGTTACATTTTATCTGTCATTGATAGATGATGTCAATAAAAATATCTATTGTTTTTCAGATTATTTCCCCTTATAGGTTATTGCAAAATATTCAGTGTAGTTCCCTGTGCTATACAGTAGTTCCTTGTTGATGATCTCTTTTATACATAGCAGTGTGTATGTGTTAATCACAAACTGTTAATTTATCCCTTCTCCTACCTTTCCCCTTTGGTAATAATAAATTATAAGATTTTATACTTCTCAGAAATGGGGGAGCTGAAAGAGAGGTATCATTTTCAATGGAAAAGCATTGAAAACAAGATTGAAGCTTCAGCCAAGAGTATTCGATGTACATCCATGGAAATAAATCACTTCATTTCTCTAATGTTGACCTGGCAAATAAGACAGACGTCTTCACTGAACTTGCTTATAGGAAAGTGATGGAAATATCAAATGTAAGTCTTAGAAACATCTTATTTTACCCGAGCATTATACACTGCTCTATGTTAACTACAGTTTGGCTCACACATCTGTTCATTGAAGTTACAATGTTCTCAATTTCTGTTACTGATCCTCCACAGTGGACCCCAACAGGAGTCCCCGTGCCCAGTGTCATTGGAGCCAACAGATCAAGACTGAGTTTGGTTCAGAAGCAAAGGAAACATTATTTTGAAAACAGAATGGAGAGGTGAGAGCGTGCACTCCCCCATGGGCTGTGGGCTGGGCTGCTGTGTAGGGTTCCCGGCAGCCTCAGTGGGAGGGAGGGGATGGAGCTCTCGAGGGCTGCGTTGGCTGCAGCTCAGGCTCTATGCCGCGGAGTCTGCATGGGACCCCGCTAGCTTAGGTGTCGACCCAGCCATTCTGCACTAGGAAATCGGGTCTGAAGTGCCGGGTGTGGGACCTCTGCATGCGGAACCCTAGGAGCACGTGAAAGTATACAAAGCACAAAGGAAAAACAGGTTAGACTTTATTTTATTGCCCAGATTCTCTTTTTATCTCCCAGGAATTTTTAATGAATGTTGCCGGAGACGAACACCTCCTCTGCTTTTTGTTCCATTCCTTATTCTTGGGGTGTTGAGGGTGCAGAACCCTCTTTTGTAACTGCTTCATGCTGTGGTGGGAGCCCTGATACATGGTGGGAGGGGCAAAACGTCTCCCCACCAGCCTCCTGGTGAGGTTGATTGTCCCAAGGCCTCCTGCCTCACTTCTCGTCCGCCTGAGCACCAGCATTGGAAGTGTACAGATTCTAATGACCTTTAAGGGTCCAGGAAAGAGAGGCACAGAGATGCTGCAGTGGCAGGTTTCACCCCACCCCACATATGTTCGGCGACCTTAGGCTGACAGTTTTTGCCAGACTAGATGCTCTGACCAGTAGTCTGTGCTTTCTTTAATTAGGTCCCTGAATTAATGTACAAACAGCACCATGTGTCAGAGCCCTGCCCACGCAACTCCCAGACAGTCCAGGGTCAGTGGTGATCCAGGACCATGACGTCCACTGAGTCAATGGCCTTTAGAAGTAGCCAGCAGTCCAGCCGGTCATATTGGCCACCATCACCGCGGTGTCTGTAGGGTTTCCTATGGTGAAAGCGTGATATACGTTTCCCCCGCCAAGCTTATTAGCTCCCCTCTGGGTGCAGTAAGTCCTGCAAGCAGTAGTCTGCTCTTTCGGGGCTCAGTCTTGTCGTTTTCTGAGAGAAACTCCAGGTCAAGTGATGGTCACATGAGACATCTTGGGGGCCCGTTGCCCCCGTTTATCTCTCTGGAGGTTGGAGTTGGAGGGCCTCCTCACTCGAGGTCAGTGTGTCCACAGAGCGACCCCTGCAACTTCAGGGCATGATGGGTGGTTAGGATCACCACGTGGGGTCCTTTTCCCTTAGGAGGGAGCTGGCCTTGCGGGCTGCTGATTTCCAGCTTTTTAGATACCCCAGTATCCTGGCCTGATGAGTCGGTGGGCAAAGCCCTTGGTGACCATAGTTTATCATACCTGAAGGGCATTCTTGTGTTGCTCAATTTCAAGTGGTCCCAGTTTTTGCACTAAGGCTCCAAGGGTGATTAACCTTTGACCGGGTATGTAAAGGTCAAAGGGTTTAGCTAAATTAGGGAGTTCCTGGGCAAGGGTCTGTATTGACTGCTCTTTCCATTCTTGAAAGGCTGCTTCTGGATTCTATTCAAAAGGATCATCATCTTTTCGTGTCAGTGTTTCATGTAGAGGCCCAGCTATTACACTGTAGTCAGGGATCCAGATGCAGAAAACCTTGGCCTCCCCAGGAACCCCTAAGCTATCTTCTAGTTTTAGAAGAGGTAAGGCTGCAAATGGCTTCTTCCCTATCCTGGGATGCGTTTCTCCGAATATCTGTGAGAATGAAGCCCAGGCATGTCACCTTAGCCTGGGATATTTGAGCGTTTTTCTTGGACACCTTCTATCCTTTCTTGGCTAGGTAGTTCAGAGGCGTCTTTAGTAGGCCTGGCGATCAGAATGTCATCTGCATATTGAAGGAGGGTTCCCTTTTACAGAGGTTGAACTTTTAGGTCTTTAGAGGACATTTCCCCAATGATGGTGTGGGGATTTTTTAACCATTGGGGCAGGACGGCCCAGCATTATTGCTTTTGTTGCATGTTGTGTCCTGCCACTCACAAGCCAAAAATTCTTGTGACTCTGAGATGAATGGAATACAGAAGAAGGCATCATTGAAGTCTAATACAGAATGCCATGGCCTGGTGGAAGGTAGAATGACCAGCAGGGAGTAGGAAATAGGAGCTACTGGATGTATATCCTCGGTGGCTTCACTGACTGTCCTGATATACTTTACCAGGTCTCCAGCAGCCCATGGGGCTCTCGTGGTCAGGCCAATCCCAGGATATGGAGCTCACCTGGGTTGCACCCCTACCCCACAGCCCACGGGGCTCTCGTGGTCAAGTCCCTCACAGGGTATGGAGCTCACCTCTGCAGCTACCCAGCAGCCCATGGGGCTCTCCTACTCAGGCCCTTCCCAGGATACGGAGCTCCCCTGGGCAGGTACCCCAGCAGGGCTGGACACACAGGAACTGTGCACATAGCCCACCTTGCAGAGAACCCCCAGCTCACCTGTCGCTCACAGCTGACACAGAATACCTCAGAGCAGGACTTGAACTAACAAACAGCAGCTCTGACAGGTCTGTGACCATGGCTATCACTCTCTGCAGGCTTTTTCTGCCTGGTCTTCCAGACACTTCCACTGCAGCCAGGGCACCAGGCCTCTGTCTCCACCCACCATCACTCCTCTCCCTGACTCCTGGGTTCCTCTCATTAGGATAGGGTCTTCTTGAAGTTGTTTTCCACTCATGGACCAGATAAAATGATAAGAAAACAACCCGCAGCTGCAGCCCCTTGTCTATCCTGACTCTCAAGGGCCCACACCTGTTCCTAGGGCCTGGCCCGTTTAGCAAGTTTCATTTTCTGCAACTGTGAGCCCCTGAGGGGTGAGGATTGGCTGATTTTGGCAGCCTGAAACTGCCTGCCAGCCCTCCACAGGTGTGCCTGGGTTGAGGGCAATATAAGCAGCTCTCCAGTGAGCGACAGCCCTTGTAGTGGTGACTGACGCCATATTCTCTGCCCCGTAGGCAGTGCCGGGGCTGTGCTGGTGGGAGGGAGTGAGGGGTCACGGCTTTGTGGGTGGCCCAGTGTGAGTGGTGCTCTGCTGGACTTTCTGCAGGAGTTGCCAGGCTGCCACCTGCTAAAGAAGAGGATGTGTCACCGATACCTGCCGCTGGAATTTCTCCCGAGGCAGAGGTGAGGAAGTAAAAAAGCAGTGGGGGCCGTGTCAGGAGCGGTATCACAGGCAGGGAAATGGAAAGCTTCCAGATGAGCATCTGGGGCCAGGACCATCCTGACTGGCCTGCAGGCACCAAGTCGGCCTGTGTGCTGTCGCTGGTTTGGCTCCACAGCCCTTCCTCTAAGCTTGCAAGTTCTTGTACATATTCAGGTGTTTTACCTGGAAAGGGTGGGAAGAGTTCAGCTGAAGCAGGACTGGGTCTCAGCTCACGTTTACTCACAGATGCCTTGGACCGGTCCCCCAGCTTTGCAATGAGGACCCTCCTTGCTTGGGGGGCGGGCTGCTGGCTGTATGGGAGATGATTCCCCACCTCTGACCAATTTCAGAATTGTTTACTGCTGGAACAAGTGCCCTGATAGGGTTTTCCTTTGTATAACTGGTGGGTTCAGGTTTTTTTTCCTTTTTTGGTTCAAGTTAGATTTTATTCCTCTTTTATGTATTTATTGATATAAGCATGGAAATAATTCATTCATATAAATACATCTGTGTGAAGGGAAGAACTTTTTCTGTTTTATTTTTAAATTTTATTTTCTTAAATTTTAAAATTTAATGTTATTTATATTTTTATACAGCAGGTTATTATTAGTTATGTATTTTATGCATATACATGTAGACAGGTCAATCCCAATCTCCCAACATATGCCACCAACACCACACCATGGCTTCCCACACTTGGTGTCCATACGTGTATTCTCTACCTCTGTGTCTCTATTTCTTCCCTGCAAACCAGTTCATCTATACCATTTTTCTAGGTTCCACATATATGCATTAATATACAATATTTGTTTTTCTCTTTCTGACTTACTTCATTCTGTATGACAGTCTCTAGATCCATCGACGTCTCTACAAATGACCCAGTTTCATTCCTTCTTATGGCTGAGTAATATTCCATTTTATATATGTACCACATCTTTATCCATTCGTCTGTCTGTGGGTATTTAGGTTGCTTCCATTACCTGGCTATCGTAAATAGTGCTGAAATGAGCATTGTGGTGAATGTGCCTTTTTGATTTATGGTTTTCTCAGGGTATATGCCCAGAAGTGGGATTGCTGGATCATATGGTAATTCTATTTCTAGTTTTTTTAAGGAAACTCCATACTCTTCTCCATCGTGACTGTATCAATTTACATTTCCACCACTAGTGGAAGAGGGATCCTTTTGTCCACACCCTACCCAGAATTTGTTGTTTGTAGATTTTCTGATGATGCCGATTCTAACAGGTGTGCGGTGATACCTCAATGTAGTTTTGATTTGCATTTCTCTAATAATTAGTGATGTTGAGCAGCTTTTCATGTGCGTCTTGGCCATCTCTGTGTCTTCTTTGAAGACACGTCTCTTTAGATCTTCTGCCCAATTTTGTACTGGGTTGTTTGTTTTTTTAATATTAAGCTGCATGAGCTCTTTATATATATTGGAGATTAAACCTTTGTCCATTGATTCGTTTGCAAATATTTTCGCCCATTCTGAGGGATGCTTTTTGCCATTCCCGTTTTTTTAACAAAAAAAGAAAGAAAGAAAAAGAAGCAGAACACTAATGTGTGTAAAATATGCCTTTTGAAACTGTCGTTTTGAAATATGGACGTCCTTTGAATTTTTTGGTCGATATATGAACCCAGGATTTGTTTTCAGGGCAGGTGTCATTTACAGGCCTGCAATGATTTTGAATATCAACTGACCATTAGCGCTGGGATTAAAGCTGCTGTTTTGTGAAACGGCCACAAGGTGGCAGCAGTTCTCCCTTACCAAATCTGGTTAATGGGGCAACAGAGCCTCAATGGAAGTCGTGTTCTAGATTGGAATGTAGAATGGAATGTACCAGGAGAAAGCCCCTCAAGTTTGTCTCACTACTTCTTGTTCGTGTTTTCAGTTTAATTTTTTATTTTTTATTACAGCAAATTTGATTACAATGTTTGGCTTGTTGTAGGTGTGGAAGATGTGGTTCTTTTACACATATACATATGTCTGTTCTTCCTGGGATCCTTTTCCCATGTACCTTATGACAGAATGTTGAGTAGTCTTCTCTTGGTATTCTGTAGGTCTTTGGTGATTATATATGTCACCTGTGTTTGTATATGTCTGTTAACCCCAATATCAAAATGAAACCAATCCTCACACCTTTCCATTGGGGAAACATTAGTTTGTTTAATTAATCTGTGATTGCCCTTCTCCATGGAAATATCTGCCCTGGTATCCATTTTTCGGTCACACCTATAAGAGATATGATATGATATGTGTCTTTCACTTTCGGACTTACTACAAGTCACATGATTACCTCTAGACACACCTACGGTGCTGCAAATGGCATTGTGTCCTTTTATTCCTTGGCTTCTATTCTGCCTTAGCGAGGTCCATTTTCAACAATGTGATTCCCTGAGGGCTGAGGATTAGCTGACCTGGGTAGCCTGACCCTGCCGGCCAGCCCTCCCCAGGTGTGCCTGGGTTGAGGTCAATATAAACAGCGCTGCAGGCAGCAATAGCCCCTGAAGCTGTGCCTGACTCCATATTCTCTGCCCCGTCAGCAGTCTCGGGGCTGTGCTGGTGGGAGGGAGTGAGGGGCCACGGCTTTGTGGGTGGCCCTGTGTGAGTGGGTCTCTGCTGGACTTTCTGCAGGAGTTGCCAGGCTTCCACCTGTAAAGAAGAGGATGTGTCACCCATACCTTTCGCTGGAATTTCTCTCCGGACAGAGGTGAGGAAGGAAAAAAGCAGTGGGTCCCGGGACAGGAGGGGTATCTCAGGCAGGGCAATGGAAAGCTTCCAGAAGAGTGCCCAGGGCCAGGACCATCCTCGCTGGCCTGCAGGCACCAAGTTGGCCTGCGTGCTGTCACTGGTGTGGCTCCACGGCCCTTCCTCTAGGCTTTCAAGCCCTTGTACATATTCAGGTGTTTTACCTGGGAAGGGTGGGAAAAGTTCAACAGCAGCTGGCCTGGGGCTCAGCTCACCGTTACTCACAGATGCCTCGGCATGGCCCCCAGCTTTGAAATGAGGATGCTCCTTGCATAGGAGTGGGCTGCTGGCTCTATCGGTGATGATTCCCCACCTCTGACCAATTTCAGAATTGTTTACCGCTGGAGCAAGTGCCCTGATAGGGTTTTCCTCTGTCTAACTCGTGGGTTCAGGTTTTCTTTTTTCTTTTTTGGTTCAAGTTAGATTTTATTCCTCTTTTATGTATTTATAAATATAAGCATGGAAATAATTCATTCATATAAATACATCTGTGTGAAGGGAAGAACTTTTATCTGTTTTATTTTTAAATTTTTTTTTTAAAATTTTGAAATTTAATTTTATTTAATTTTTTTATACAGCAGGTTATTATTGGTTAGGTATTTTATGCATATGCATGTATACAGGTCAATCCAAATCTCCCAACTCATCCCAACACCACCTCCCCATGGCTTCCCACACTTGGTGTCCATACGTATGTTCTCTAACTCTGTGTCTCTATTTCTTCCCTGCAAACAAGTTCATCTGTACCATTTTTCTAGGTTCCACGTATATGCATTAATATACAATATTTGTTTGTCTCTTTCTGACTTACTTCATTCTGTATGACAGTCTCTAGATCCATCGACGTCTCTACAAATGACCCAGTTTCATTCCTTCTTATGGCTGAGTAATATTCCATTTTATATATGTACCACATCATTATCCATTCGTCTGTCTGTGGGTATTTAGGTTGCTTTCATTACCTGGCTATCGTAAATAGTGCTGAAATGAGCATTGTGGTGAATGCGCCTTTTTGATTTATGGCTTTCTCTGGGTATATGCCCAGAAGTGGGATTGCTGGATCATATGGTAATTCTATTTCTAATTTTTTTAAGGAAACTCCATACTGTTCTCCATTGTGACTGTATCAATTTACATTTCCACCACTAGTAGAAGAGGGATCCTTTTGTCCACACCCTCTCCAGAATTCGTTGTTTGTAGATTTTCTGATGATGCCGATTCTAACAGGTGTGAGGTGATACCTCATTGTAGTTTTGATTTGCATTTCTGTAATAATAAGTGATGTAGAGCAGCTTTTCATTTGCGTCTTGGCCATCTCTGTGTCTTCTTTGAAGAAACGTCTCTTTAGATCTTCTGCCCATTTTTGTATTGGGTTGTTTGTTGTTTTAATATTAAGCTGCATGAGCTCTTTATATATATTGGAGATTAAACCTTTGTCCATTGATTCGTTTGCAAATATTTTCTTCCATTCTGAGGGATGCTTTTTGCCATTCCCGTTTTTTTAACAAAAAAAGAAAGAAAGAAAAAGAAGCAGAACACTAATGTGTGTAAAATATGCCTTTTGAAACTGTCGTTTTGAAATATGGACGTCCTTTGAATTTTTTGGTCGATATATGAATCCAGGATTTGTTTTCAGGGCAGGTGTCATTTACAGGCCTGCAATGATTTTGAATATCAACTGACCATTAGCGCTGGGATTAAAGCTGCTGTTGTGTGAAACGACCACAAGGTGGCAGCAGGTCTCCCTTACCAAATCTGGTTACTGGGGCAACAGAGCCTCAATGGAAGTCGTGTTCTAGATTGGAATTTAGAATGGAATGTGCCAGGAGAAAGCCCCTCAAGTTTGTCTCACTACTTCTTGTTCGTGTTTTTAATTTAATTTTTTATTTTTTATTACAACAAATTTGATTACAATGTTTGGCTTGTTGTAGGTGTGGAAGATGTGGTTCTTTTACACATATACATATGTCAGTTCTTCCTGGGATCCTTTTCCCATGTAGCTTATGACAGAATGTTGAGTAGTCTTCTCTTGGTATTCTGTAGGTCTTTGGTGATTATATATGTCACCTGTGTTTGTATATGTCTGTTAACCCCAATATCATAATGAAACCAATCCTCACACCTTTCCATTGGTGAACCATAAGTTTGTTGAATGAATCTGTGATTGCCCTTCTCCGTGGAAATATCTGCCCTGGTATCCATTTTTCGGTCACACCTATAAGATATATGATATGATATGTGTCTTTCACTTTCTGACTTACTACAAGTCACGTGATTACCTCTAGACACACCTACGGTGCTGCAAATGGCATTGTGTCCTTTTATTCCTTGGCTTCTATTCTGCCTTAGCGAGGTCCATTTTCAACAATGTGATTCCCTGAGGGCTGAGGATTAGCTGACCTGGGTAGCCTGACCCTGCCGGCCGGCCCTCCCCAGGTGTGCCTGGGTTGAGGTGAATATAAACAGCACTGCAGGCAGAAATAGCCCCTGAAGCTCTGCCTGACGCCATATTCTCTGCCCAGTCAGCAGTTTCGGGGCTGTGCTGGTGGGAGGGAGTGAGGGGTCACGGCTTTGTGGGTGGCCCGGTGTGAGTGGGTCTCTGCTGGACTTTCTGCAGGAGTGGCCAGGCTTCCACTTGTAAAGAAGAGGATGTGTAACCCATACCTTCCGCTTGAATTTCTCTCCGGACAGATGTGAGGAAGGAAAAAAGCAGTGGGGGCCGGGACAGGAGGGGTATCTCAGGCAGGGCAATGGAAAGCTTCCAGAAGAGCGCCCAGGGCCAGGACCATCCTGGCTGGCCTGCAGGCACCAAGTTGGCCTGCGTGCTGTCGCTGGTGTGGCTCCACGCCCCTTCTTCTAGGCTTTCAAGGCCTTGTACATATTCAGGTGTTGTACCTGGGAAGGGTGGGAAAAGTTCAACAGCAGCTGGCCTGGGGCTCATCTCACGGTTACTCACAGATGCCTCGGCATGGCCCCCCGCTTTGCAATGAGGACGCTCCTTGCGTAGTAGTGGGCAGCTGGCTCTATGGGAGATGATTCCCCACCTCTGACCAATTTCAGAATTGTTTACCGCTGGAGCAAGTGCCCTGATAGGGTTTTCCTCTGTCTAACTCGTGGGTTCAGGTTTTTTTTTCTTTTTTGGTTCAAGTTAGATTTTATTCCTCTTTTATGTATTTATAGATATAAGCATGGAAATAATTCATTCATATAAATACATCTGTGTGAAGGGAAGAACTTTTTTCTCTTTTATTTTTTAAAATTTTGAAATTTAATTTTATTTATTTTTTATACAGCAGGTTATTATTAGTTATGTATTTTATGCATATACATGTATACAGGTCAATCCCAGTCTCCCATCTCATCCCAACACCACCTCCCCATGGCTTCCCACACTTGGTGTCCATACGTGTGTTCTCTATATCTGTGTCTCTCTTTCTTCCCTGCAAACAAGTTCATCTGTACGATTTTTCTAGGTTTCACATATATGCATTAATATACAATATTTGTTTGTCTCTTTCTGACTTACTTCATTCTGTATGACAGTCTCTAGATCCATCGACGTCTCTACAAATGACCCAGTTTCATTCCTTCTTATGGCTGAGTAATATTCCATTTTATATATGTACCACATCTTTATCCATTCGTCTGTCTGTGGGTATTTAGGTTGCTTCCATTACCTGGCTATCGTAAATAGTGCTGAAATGAGCATTGTGGTGAATGTGCCTTTTTGATTTATGGTTTTCTCTGGGAATATGCCCAGAAGTGGGATTGCTGGATCATATGGTAATTCTATTTCTAGTTTTTTTAAGGAAACTCCATACTGTTCTCCATCGTGACTGTATCAATTTACATTTCCACCACTAGTGGAAGAGGGATCCTTTTGTCCACACCCTCTCCAGAATTCGTTGTTTGTAGATTTTCTGATGATGCCGATTCTAACAGGTGTGAGGTGATACCTCATTGTAGTTTTGATTTGCATTTCTCTAATAATTAGTGATGTTGAGCAGCTTTTCATGTGCCTCTTGGCCATCTCTGTGTCTTCTTTGAAGAAACGTCTCTTTAGATCTTCTGCCCATTTTTGTATTGGGTTGTTTGTTGTTTTAATATTAAGCTGCATGAGCTCTTTATATATATTGGAGATTAAACCTTTGTCCACTGATTCGTTTGCAAATATTTTCGCCCATTCTGAGGGATGCTTTTTGCCATTCCGTTTTTTTAACAAAAAAAGAAAGAAAGAAAAAGAAGCAGAACACTAATGTGTGTAAAATATGCCTTTTGAAACTGTCGTTTTGAAATATGGACGTCTTTTGAATTTTTTGGTCGATATATGAACCCAGGATTTGTTTTCAGGGCAGGTGTCATTTACAGGCCTGCAATGATTTTGAATATCAACTGACCATTAGCGCTGGGATTAAAGCTGCTGTTGTGTGAAACGGCCACAAGGTGGCAGCAGTTCTCCCTTACCAAATCTGGTTACTGGGGCAACAGAGCCTCAATGGAAGTCGTGTTCTAGATTGGAATTTAGAATGGAATGTGCCAGGAGAAAGCCCCTCAAGTTTGTCTCACTACATCTTGTTCGTGTTTTTAATTTAATTTTTTATTTTTTATTACAGCAAATTTGATTACAATGTTTGGCTTGTTGTAGGTGTGGAAGATGTGGTTCTTTTACACATATACATATGTATGTACTTTCTGGGATCCT
The DNA here is from genome assembly GCF_949752795.1 of Hyperoodon ampullatus. Classification (NCBI taxonomy): domain Eukaryota; kingdom Metazoa; phylum Chordata; class Mammalia; order Artiodactyla; family Ziphiidae; genus Hyperoodon; species Hyperoodon ampullatus. The sequence continues at coordinate 50,546 of NW_027640973.1, read as the reverse complement.
TTTCCCATGTACCTTATGACAGAATGTTGAGTGTTCTTCTCTTGGTATTCTGTAGGTCTTTGGTGATTATATATGTCACCTGTGTTTGTATATGTCTGTTAACCCCACTATCATAATGAAACCAATCCTCACACCTTTCCATTGGTGAACCATAAGTTTGTTGAATGAATCTGTGATTGCCCTTCTCCGTGGAAATATCTGCCCTGGTATCCATTTTTCGGTCAAACCTATAAGAGATATGATATGATATGTGTCTTTCACTTTCTGACTTACTACAAGTCACGTGATTACCTCTAGACACACATACGGTGCTGCAAATGGCATTGTGTCCTTTTATTCCTTGGCTTGTATTCTGCCTTAGCGAGGTCCATTTTCAACAATGTGGTTCCCTGAGGGCTGCGGATTAGCTGACCTGGGTAGCCTGACCCTGCCGGCCGGCCCTCCCCAGGTGTGCCTGGGTTGAGGTCAATATAAACAGCACTGCAGGCAGAAATAGCCCCTGAAGCTGTGCCTGACTCCATATTCTCTGCCCCGTCAGCAGTCTCGGGGCTGTGCTGGTGGGAGGCAGTGAGGGGCCCCGGCTTTGTGGGTGGCCCTGTGTGAGTGGGTCTCTGCTGGACTTTCTGCAGGAGTTGCCAGGCTGCCACCTGTAAAGAAGAGGATGTGGCACCCATACCTTCCGCTGGAATTTCTCTCCGGACAGAGGTGAAATGAAAAAATCAGTGGGGCCGGGAGAGGACGGGTATCTCAGGCAGGGCAATGGAAAGCTTCCAGAAGAGCGCCCAGGGCCAGGACCATCCTGGCTGGCCTGCAGGCACCAAGTTGGCCTGCGTGCTGTCGCTGGTGTGGCTCCACGGCCCTTCCTCTAGTCTTTCAAGCCCTTGTACATATTCAGGTGTTTTACCTCGGAAGGGTGGGAAAAGTTCAAAGGAATATGGCCTGTGGCTCATGTCACGGTTACTCACAGATTCCTCGGAATGGCCCCCACCATTGCAATGAGGACGCTCTTTGCATAGGAGTGGGCTGGTGGCTGTATGGGAGATGATTCCCCACCTCTGACCAATTTCAGAATTGTTTACCGCTGGAGCAAGTGCCCTGATAGTGTTTTCCTCTGTATAACTGGTGGGTTCAGGTTTTTTTTTTTCTTTTTTGGTTCAAGTTAGATTTTTTTCCTCTTTTATGTATTTATAGATGTAAGCATGGAAATAATTCATTCATATAAATACATCTGTGTGAAGGGAAGAACTTTTTTCTGTTTTATTTTTAAGTTTTATTTTTTAAAATTTTGAAATTTAATTTTATTTATTTTTTTATACAGCAGGTTATTATTGGTTATGTATTTTACGCATATACATGTATACAGGTCAATCCCAATCTCCCAACTCATCCCACCACCACAAACCCATGGCTTCCCACACTTGGTGTCCATACGTGTGTTCTCTACCTCTGTGTCTCTATTTCTTCCCTGCAAACCAGTTCATCTGTACCAATTTTCTAGGTTCCACATATATGCATTAATATACAATATTTGTTTTTCTCTTTCTGACTTACTTCATTCTGTATGACAGTCTCTAGATCCATCGACGTCTCTACAAATGACCCACTTTCATTCCTTCTTATGGCTGAGTAATATTCCATTTTATATATGTACCACATCTTTATCCATTCGTCTGTCTGTGGGTATTTAGGTTGCTTCCATTACCTGGCTATCGTAAATAGTGCTGAAATGAGCATTGTGGTGAATGTGCCTTTTTGATTTATGGTTTTCTCTGGGAATATGCCCAGAAGTGGGATTGCTGGATCATATGGTCATTCTATTTCTAGTTTTTTTAAGGAAACTCCATACTCTTCTCCATCGTGACTGTATCAATTTACATTTCCACCACTAGTGGAAGAGGGATCCTTTTGTCCACACCCTCCCCAGAATTCGTTGTTTGTAGATTTTCTGATGATGCCGATTCTAACAGGTGTGAGGTGATACCTCATTGTAGTTTTGATTTGCATTTCTCTAATAATTAGTGATGTTGAGCAGCTTTTCATGTACGTCTTAGCCGTCTCTGTGTCTTCTTTGAAGTAACGTCTCTTTAGATCTTCTGCCCATTTTTGTATTGGGTTGTTTGTTTTTTTAATATTAAGCTGCATGAGCTCTTTATATATATTGGAGATTAATCCTTTGTCCATTGATTCGTTTGCAAATATTTTCGCCCATTCTGAGGGATGCTTTTTGCCATTCCGTTTTTTTAACAAAAAAAGAAAGAATGAAAAAGAAGCAGAACACTAATGTGTGTAAAATATGCCTTTTGAAACTGTCGTTTTGAAATATGGACGTCCTTTGAATTTTTTGGTCGATATATGAACCCAGGATTTGTTTTCAGGGCAGGTGTCATTTACAGGCCTGCAATGATTTTGAATATCAACTGACCATTAGCTCTGGGATTAAACCTGCTGTTGTGTGAAACGGCCACAAGGTGGCAGCAGTTCTCCCTTACCAAATCTGGTTACTGGGGCAACAGAACCTCAATGGAAGTCGTGTTCTAGATTGGAATTTAGAATGGAATGTGCCAGGAGAAAGCCCCTCAAGTTTGTCTCACTACTTCTTGTTCGTGTTTTTAATTTAATTTTTTTATTTTTTATTACAGCAAATTTGATTACAATGTTTGGCTTGTTGTAGGTGTGGAAGATGTGGTTCTTTTACACGTATACATATGTCAGTTCTTCCTGGGATCCTTTTCCCATGTAGCTTATGACAGAATGTTGAGTAGTCTTCTCTGGGTATTCTGTAGGTCTTTGGTGATTATATATGTCACCTGTGTTTGTATATGTCTGTTAACCCCACTATCATAATGAAACCAATGCTCACACCTTTCCATTGGTGAACCATAAGTTTGTTGAATGAATCTGTGATTGCCCTTCTCCGTGGAAATATCTGCCCTGGTATCCATTTTGCGGTCACACCTATAAGAGATATGATATGATATGTGTCTTTCACTTTCTGACTTACTACAAGTCACGTGATTACCTCTAGACACACGTACGGTGCTGCAAATGGCATTGTGTCCTTTTATTCCTTGGCTTCTATTCTGCCTTAGCGAGGTCCATTTTCAACAATGTGATTCCCTGAGGGCTGAGGATTAGCTGACCTGGGTAGCCTGACCCTGCCGGCCGGCCCTCCCAAGGTGTGCCTGGGTTGAGGTCAATATAAACAGCACTGCAGGCAGCAATAGCCCCTGAAGCTCTGCCTGATGCCATATTCTCTGCCCAGTCAGCAGTCTCGGGGCTGTGCTGGTGGGAGTGATTGTGTGGTCACGGCTTTGTGGGTGCCCCGTTGTGAGTGGGTCTCTGTTGGACTTTCTGCAGGAGTTGCCATGCTTCCACCTGTAAAGAAGAGGATGTGTCACCCATACCTTCTGCTGGAATTTCTCTGTGGACAGAGGTGAGGAAGGAAAAAAGCATTGGGGGCCGGGACAGGAGGGGTATCTCAGGCAGGGCAATGGAAAGCTTCCAGAAGAGAGCCCAGGGCCAGGACCATCCTGGCTGGCCTGCTGGCACAAAGTTGGTCTGCATGCTGTCGCTTGTGTGGCTCCACGGCCCTTCTCTAGGCTTTCAAGGCCTTGTACATATTCAGGTGTTTTACCTGGGAAGGGTGGGAAAAGTTCAACAGCAGCTGGCCTGGGGCTCAGCTCACGGTTACTCACAGATGCCTCAAGTCCCTTTCACTGAGGAAGGTGTAGGTCTTGTCTATTCCATAGTTTATTTTTGGAATGGTACCTGTGCTTATATCAAACTCTGGTTTTATGCATCACCCCACCTCTCCTTCCCCTTTAAGCAGGCATAAGAGTGTTTTCTAAATGTGAGACTCTGTTCTCTTTTCTAACTCAGTTCAAGTGTAGCCATGTTTACAGGATCTTCATAAGTGATATCTTATGATAAGTTTCTTTTTCTGTGTGACTTATTTCACTTAGAATCATCGTACCTGAATCCACGCATTTTGCTGCTACTGGTCTTATGACATTGATTTCATTGCTGAGGTATATTCCAACTTAAGTAAGTACCGCAATTTTTTGAACCATTTTTATATTTCCTGGGTCATTTAAAGTGTACCCAAGTGGAGGTTCTTGTAAGCAGTGCAGCCCTAAATTTTGGGGTGCCTCTGTCTTATTGATTTTCAGTTTTCCCAAGGTATATTCCCTAGACTGGAAGTGCCCTTGGCTCTTTAGCTCTGTTCTTTACTTGTTTTAGGGAACACAATGCACTCCTCCAGAGAGGCAGCTGGCAATTTACATCCCTCGCATCAGCATAACAAGGCTCCCTGTTCTCCAGGGCCTGTCTTGCCTTTCTGGTTTTTACACATCTTGTGGATGTCCCTTTTGACCGGTGGGAAGTGATACTTCTTTGTAGTGCAGATTTGCATTGCCCGCTTGCTTGCTTGGCCAAAAAGGGCGTATGCGTTTTCTCCTGAATATATTCAGGAGAAAATGCATACGCCCTTTTTGGCCAAGTGCATCATTGTCGAAGTTGTGCCCCTCTTCCTGTGCTTTAAAGGCGATTCCAACGTACCTCTTGAAATCTGTTTCCTGCTATTCTGCCTCTCTTTCAAGTCCGCCTCGTTGCCTTCCCTTAACAGATTTTTGGACGTTAGTTGTCCTTTATTACTCTGCAAGTTTGTGAATTGCTGTGCCCCTGAGCTCCATTTTTCAACTCCTTTTTGGTGAGCTGACAGCAAGTCCAAAATTTTCGTTCAGGACCTATGCTGGTTCCCGGTGGGGGGTTGAGACTTTGGTTAATTCTTCTTCCTACCGGGAAGTTAGAGTGATATTTGCCCGTCCAAATGCCTAACAGCTACTCTCTCATTGGTTCTCCATCTTCCATTTAATCCTCTGCCAAATTGACAACCTGTGCGAACCAGGAGGTTAAAGGGGCTGTCTCTCCAATTTGGGAGGTTGATAGTAAAGCAGATGGAAAGCCAAACCGGAGCACCAGGAGGGGGAGTATTCGTTGAGTTTTAGAAACCTTTCCTATTCACAGTGTCTCCGTTCTCTAGGTTTCCCGTACATGTTACAGCTGTAGTAATATTTCCTTCAACCTGGAGATTTGGGACCCATGGAATGGGTGCCAGGCATTTGTGCTTTAAAGGGTCTGCCTTTGCTCACCCAATCTCACCAATCCTCTCAGTCCCAATTGTCCAGCCTTATGCCACATCCAGCTGTCGTTGTACATAGGGTCATTCCAGGTTTCATCAGAGACCCTGAAGGAATTGTAAAGAATTTCCCAGTTTTTTTGTTTTGTTTTTGAAATTCCTTTTTATCGTGGGTTTGAGCTGATTATCGCTGCCATGTTTATGCCAGTCTAGACACACTTGATTCCCTTATGGAGACATATCAATACATAGGTTTTAAGATTCTTACTAGTCAGACCTATTCCTCTGCGGGAAATATGGGGTTTTGAGTCCCTTTCACTGAGGAAGATGTAGGTCTTGTCTATTCCATAGTTGGTTTTTGGAACGGTACCTGTGCTTATATCAAACTCTGGTTTTATGCATCACCCCACCTCTCCTTCCCCCTTCAGCAGGCATAAGAGTGTTTTCTAAATGTGAGACACTGTTCTCTTTCCTAACTCAGTTCAAGTGTAGCCATGTTTACAGGATCTTCATAAGTGATATCTTATGATAAGTTTCTTTTTCTGTGTGACTTATTTCACTTAGAATCATCGTACCTGAATCCAACCATTTTGCTGCTAGTGGTCTTATGAAATTGATTTCATGGCTGAGGGATATTCCATCGTACGTAATTACCACAATTTTTTGAACCATTTTTATATTTCCTGGGATATTTAAGGTGTACCCAAGTTGAGGTCCTTGTAAGCAGTGCAGCCCTAAATTTTGGGGTGGCTCTGTCTTATTGATTTTCAGTTTTCCCAAGGTATATTCCCTAGACTGGAAGTGCCCTTGGCTCTGTAGCTCTGTTGTTTGCTTGTTTTAGGGAACACAATGCACTCCTCCATAGAGGCAGTTGGCAATTTACATCCCGTCCATCAGCATAACAAGGCTCCCTGTTCTCCAGGGCCTGTCTGCCCTTTCTGGTTTTTACACATTTTGTGGATGTCCCTTTTGACCGGTGGGAAGTGATACTTCTTTGTAGTGCAGATTTGCATTGCCCGCTTGCTTGCTTGGCCAAAAAGGGCGTATGCGTTTTCTCCTGAATATATTCAAGAGAAAACACATACGCCGTTTTTGGCCAAGTGCATCATTGTTGAAGTTGTGCCCCTCTTCCTGTGCTTTAAAGGCGATTCCAACGTACCTCTTGAAATCTGTTTCCTGCTATTCTGCCTCTCTTTCAAGTCCGCCTCGTTGCCTTCCCTTAACAGATTTTTGGACGTTAGTTGTCCTTTATTACTCTGCAAGTTTGTGAATTGCTGTGCCCCTGAGCTCCATTTTTCAACTCCTTTTTGGTGAGCTGACAGCAAGTCCAAAATTTTCGTTCAGGACCTATGCTGGTTCCCGGTGGGGGGTTGAGACTTTGGTTAATTCTTCTTCCTACCGGGAAGTTAGAGTGATATTTGCCCGTCCAAATGCCTAACAGCTACTCTCTCATTGGTTCTCCATCTTCCATTTAATCCTCTGCCAAATTGACAACCTGTGCGAACCAGGAGGTTAAAGGGGCTGTCTCTCCAATTTGGGAGGTTGATAGTAAAGCAGATGGAAAGCCAAACCGGAGCACCAGGAGGGGGAGTATTCGTTGAGTTTTAGAAACCTTTCCTATTCACAGTGTCTCCGTTCTCTAGGTTTCCCGTACATGTTACAGCTGTAGTAATATTTCCTTCAACCTGGAGATTTGGGACCCATGGAATGGGTGCCAGGCATTTGTGCTTTAAAGGGTCTGCCTTTGCTCACCCAATCTCACCAATCCTCTCAGTCCCAATTGTCCAGCCTTATGCCACATCCAGCTGTCGTTGTACATAGGGTCATTCCAGGTTTCATCAGAGACCCTGAAGGAATTGTAAAGAATTTCCCAGTTTTTTTGTTTTGTTTTTGAAATTCCTTTTTATCGTGGGTTTGAGCTGATTATCGCTGCCATGTTTATGCCAGTCTAGACACACTTGATTCCCTTATGGAGACATATCAATACATAGGTTTTAAGATTCTTACTAGTCAGACCTATTCCTCTGCGGGAAATATGGGGTTTTGAGTCCCTTTCACTGAGGAAGATGTAGGTCTTGTCTATTCCATAGTTGGTTTTTGGAACGGTACCTGTGCTTATATCAAACTCTGGTTTTATGCATCACCCCACCTCTCCTTCCCCCTTCAGCAGGCATAAGAGTGTTTTCTAAATGTGAGACACTGTTCTCTTTCCTAACTCAGTTCAAGTGTAGCCATGTTTACAGGATCTTCATAAGTGATATCTTATGATAAGTTTCTTTTTCTGTGTGACTTATTTCACTTAGAATCATCGTACCTGAATCCAACCATTTTGCTGCTAGTGGTCTTATGAAATTGATTTCATGGCTGAGGGATATTCCATCGTACGTAATTACCACAATTTTTTGAACCATTTTTATATTTCCTGGGATATTTAAGGTGTACCCAAGTTGAGGTCCTTGTAAGCAGTGCAGCCCTAAATTTTGGGGTGGCTCTGTCTTATTGATTTTCAGTTTTCCCAAGGTATATTCCCTAGACTGGAAGTGCCCTTGGCTCTGTAGCTCTGTTGTTTGCTTGTTTTAGGGAACACAATGCACTCCTCCATAGAGGCAGTTGGCAATTTACATCCCGTCCATCAGCATAACAAGGCTCCCTGTTCTCCAGGGCCTGTCTGCCCTTTCTGGTTTTTACACATTTTGTGGATGTCCCTTTTGACCGGTGGGAAGTGATACTTCTTTGTAGTGCAGATTTGCATTGCCCGCTTGCTTGCTTGGCCAAAAAGGGCGTATGCGTTTTCTCCTGAATATATTCAAGAGAAAACACATACGCCGTTTTTGGCCAAGTGCATCATTGTTGAAGTTGTGCCCCTCTTCCTGTGCTTTAAAGGCGATTCCAACGTACCTCTTGAAATCTGTTTCCTGCTATTCTGCCTCGCTTTCAAGTCCGCCTCGTTGCCTTCCCTCAACAGATTTTTGGACGATAGTTGTCCTTTATTACTCGGCCAGTTTGTGAATTGCTGTGCCCCTGAGCTCCATTTTTCAACTCGTTTTTGGTGAGCTGACCGCAAGTCCAAAATTTTGGTTCAGGACCTATGCTGGTCCCAGTGGGGGGCTGAGACTTTGGTTAATTCTTCTTCCTGCCAGGAAATTACAGTGATATGTGCCCGTCCAAATGCCTAACAGCTACTCTCTCATTGGTTCTCCCTCTTCCCTTTCATCCTCTGCCAAATTGGCCACCTGTTCGAACCAGGAGGTAAAAGGGGCTGTCTCTCCAAGTTGGGAGGTGATAGTAAAGCAGATGGCAAGTCAAACCGGAGCACCAGGAGAGGGACTATTCGTTGAGTTTTAGAAACCTTTCATATTCACAGTGTGTCTGTTCTCTAGGTTTCCTGTACATGTTATAGCTGTAGTAATATTCCCTTCAACATGGAGAGTTGTGACCCATGGAATGTGTGCCAGGCATTTGTGATTTAAAGGGTCTGCATTTTCTCAACCAATCTCACAAATCCTCTTAGACCCAAGTGTCCAGCCTTATGCCACATCCAGCTGTCGTTGTACATAGGGTCATTCCAGGTTTCATCAGAGACACTGAAGGAATTGTAAAGAATTTCCCAGTTTTTTTGTTTTGTTTTTGAAATTCCATTTTATAGTGGGTTTGAGCTGATTCTCGCTGCCATGTTTATGCCAGTCTAGACACACTTGATTCCCTTACGGAGACATATCAATACATAGGTTTTAACATTCTTACTAGTCAGATATATTCCTCTGCGGGAACTATGGGGTTTTGAGTCCCTTTCACTGAGGAAGGTGTAGGTCTTGTCTATTCCATAGTTGGTTTTTGTAACGGTACCTGTGCTTATATCAAACTCTGGTTTTATGCATCACCCCACCTCTCCTTCCCCCTTAAGCAGGCATAAGAGTGTTTTCTAAATGTGAGACACTGTTCTCTTTCCTAACTCAGTTCAAGTGTAGCCATGTTTACAGGATCTTCATAAGTGATATCTTATGATAAGTTTCTTTTTCTGTGTGACTTATTTCACTTAGAATCATCGTACCTGAATCCACCCATTTTGCTGCTACTGGTCTTATGACATTGATTTCATGGCTGAGGGATATTCCATCGTACGTAAGTACCACAATTTTTTGAACCATTATTATATTTCCTGGGATATTTAATGTGTACACAAGTAGAGGTCCTTGTAAGCAGTGCAGCCCTAAATTTTGGGGTGGCTCTGTCTTATTGATTTTCAGTTTTCCCAAGGTATATTCCCTAGACTGGAAGTGCCATTGGCTCTGTAGATCTGTTGTTTACTTGTTTTAGGGAACACAATGCACTCCTCCAGAGAGGCAGTTGGCAATGTACATCCCGCCCATCAGCATAACAAGGCTCCCTGTTCTCCAGGGCCTGTCTGACCTTTCTGGTTTTTACACATTTGTGGATGTCCCTTTGGACCGGTGGGAAGTGATACGTCTTTGTAATGCAGATTAGCATTGCCTGCTTGCTTGCTTGGCCAAATAGGGTGTATGCGTTTTCTCCTGAATATATTCAGGAGAAAACGCATACGCCCTTTTTGGCCAAGTTCATCATTGTCGAAGTTGTGCCCCTCTTCCTGTGCTTTAAGGGCGATCCCAACGTACCTCTTGAAATCTGTTTCCTGCTATTCTGCCTCGCTTTCAAGTCTGCCTCGTTGCCTTCCCTCAACAGATTTTTGGACGATAGTTGTCCTTTATTACTCGGCCAGTTTGTGAATTGCTGTGCCCCTGAGCTCCATTTATCAACTCGTTTTTTGTGAGCTGACCGCATGTCCAATATTTTTGTTCAGGACCTATGCTGGTTACCGGTGGGTGGCTGAGACTTTGGTTAATTCTTCTTTCTGCTGGGAAGTTAGAGTGATATGTGCCCGTCCAAATGCCTAACAGCTACTCTCTCATTGGTTCTCCCTCTTCCCTTTCATCCTCTGCCAAATTGGCAACCTGTGCGAACCAGGAGGTTAAAGGGGCTGTCTCTCCAAGTTGGGAGATTGATAGTAAAGCAGATGGAAAGTCAAACCGGAGCGCCAGGAGAGGGACTATTCGTTGAGTTTTAGAAAGCATTCATATTCACAGTGTGTCCGTTCTCTAGGTTTCCCGTATATGTTATAGCTGTAGTAATATTCCCTTCAAGCTGGAGAGTTGGGACCCATGGAATGGGTGCCATGCATTATTGCTTTAAAGTTTCTGCATTTGCTCACCCAATCTCACCAATCCTCTTAGTCCCAAGTGTCCAGCCTTATGCCACATCCAGCTGTCGTTGTACATAGGGTCATTCCAGGTTTCATCAGAGACCCTGAAGGAATTGTAAAGAATTTCCCAGTTTATTTGTTTTGTTTTCGAAATTCCTTTTTATAGTGGGTTTGAGCTGATTATCGCTGCCATGTTTATGCCAGTGTAGACACACTTGATTCCCTTATGGAGACATATCAATACATAGGTTTTAAGATTCTTACTAGTCAGATATATTCCTCTGCGGGAAATATGGGGTTTTGAGTCCCTTTCACTGAGGAAGGTGTAGGTCTTGTCTATTCCATAGTTGGTTTTTGGAACGGTACCTGTGCTTATATCAAACTCTGGTTTTATGCATCACCCCACCTCTTCTTCCCCCTTCTGCAGGCATAAGAGTGTTTTCTAAATGTGAGACACTGTTCTCTTTCCTAACTCAGTTCAAGTGTAGCCATGTTTACAGGATCTTCATAAGTGATATCTTATGATAAGTTTCTTTTTCTCTGTGACTTATTTCACTTAGAATCATCGTACCTGAATCCACCCATTTTGCTGCTAGTGGTCTTATGAAATTGATTTCATGGCTGAGGGATATTCCATCGTACGTAAGTACCACAATTTTTTGAACCATTTTTATATTTCCTGGGATATTTAAGGTGTACCCAAGTTGAGGTCCTTGTATGCAGTGCAGCCCTAAATTTTGGGGTGCCTCTGTCTTATTGATTTTCAGTTTTCCCAAGGTATATTCCCTAGACTGGAAGTGCCCTTGGCTCTGTAGCTCTGTTGTTTGCTTGTTTTAGGGAACACAATGCACTCCTCCAGAGAGGCAGTTGGCAATTTACATCCCGCCCATCAGCATAACAAGGCTCCCTGTTCTCGAGGGCCTGTCTTGCCTTTTTGGTTTTTACACATTTTGTGGATGTCCCTTTTGACCGGTGGGAAGTGATACTTCTTTGTAGTGCAGATTTGCATTGCCCGCTTGCTTGCTTGGCCAAAAAGGGCGTATGCGTTTTCTCCTGAATATATTCAGGAGAAAACGCATACGCCCTTTTTGGCCAAGTGCATCATTGTCGAAGTTGTGCCCCTCTTCCTGTGCTTTAAAGGCGATTCCAACGTACCTCTTGAAATCTGTTTCCTGCTATTCTGCATCGCTTTCAAGTCCGCCTCGTTGCCTTCCCTTAACAGATTTTTGGACGATAGTTGTCCTTTATTACTCTGCAAGTTTGTGAATTGCTGTGCCCCTGAGCTACATTTTTCAACTCGTTTTATGTGAGCTGACCGCAAGTCCAAAATTTTGGTTCAGGACCTATGCTGGTTCCCGGTGGGGTGCTGAAACTTTGGTTAATTCTGAGTCCTGCCGGGAAGTTAGAGTGATATGTTCCCGTTCAAATGCCTACCAGCTACTCTTTTAGGTTCTCCCTCTTCCCTTTCATCCTCTGCCAAATTGGAAACCTGTGCTAACCAGGAGGTAAAAGGGGCTGTCTCTCCAAGTTGGGAGGTTGATAGTAAAGCAGATGGAAAGCCAAACCGGGGCAACAGGAGAGGGACTATTCGTTGAGTTTTAGAAACCTTTCGTATTCACAGTGTCTCCGTTCTCTAGGTTTCCCGTACATGTTTTAGCTGTATTAATATTCCCTTCAACCTGGAGAGTTGGGACCCATGGAATGGGTGCCAGGCATTTGTGATTTAAAGGGTCTGCGTTTGCTCACCCAATCTCACCAATCCTCTCAGTCCCAAGTGTCTAGCATTATGCCACATCCAGCTGTCGTTGTAGATAGGGTCATTCCAGGTTTCATCAGAGACCCTGAAGGAATTGTAAAGAATTTCCCAGATTTTTTGTTTTGTTTTTGAAATTCCTTTTTATAGTGGGTTTGACCTGATCCTCGCTGCCATGTTTATGACAGTCTAGACACACTTGATTCCCTTACGGAGACATATCAATACATAGGTTTTAAGATTCTTACTAGTCTGATATATTCCTCTGCAGGAAATATGGGGTTTTGAGTCCCTTTCACTGAGGAAGGTGTAGGTCTTGTCTATTCCATAGTTGGTTTATGGAACGGTACCTGTGCTTATATCAAACTCTGGTTTTATGCATCACCCCACCTCTCCTTCCCCCTTAAGCAGGCATAAGATTGTTTTCTAAATGTGAGACACTGTTCCCTTTCCTAACTCAGTTCAAGTGTAGCCATGTTTACAGGATCTTCATAAGTGATATCTTATGATAAGTTTCTTTTTCTGTGTGACTTATTTCACTTAGAATCATCGTAACTGAATCCACCCATTTTGCTGCTACTGGTCTTATGACATTGATTTCATGGCTGAGGGATATTCCATCGTACGTAAGTACCACAATTTTTTGAACCATTATTATATTTCCTGGGATATTTAATGTGTACACAAGTTGAGGTCCTTGTAAGCAGTGCAGCCCTAAATTTTGGGGTGGCTCTGTCTTATTGATTTTCAGTTTTCCCTAGGGATATTCCCTAGACTGGAAGTGCCCTTGGCTCTGTAGCTCTGTTGTTTACTTGTTTTAGGGAACACTATGCACTCCTCCAGAGAGGCAGTTGGCAATTTACATCCCGCCCATCAGCATAACATGGCTCCATGTTCTCCAGGGCCTGTCTTGCCTTTCTGGTTTTTACACATTTTGTGGATGTCCCTTTTGACCAGTGGGAATTGATACTAATTTGTAGTGCAGATTTGCATTGCCTGCTTGCTTGCTTGGCCAAAAAGGGCGTATGCGTTTTCTCCTGAATATATTCAGGAGAAAATGCATACGCCCTTTTTGGCCAAGTGCATCATTGTCGAAGTTGTGCCCCTCTTCCTGTGCTTTAAAGGTGATTCCAACGTACCTCTTGAAATCTGTTTCCTGCTATTCTGCCTCGCTTTCAAGTCCGCCTCGTTGCCTTCCCTCAACTGATTTTTGGACGATAGTTGTCCTTTATTACTCGGCCAGTTTGTGAATTGCTGTGCCCCTGAGCTCCATTTTTCAACTCGTTTTTGGTGAGCTGACCGCAAGTCCAAAATTTTCGTTCAGGACCTATGCTGGTTCCGGGTGGGGGGTTGAGACTTTGGTTAATTCTTCTTCCTGCCGGGAAATTAGAGTGATATGTGCCCGTCCAAATGCCTAACAGCTACTCTCTCATTGGTTCTCCATCTTCCACTTCATCCTCTGCCAAATTGACAACCTGTGCGAACCAGGAGCTTAAAGGGTCTGTCTCTCCAATTTGGGAGGTTGATAGTAAAGCAGATGGAAAGCCAAACCGGAACACCAGGAGAGGGACAATTCGTTGAGTTTTAGAAACCTTTCGTATTCACAGTGTGTCTGTTCTCTAGGTTTCCCGTACATGTTACAGCTGTAGTAATATTCCCTTCAACCTGGAGATTTGGGACCCATGGAATGGGTGCCAGGCATTTGTGCTTTAAAGGGTCTGCATTTGCTCACCAAATCTCACCAATCCTCTCAGTCCCAAGTGTCCCTCCTTATGCCACATCCAGCTGTCATTGTAGATAGGGTCATTCCAGGTTTCATCAGAGACCCTGAAGGAATTGTAAAGAATTTCCCAGTTTTTTTGTTTTGTTTTTGAAATTCCTTTTTATAGTGGGTTTGAGCTGATTACCGCTGCCATGTTTATGCCAGTCTAGACACACTTGATTCCCTTACGGAGACATATCAATACATAGGTTTTAAGATTCTTACTAGTCAGATATATTCCTCTGCGGGAAATATGGGGTTTTGAGTCCCTTTCACTGAGGAAGGTGTAGGTCTTGTCTATTCCATAGTTGGTTTTTGGAACGGTACCTGTGCTTATATCAAACTCTGGTTTTATGCATCACCCCACCTCTCCTTCCCCCTTTAGCAGGCATAAGAGTGTTTTCTAAATGTGAGACACTGTTCTCTTTCCTAACTCAGTTCAAGTGTAGCCATGTTTACAGGATCTTCATAAGTGATATCTTATGATAAGTTTCTTTTTCTGTGTGACTTATTTCACTTAGAATCCTCGTACCTGAATCCACCCATTTTGCTGCTACTGGCCTTATGACATTGATTTCATGGCTAAGGGATATTCCATCGTACATAAGTACCACAATTTTTGAACCATTTTTATATTTCCTGGGATATTTAAGGTGTACCCAAGTTGAGGTCCTTGTAAGCAGTGCAGCCCTAAATTTTGGGGTGGCTCTGTCTTATTGATTTTCAGTTTTCCCAAGGTATATTCCCTAGACTGGAAGTGCCCTTGGCTCTGTAGCTCTGTTCTTTACTTGTTTTAGGGAACACAATGTACTCCTCCAGAGAGGCAGTTGGCAATTTACATCCCTCCCATCAGCATAACAAGGCTCCCTGTTCTGCAGGGCCTGCCTTGCCTTTCTGGTTTTTACACATTTTGTGGATGTCCCTTTTGACCGGTGGGAAGTGATACGTCTTTGTAGTGCAGATTTGCATTGCCCGCTTGCTTGCTTGGGCAAAAAGGGCGTATGCGTTTTCTCCTGAATATATTCAGGAGAAAACGCATACGCCCTTTTTGGCCAAGTGCATCATAGTGGAAGTTGTGCCCCTCTTCCTGTGCTTTAAAGGCGATTTCAACGTACCTCTTGAAATCTGTTTCCTGCTATTCTGCCTCGCTTTCAAGTCCGCCTCGTTGCCTTCCCTCAACAGATTTTTGGACGATAGTTGTCCTTTATTACTCGGCCAGTTTGTGAATTGCTGTGCCCCTGAGCTCCATTTTTCAACTCGTTTTTTGTGAGCTCACCGCAAGTCCAACAATTTGGTTCAGGACCTATGCTGGTTCCCGGTGGGGGGCTGAGACTTTGGTTAATTCTTCTTCCTGCCGGGAAGTTAGAGTGATATGTGCCCGTCCTAATGCCTAACAGCTACCCTCTCATTGGTTCTCCCTCTTCCCTTTCATCCTCTGCCAAATTGGCAACCTGTGCGAACCAGGAGGTTAAATGGGCTGTCTCTCCTAGTTGGGAGGTTGATAGTAAAGCAGATGGAAAGTCAAACCAGAGCACCAGGAGAGGGACTATTCGTTGAGTTTTAGAACCCTTTCGTATTCACAGTGTGTCCGTTCTCTAGGTTTCCCGTACATGTTATAGCTGTAGTAATATTCCCTTCAAGCTGGAGAGTTGGGACCCATGGAATGGGTGCCAGGCATTTGTGCTTTAAAGGGTCTGCATTTGCTCACCCAATCTCACCAATCCTCTCAGTCCCAAGTGTCCCTCCTTATGCCACATCCAGCTGTCATTGTAGATAGGGTCATTCCAGGTTTCATCAGAGACCCTGAAGGAATTGTAAAGAATTTCCCAGTTTTTTTTGTTTTGTTTTTGAAATTCCTTTTTATAGTGGGTTTGAGCTGATTCTCGCTGCCATGTTTATGCCAGTCTAGACACACTTGATTCCCTTACGGAGACATATCAATACAGAGGTTTTAAGATTCTTACTAGTCAGATATATTGCTCTGCGGGAAATATGGGGTTTTGAGTCCCTTTCACTGAGGAAGGTGTAGGTCTTGTCTATTCCATAGTTGGTTTTTGGAACGGTACCTGTGCTTATATCAAACTCTGGGTTTATGCATCACCCCACCTCTCCTTCCCCCTTAAGCAGGCATAAGAGTGTTTTCTAAATGTGAGACACTGTTCTCTTTCCTAACTCAGTTCAAGTGTAGCCATGTTTATAGGGCCTTCATAAGTGATATCTTATGATAAGTTTCTTTTTCTGTGTGACTTATTTCACTTAGAATCATCGTACCTGAATCCACTCATTTTGCTGCTACTGGTCTTATGACTTTTATTTCATGGTTGAGGGATATTCCATCGTATGTAAGTACCACAATATTTTGAACCATTTTTATATTTCCTGGGATATTTAATGTGTACCCAAGTTGAGGTTCTTGTAAGCAGTGCAGCCCTAAATTTTGAGGTGGCTCTTTCTTATTGATTTTCAGTTTTCCCAAGGTATATTCCCTAGACTGGAAGTGCCCTTGGCTCTGTAGCTCTGTTGTTTACTTGTTTTAGGCCACACAATTCATTCCTCCAGAGAAGCAGTTGACAGTTTTTATCTCGCCCAACAACATAACAAGGCTCCCTGTTCTCCAGGGCCTGTCTTGCGTTTCTGGATTTTACACATTTTGTTGCTGTCCCTTTTGACCAGTGGGAAGTGATACTTCTTTGTAGTGCAGATTTGCATTGCCCGCTTACTTGCTTGGCCAAGAAGGGCGTATGCGTTTTCTCCTGAATATATTCAGGAGAAAACGCATACGCCCTTCTTGGCCAAGTGCATTATTGTCAAAGTTTTGCCCCTGTTCCTGTGCTTTAAAGGCGATTCCAACGTACCTCTTGAAATCTGTTTCCTGCTATTCTGCCTGCCTTTCAAATCTGCCTCGTTTCCTTCCCTCAACAGATTTTTGGACGATAGTTGTCCTTTATTACTCTGCCAGTTTTTAAATTGCTGTGCCCGTGAGCTGCATTTTTCAACTCGTTTTTTGTGAGCTGAACGCAAGTCCAAAATTTTGGTTCAGGATCTATACTGGTTCCCGGTGGGTGGCTGAGACTTTTGTTAATTCTTCTTCCTGCCGGGAAATTAGAGTGACATGTGGCCGTCCAAATCCCTAACAGCTACTCTCTCATTGGTTCTTCCTCTTCCCTTTCATCCTCTGCCAAATTGGCAACCTGTTCGAACCAGCATGTTAAAGTGGCTGTCTCTTCAAGTTGGAAGACTGACAATAAAGCAGTTGTAAAGTGAAACCGGAGCACCAGGAGAGGGACTATTCTTTGAGGTTTAGAAACCTTTCGTATTCACAGTGTGTCCATTCTCTAGGTTTTCCGTACATGTTTTAGCTGTAGTAATAGTTCCTTCAACCTGGAGAGTTGAGACCCATGGAATGGGTGCCACATATTATTGTTTTAAAGGGTCTGCATTTGCTCACCCTCTCTCACCAACCCTCTCAGTCCCAAGTGTCCAGCCTTATGCCACATCCCGGTGTCGTTGTAGATAGGGTCATTCCAGGTTTCATCAGAGACCCTGAAGGAATTGTAAAGAATTTCCCTGTTTTTTTTTTTGTTTGTTTTTGAATTTCCTTTTCTAGTGGGTTTGATCTGATTCTCGCTGCCATGTTTATGCCAGTCTAGACACACTTGATTCCCTTAAGGAGACATATCAATACATAGGTTTTAAGATTCTTACTAGTAAGATATATTCTTCTGCGGGAAATATGTGGTTTTGAGTCCCGTTCACAGAGGAAGTAGTAGGTCTTGTCTAATCTGTATTTGGATTATGGAACCGTACCTGTGCTAATATCAAACTCTGGGTTTATTCATCACCCCACCTCTGCTTTCCCCTTAAGCATGCATAAGAGTGTTTTCTAAATATGAGACTCTGTTCCTTTTCCTAATTCATTCCATGTGTAGCCATGTTTATATACCCTTCATAAGTGATATCTTATGATAAGTTTATTTTTCTGTGTGACTTATTTCAGTTAGAATCATCGTACATGAATCCCGTCATTATGCTGCTACTGGCCTTATGACATTGACTTCATGGCTGAGTGATATTCCATCATACGTATTTACCACAATTTCTTTACCATTTTTGTCTTTCCTGGTATTTATGAGGTGTCCCGAAGTCGAGGTTCTTGTAAGCAGTGCTGCCATAAATTTTGGGGTGGCTGTGTCTTATTGATTTTCAATTTTCCCAAGGTATATTCCCGTGACTGGACGTGCCTTAGGTTGTGAAGCACTGTTGTTTACTTCTTTTTGGGAACACAATGCACTCCTCCAGAGTGGCTGTTGGCAATTTACATCCCACCCATCCGTATAACAAGGCTCACTGTTCTCCAGATCCTGTCTTGCCTTTCTTGTTTTTACACATTTTACGGATATCCCTTTTGACCAGTTGGAAGTGATACTTCTTTGTAGTGCAGATTTGCATTGTGCGGTTGCTTGGTTGGCCAAAATTGGCGTATGCGTTTTCTCCTGAATATATTCAGGAGAAAACGCATGTGCCCTTTATGGACAATTCCATAATTGTCGAAGTTGTGATGCTTTTCCTGTGTTTAAAGGTGATTCCAATGTACTTCTGGAAATCTGTTTCGTGCCCTTCTGCCTCATTTTCAAGTCCGCCTCATGGCTTTCTCTCAACAGATTTTTGGAAGAGAGTAGTCCTTTATAACTCTGCAAGTTAGTGAATTGCTGTGCCCCTGAGCTCCATTTTTCAACTCGCGTTTTTTTGAGCTGACTGCCAATCCACTATTTTGCTTCAGGACCTATACTGGTTCCATTGGGGGGGCTGGCTCAGAGTTTGTTAATTCTTCTTCGTGACGGGAATTTAGAGTGACATGTGGCCATCCAAATGTCTACAGCTACTCTCTAATTGTTTCTCCCTCTTCCCTTATATCCTCTACACCATGTGCCAACTGTGCGAACCAAGAGTTATAGGTGCTGACTCTCCAATTTGGGAGATTGATACTAAAGCAGTTGGAATGTCAAACTGGTGCACAAGGAGATAAAAAAATTAGTAGAGTTTTACAAACCTTTCACCATCAGATGGTGTCCATTCTCTAGGTTTCTCATACATGTTATAACTGTAGTGATATTCCCTTCTACCTGGAGAGTTGGGACCCATGGAATGGGTGCCAGGTATTATTGCTTTAAACGGTCTGCATTTTCTCACCCAATCTCACCAATCCTCTCAGTCCCAAGTGACCAGCCTTATGCCACATCCAGCTGTCGTTGTAGATAGGGTCATTCTAAGTTTCATCAGAACCCCTGAAGGTATTGTGTAAGAATTTCACTGTTTATTTGTTTTGTTTTGAAATTCATTTTTATAGTGGGTTTCAGCTGATTCTCTCTGCCGTGTTTATGTCATTCTAGACATACTTAGTTACCTTATGGAGACATATCAATACATAGGTTTTAAGATTCTTACTAGTCAGATATACTACTCTGCGGGGAATAGGGGTGTTGAGCCCCGTTCAGTGAGGAAAGAGTAGGTCTTGTCTATTTTGTATTTGGATTATGCAACCGTACCTGTGCTAATATCAAACTCTGGTTTTATGCATCACCCCACCTCTCCTTTCCTCTTGAGCAGGCATAAGAGTGTTTTCTAAATGTGAGACTCTTCTCTTTCCTAATTCAGTTCATGTGTAGACATGTTTACAAGACCTTCATAAGTGATATCTTATGATAAGTTTCTTTTTCTGTGTGACTTATTTCAGTTAGAATCATCGTACATGAATCCACTCATTATGCTGCTACTTGTCTTATCACATTGATTTCATGGCTGAGGGATATTCCATCGTACGTATGTACCACAATTTCTTTACTATTTTTGTCTTTACTGGGATATTTAAGGTGTCCCAGAGTCGAGGTTCTTGTAAGCAGTGCTGCCCTATATTTTGGGTTGGCTGTGTCTTATTGATTTTCAATTTCCCCAAGGTATATTCCCATGACTGGAAGTGCCTTAGGTTGTGAAGCTTTGTTGTTTAATTCTTTTAGGGAACACAATGCACTCCTCCAGAATGGCTGTTGGCAATCTGCATCCCACCCATCAGCATAACAAGGCTCCCTGTTCTCTAGAGCCCCTCTTGCCTTTCTGGTTTTTACACATTTTACAGATATCCCTTTTGACTGGTGGGAAGTGATACTTCTTTGTAGTGCAGATTTGCATTGTGCGGTTGCTTGGTTGGCTAAAATGGGTGTATGCGTTTTCTCCTGAATATATTCAGGAGAAAACGCATGCGCCCTTTATGGACAATTCCCTAATTGTCGAAGTTGTGATGCTTTTCCTGTGTTTAAAGCGATTCCAATGTACTTCTGGAAATCTGTTTCGTGCAAATCTCCCTCATTTTCAAGTCCGCCTCATGGCTTTTCCTCAACAGATTTTTCGAAGAGAGTAGTCCTGTATAACTCTGCAAGTTAGTGAATTGCTGTGCCCCTGAGCTCCATTTTTCAACTTGTGTTTTTGTGAGCTGACCTTAAACCCACAATTTTGCTTCAGGACCTATACTAGTTATGGGGGTGGGACAGGCTGAGAGTTTGGTTAATTCTTCTTCATGATGGGAAATTAGAGTGACATGTGGCCGTCCAAATGCCTACAGCTACTCTCTCATTGGTTCTCCCTCTTCCCTTATATCCTCTGCACAATGTGCCAACTGTGCGAACCAGGATGTTATAGGGGCTGACTCTCCAAGTTGGGAGATTGATATTAAAGCAGTTGGAATGTCAAGCTGCAGCACATGGAGAGAAAAAAATTAGTAGAGTTTTAGAAACCTTTCACCATCAGAGGGTGTCCATTCTCTAGGTTTCCCATACATGTTATAACTGTAGTGATATTCCCTTCTACCTGGAGAGTTGGGAACCATGGAATCAGTGGCAGGCATTATTGCTTTAAAGCATCTGCATTTTCTCACCCAATCTCACCAATCCTCTCAGTCCCAGGTGAACAGCCTTATGCCACATCCAGCTGTTGTTGTAGATAGGGTCATTCCAAGTTTCATCAGAACCCCTGAAGGTGTTGTGTAAGAATTTGACTGTTTCTTTGTTTTGTTTTGAAATTCCTTTTTATAGTGGGTTTGAGCTGATTCTCACTGCCGTGTTTATGTCATTCTAGACACACTTGGTTCCCTTATGGAGACATATCAATACATAGGTTTTAAGATCCTTACTAGTCAGATATATTTCTCTGTGGGGAATAGGGGTGTTGAGTCCCATTCACTGAGGAAGGAGTCGGGCTTGTCTCTTCTGTATTTGCATTATGGAACGGTACCTGTGTTAATATCAAACTCTGGTTTTGTGTGTCTCCCCACCTCTCCTTCCCCCTTAAGCAAGCATAAGATTGTTTTCTAAATCTGAGACTCTGTTCTCTTTCCTAATTCAGTTCATATGTAGCCAGGTTTACAGTCCCTTCATAAGTGATATCTTATATCAGAATGCACCATGGCCCTTGTCATAATAATGCTCCATGACCCCTGTCATCACAATGCTCGATTCCCTGGTTATCACAATGCTCCATGTCCCTTGTCATAACAATTCTCCACGTACTTGTCATCACAATGCTACATGACACTTCTCTTCACAAAGTTACATGCTCGTTTCATCACAATTCTCCATGCACTTGTCATTGCAATGTTCCATGACCCCTGTCATAGCAAGCTCCAAGTGTTTGTCATCACAATGCTTCACGACTTTATCATCTAAATTCTCAATGGCACTTTTCATCACAATGTTCCGTACCCTTGTCATCACAATGCTCCATGCCCTTTTCATCACAATGCTCCCTGACACCTATCATCACAATGCTTCATGCCCCTTGTCATTACAGTGCTCCATGATGCTCGTCATCACAATTACCCATGGTCTTCTCATCACAATGCTCCACGGTTTTGCCATCCCAATGCTCCATGCCCTGGTCATCTCAAAGCTCAATGTCCCTTGTCCTCACAATTCTCCACGTCCTTGTCATCACAATGCTCCATGGCACTTCTCATCACAATGTTATATGCTCTTGTCATAACAATACTCCATGCACTTGTCATCGCAATGCTCCATGACCCCTGTCATAGGAAGCTCCATGCGCTTGTCATCACAATGTTTCAGGACATGGACATTAAAATTATCAATGGCCCTTGTCATCTCAATGCTCCATGCGCTTATCATCACAATGCTCCTTTACCTTTGTCACAACAATCCTCCATGACACTTGGCATCACAATGCTCCGTGCTATTGTCATCACAATGGAACATGACATATGTCATCACAATGCTCCCTGACACCTGTCTTCACAATACTCCATGACCTTGTCATCACAATGCTCCATGCCCTTGTCATCACAATGTGCAATGCCCACTGTCATCAAAATAATCCATGAAACTTGTCAGACCAAAGCTCCATGCCACCTTTCATCACAATGCTCCATGAACCCTGTCATCACAATGCACCATGCCCATCATCATAATGCTTCATGCTCTTGTCATCACAATGAAATCAAAATGCTCCATGACCTCTGTCATCACAATGCTCCAAACCCTTGTGATCACAATGTTCCATAACACTTGTCATCACAATACCCCATGACGCTACTCATCACAATTATCCATGGACTTCTCATCACAATGCCCCATGACATTTGTCATCACAATGCGCAATACACATGTCATCACAATTCTCCCTGCCTCTTGCCATCAGTATGCTCCCTGAACCCTTTCATGACAAGGCTCCATGCCTTTTTCATCACAATGATCCATGCCATTTTCATCACAATGCTCCAAGACCCCTTTAATCACAATGCTCCATGCCCTTGTCATCACAAAGCTCCATGATGCATGTCATCAGAATGCTCAATGGCCTTCTCATCACAATGCTCCATGCCCTTGTCATCACAATGCTCCAAGACCCCTGTAATCACAATGGTCCATGCCCCTTTTCATCAGAATGCTCCATGAGACTTGTCATCACAAGGCTCCATGGTCTTCTCATCACAATGCTCCAGGACATTGTCATCAAAAGGCTCCATTCCCTTATCATCACAATGCTCCATGACCCCTGTCATCACAATACTCCATGAACATTTTCAGCCCAATGCTCCATGACCTTCTCATCACAATGCTCCATGACCAATATCATCACAATGCTCCATGACCACAGTCATCACAACGCTCAATATCACCTGACAACACAATGATCCGGGACTCTTGTCATCACAATGTTCAATTCCCTAGTCATCACAATGCTCCATGACCCCTGTCATCACAATACTCCATGAACATTTTCAGCCCAATGCTCCATGACACTTGTCATCACAATGATGCATGCCCTTGTCATCCCAATGCTCCATGACCCCTGTAATCACAATGCTCCGTGACGCTTGTCATCACAGTGCTCCATGACACCTGTCATCAAAATGCTCCATGCCTTTGTCAGCAAAATCCTACATGACTCGTCATTACAATATTCTATGCACTTGTCATCACAATACCCCATTACCATTGCCATCACAATCCTCCATGAACCTTGGGATCACATTGCTCCATGCCCTTGTCATCACAATGCTCCATGCTCCTTGAAATCAAAATGATCCATGACCTCTGTCATCACAATGCTCCAAACCCTTGTTATCACAATGTTCCATAACACTTGTCATCACAATGCTCCATGATGCCTGTCATCACAATACTCCATGCCCTTTTCATCACAATGCTCCATGACCTTTGTCATCACAATTCTCGATACACTTGTCATCACAATGCTCCCTGACACTTGGCGTCAGAATGCTCCTTGAACCCTGTCACAAAAAGGCTCCATGCCTTTTTCATCAAAATGCACCATGCCGTTTTCATCACAATGCTCCATGCCATTGTCATCAAAATACTCCACAAGCTTGTCATCAGAATGCTCCATGTCCCTTGTCATCACAATTTTCCATGCACTTGTCAGCACAATGCTCCCTGACCCTTGTCATCACAATGCTCCAAGCCATTGTCATCACAATGCTCCATTACCTTTGTCATCAGAATCCTCCATGACACTTGGCATCACAATGCTCCATGGCATTGTCATCACAATGGGCCATTACATATGTCATCACAATGCTCCCTGACACCTGTCTTCACAATAATGAATGACCTGGTCATCACAATGCTCCATGCCCTTGTCATCACAATGCGCCATTCCAACTGTCATCGCAATAAGCCATGAAACTTATTAGACCAATGCTCCATGCCCTTGTCATCACAATGCCCCATGCCCTTGTTATCACAATGCTCCATGACCCCTGTCATCACAATGCTCCGTGACTCCAGTCATCACAAGGCTTCATGACCTTTGTCATCACAATGGTCCATGCCCTTGTCATCAACAGTCTCTGTGACCTTTTTAACCACAATGCTTCATGAACTTTTCATCACAATGCTCTTTGACCCTTGTCATCACAATGCTCTATGCCTTTCTCAGCACAATGCTCCATGCCCTTGTCATTACAATCCTCCATGACCCATGTATCACTGTGTTCCATACCTTTTTCATCACAATGCTCCATGCCCACTCTCATCACAATAATCCATGAAACTTTTCAGACAAATGTTCCATGCCCTTGTCATCACAATGCTCCATTACCCCTGTCATAACAATGCTCCATGACCCCTGCCATCACAACGTTCCACGGCCTTGTCATCACATGGCTCCATGACCCTTGTCATCACAATGCTCCAAGACCCCTGTAATCACAGTGCTACATGCCCTTGTCATCACAAAGCTCCATGATGCATGTCATCACAATGCTCCATGCCCTTGCCATCACAATGCTCCATTACCCCTGTGATAACAATGCTCCATGACCCCTGCCATCAAGATGTTCCATGGCCTTGTCATCACAAGGCTCCATGACCCTTCTCATCACAATGCTCCAAGACCCCTGTAATCACAATGCTCCATGTCCCTTTTTATCTCAATGATCCATGAACCCTGTCATCACAATGCACCATGACCATCATCATAATGCTTCAGGCTATTGTCATCACAATGAAATCAAAATTCTCCATGACCTCTGTCATAACACTGCTCCAAACCCTTGTGATCACAATATTCCATAACACCTGTCATCACAATGCCCCATGATGCTCGTCATCACAATTATCTATGGTCTTCTCATCACAATGCTCCATGACCTTTGTCATCACAGTGCTCAATACACTTGTCATCAAAATGCACCCAGACACTTGTTCTCTGTATGCTCCTTGAACTCTGTCATGACAAGGCTCCATGCCTTTTTCATCACAATGATCCATGCCTTTTTCATCACAATGCTCCAAGACACCTGTAATTACAATGCTCCATGCCCTTGTCATCACAAAGCTCAATGACGCATGTCATCAGACTGCTCCTTGGCCTTCTCATCACAATGCTCCATGCCCTTGTCATCACAATTTTCCAAGACACTCTAATCACAATGCTCCATGCCCCTTTTCATCAGTATGCTCCATGAGACTTGTCTCACAAGGCTCCATGGTTTTCTCATCACAATGCTCCAGCACCTTGTCATCACAATGCTTCACGACCTTGTCATGAAAATTTTCAATGGCACTTGTCATCATAATGCTCCAAGCCCTAGTCATCACAATGCTCCATTATATTTGTCATCACAATCCTCCATTACATTTGGCATCACAATGCTCCATGCCATTGTCATCGCAATGGACCATGACATATGTCATCACAATGCTCCCTGACACTTGTCTTCACAATACTCCATGACCTTCTCATCACAATGCCCCATGCCCTTGTCATCACAATGCCCCATGCCCACTGTCATCACAATAATCTATTAAACTTGTCAGACCAATGCTCCATGCCCCTGTCATCACAATGCTCCATGCCCTTGTCATCACAATGCTCCATGACCCCTGTCATCACAATGCTCTGTGACTCCAGTCATCACAATGCTTCATAACATTTGTCATCACAGTGTTCCATGCCCACATCATCACAAGGCTCTGTGACCTTTGTAACCACAATACTCCATGAACTTTTCATCACAATACTCCGTGACCCTTGTCATCACAATGCTCCATGCCTTTGTCAGAACAATGCTCCATGACCCTTGTCATCACAATGTGCCACGTGATTTTCATCACAACGGTCCACAACCTTGTCATCGTAATGCTCCATAAACCTTGTAATCACAATGCTCCATGCACTTCTCATCAAAATGCTCTCTCAACAGAGATATCACAATGTTCCATCACTAGTCATCACAATACTCCCTCACCCCTGTAATCACAATGTTCCATGACCCCTGTCATCACAATGCTACATCCCCTTATCATCACAATGTTCCATGACCCCTGACATCACAATGTTCCATAACCCCTGTCATCAAAATGCTCCATGACCCTTTTCATCCCAAAGCTCCATGACCCCTGACATCACAATGTTCTATAACCCCTGTCATCAAAATGTTCCATTACACTTTTCATCAAATTGCTGCATGACCCTGTCATCAAAATGCTCCCTGCCCTTCTCATCACAATGCACCACGCCCTTGACATCAAAATGCTCCATGACTTTTGTCATCACAAAGCTCCATAACCCTTGGAATCACAGTGTTCCATGAACCCTCTCATCACATTGTTCCATGCCCTTGTCATCACAAAGCTCCATGACGCTTGTCAAAACAATGTTCGATGCCCTTCTCATCACAATGCTCCATGCCCTTGTCATTACAATCCTCCATGACCCATGGTTCACAGTGTTCCGTGACCTTGTCATCACAATGCTCCATGCCCACACTCATCACAATAATCCATGAAACTTTTCAGACCAATGCTCCATGCCCTTCTCATCACAATGCTCCATTACCCCTGTCATAACAATGCTCCATGACCACTGCCATCACAATGTTCCACACCATTGTCATCACAAGGCTCCATGACCCTTGTCATCACAATGCTCCAAGACCCCTGTAATCACAATGCTCCATGCCCTTGTCATCACAAAGCTCAATGACGCATGTCATCAGAATGCTCCATGGCCTTCTCATCACAATGCTCCTTGCCCTTGTCATCACAATGCTCCAAGACCCCTGTAATCACAATGCTCCATGCCCCTTTTCATCTCAATGCTCCATGAACCCTGTCATCACAATGCACCATGCCCATCACCATAATGCTTCAGGCTATTGTCATCACAATGAAACCAAAATGCTCCATGACCTCTGTCATCACAATGCTCCGAAACCTTGTGATCACAGTGTTCCATAAAACTTATCATCACAACACCCCATGACGCTCATCATCACAATTATCCATGGTCTTCTCATCAAAATGCTCCATGAACTTTGTCATCACAATGCTCAATACACTTGTCATCACAATGCTCCGTGACACTTGTCGTCAGTATGCTCCTTGAACCCTGTCATGACAAGGCTCCATGCCTTTTTCATAACAATGATCCATGCCATTTTCATCACAATGCTCCATGCCCTTGTCAGCACAAAGCTCCATGACACATGTCATCAGAATGCTCCATGGCCTTCTCATCACAATGCTCCATGCCCTTGTCATCACAATGCTCCAAGACCCCTGTAATCACAATGCTCCATGCCCCTTTTCATCAGAATGTTCCATGAGAATTGTCATCACAAGGCTCCATGGACTACCCAGCACAATGCTCCAGGACCTTGTCATCACAGTGCTCAATTCCCTTCTCATTACAATGCTCCATGACCCCTGTCATCACAATACTCCATGAACATTTTCAGCCCAATGCTTCATGACCTTCTCATCACAATGCTCCATGACCCATATCATCACAATCCTCCATGACCACTGTCATCACAACACTCCATGACCCCTGACAACACAATGATCCGGGACTCTTGTCATCACAATGCTCCATTCCCTTGTCATCACAATGCTCCATGAACATTTTCAGCCCAATGCTCCATGACACTTGTCATCACAATGATCCATGCCCTTGTCATCCCAATGCTCCATGACCCCTGTAATCACAATGCTCCATGACGCTTATCATCACAGTGCTCCATGACCCTTATCATCACAATTCTCCATGCCTGTGTCATCAAAATCCTACATGACCTTGTCATCACAATGCTCCATGAGCTTGTCATCACAATACTCCATTACCATTTTCATCACAATCCTCCATGAACCTTGGGATCACATTGCTCCATGCCCTTGTCATCACAATGCTCCATGCTCCTTGAAATCAAAATGGTCCATGACCTCTGTCATCACAATGCTCCAACCCCTTGTGATCACAATGTTCCATAACACTTGTCATCACAACACTCCATGATGACTGTCATGACAATACTCCATGCACTTGTCGTCACAATGCTCCATGACATTTGTCATCACAATTCTCAATACACTTGTCATCACAATGCTCCCTGACACTTGTCGTCAGAATACTCCTTGAACACAGTCATGAAAAGGCTCCATGCCTTTTTCATCAGAATGCTCCATGCCCTTTTCATCACAACGATCCAGGTCATTGTCATCACAATACTCCACAAGCTTGTCATCAGAATGCTCCATGATCATTGTCTTCAGAATGCTCCATGACCCCTGTCATCACAATGCTCCATACCCCTTGTCATTACAGTGTTCCATGACGCTCGTCATGACAATTATCCATGGTCTTCTCATCAGAATGCTCCACAGTCTTGCCATCACAATGCTCCATGCCTTGGTTATCACGATGCTCCATGTCCCCAGTCATCACAATGCTCCATGACCCCTGTCATCACAATGCTCCATACCCCTTGTCATTACAGTGCTCCATGACGCTCGTCATCACTATTATCCATGGTCTTCTCATCACAATGCTCCACGGTCTTGCCATCACAATGCTCCATGCCCTGGTCATCACAATGCTCCATGTCCCCTGTCATCACAATTCTCCACGTTCTTGGCATCACTATGCTCCATGATACTTCTCATCACAGTGTTACATGTTTTGTCATAACAATTCTCTATGCACTTGTCATCGTAATGCTCCATGACCCCTGTCATAGCAAGCTCCATGTGATTGTCATCACAATGCTTCATGAACATGTCATCAAAATTCTCAATGGCCCTTGTTATTACAATGCGCCATGACCCTTGTCATCACAATGCTCCAAGCCCTTGTCATCAAAATGCTCCATTACCTTTGTCATCACAATCCTCCATGACACTTGGCATCACAATGCTACATTCCATTGTCAGTGCAATAGACCATGACATATGTCATCACAATGCTCCCTGACACCCTTCTTCACAATACTCCATGACCTTCTCATCACAATGCTCCATGCCCTTGTCATCACAATGCGCCATGCCCACTGTCATCACAATAATCCATGAAACTTGTCAGAAAAATGCTCCATGACCCTGTCATCACAAGGCTCCATGCCCTTTCATCACAATGCTCTATGACCCCTGTCATCACAATGCTCTGTGACTCCAGTTATCACAATGCTTCATGACCTTTGTCATCACAATGGTCCATGCCCTCGTCATCACAAGACTCTGAGACCTTGGTGACCACAACACTGCATGAACATTTCATCACAATGCTCGGTGACCTTTGTCATCACAATGCTCCATGCCTTTGTCAGCACATTACTCCATGACACATGGCATCAAATGTGCCATGCGCTTGTCATCACAATGCTCCACATCGCTGTCATCACAATGCTCCACAAACCTTGTCATCACAATGCTCCATGCGTTTGTCAGCACAATGATCCATGACCCATGTCATCACAATGTGCCCTGCGTTTCTCATCACAATGCTCCACAGCCTTGTCATCACAATGCTCCATGCACCTCTCATCAAAATGCTCTCTCACCACTGATATCACAGTGTTCCACCACTAGTCAACACAATACTCCCTCCACCCTGTCATCCCAATGTTCCATGACACTTGTCACAACAATGCTACATGCTCTTATCATCACAATGCTCCATGACCCTTTTCATCACAATGCTCCATGACCCCTAACATCACAATGTTCCATAAACACTGTCATCAAAATGTTCCATGACCCTTTTCATCCAATTGCTCCATAACCCTGTCATCACAATGCTCCCTGCCCTTCTCATCACAATGCACCACGCTCTTGTCATCAAAATGCTCCATGGCCTATGTCATCACAAAGCTCCATGACCCTTGGAATAACAATGCTCCATGCCATTGTCATCACAAAGCTCCATGAAACCTCTCATCACATTGCTCCATGCCATTGTCATCACAAAGCTCCATGACGCTTGTCATCACAATGCTCCATGCCCTTGTCATTGCAATCCTCCATGACACATGTATCACTGTGTTCCGTGCCCTTGTCATCACAATGCTCCATGCTCACTCTCATCACAATAATCCATGAAACTTTTCAGACCAATGCTCCATGCCCTTGTCATCACAATGCTCCATTACACCTGTCATAACAATGCTCCATGACCCCTGCCATCACAATGTTCTACGGCCTTGTCATCACAAGACTCCATGGCCCTTGTCATCACAATGCTCCAAGACCCCTGTAATCACAATGCTCCATGCCCATGTCATCACAAAGCTCCCTGACGCATGTCATCAGAATGCTCCATGGCCTTCTCATCACAATACTCCATGCCCTTGTCATCACAATGCTCCAAGACACTTGTTATTACAATGATCCATGCCTCTTTGCATCTCAATGCTCCATGAACCCTGTCATCACAATGTACCATGCCCATCATCATAATGCTTCATGCTATTGTCATCACAATGAAATCAAAATTCTCCATGACCTCTCTCATCACAATGCTCCAAACCCTTGTGATCACAATGTTCCATAACACTTGTCATCACAACGCCCCATGACGCTGGTCATCACAATTATCCATGGACTTCTCATCACAATGCTCCATGACCTTTGTCATCACAATTCTCAATACACTTGTCATCACAATGCTCCCTGATACTTGTCATCAGTATGCTCATTGAACCCTGTCATGACAAGTCTCCATGCCTTTTTCATCACAATGATCCATGCCCTTATCATCACAATGCTCCATGCCCTTTTCATCACAATGCTCCATGCCATTGTCATCACAATACTCCACAAGCTTGTCATCAGAATGCTCCGTGACACTTTTCATCTCAATGATCCATGACCCCTGTCATCACAATGCTCCATGACACCTGTCATCACAATGCTCCATGCCCCTTGTCATTACAGTGCTCCATGACGCTCGTCATCACAATTATCCATGGTCTTCTCATCACAGTGCTCCACGGTCTTGCCATCACAATGCTCCATGCCCTGGTCATCACAATGCTCCATGTCCCCAGTCATCACAATGCTCCATGACCCCTGTCATTACAATGCTCCATACCGCTTGTCATTACAGTGCTCCATGACACTCGTAATCACAATTGTCCATGGTCTTCTCATCACAATGCTCCACGCCCTTGTCATCAAAATGCTCCATGACCCTTGTCATCACAATGCTCCATGACCACTGTCATAACAATGCTCCATGACCCCTGTCATCACAAGGCTCCATACCACTTGTCATTACAGTGCTCCATGACGCTCCTCATCACAATTATCCATGGTCTTCTCATCGCAATGCTCCACGGTCTTGTCATCACAGTGCTCCATGCCTTGGGCATCACAATGCTCCATGTCCCCGGTCATCACAATGCTCCATGACCACTGTCATCACAATGCTCTATACCCCTTGTCATTACAGTGCTCCATGACCCTCGTCATCACAATTATCCATGATCTTCTCATCACAGTGCTCCACGACCTTGCCATCACAAGGCTCCATGCCCTGGTCATCACAATGCTCCATGTCCCCAGTCATCACAATGCTCCATGTCCCCGGTCATCACAATGCTCCATGACCACTGTCATCACAATGCTCTATACCCCTTGTCATTACAGTGCTCCATGACGCTCGTCATCACAATTATCCATGGTCTTCTCATCACAGTGCTCCACGGTCTTGCCATCACAATGCTCCATGCCCTGGTCATCACAATGCTCCATGTCCCCTGTCATCACAATTCTCCACGTTCTTGGCATCACTATGCTCCATGATACTTCTCCTCACAGTGTTACATGTTTTGTCATCACAATTCTCTATGCACTTGTCATCGCAATGCTCCATGACCCCTGTCATAGCAAGCTCCATGTGATTGTCATCACAATGCTTCATGAACATGTCATCAAAATTCTCAATGGCCCTTGTTATCACAATGCTCCATGACCCTTGTCATCACAATGCTCCAAGCCCTTGTCATCAAAATGCTCCATTACCTTTGTCATCACAATCCTCCATGACACTTGGCATCACAATGCTACATTCCATTGTCATTGCAATAGACCATGACATATGTCATCACAATGCTCCCTGACACCCTTCTTCACAATACTCCATGACCTTCTCATCACAATGCTCCATGCCCTTGTCATCACAATGCGCCATGCCCACTGTCATCACAATAATCCCTGAAACTTGTCAGAAAAATGCTCCATGACCCTGTCATCACAATGCTCCATGCCCTTTCATCACAATGCTCTATGACCCCTGTCATCACAATGCTCCGTGACTCCAGTCATCACAATGCTTTATGACCTTTGTCATCACAATGGTCCATGACCTCGTCATCACAAGGCTCTGTGACCTTTGTGACCACAACACTCCATGAACATTTCATCACAATGCTCGGTGACCCTTGTCATCACAATGCTCCATGCCTTTGTCAGCACATTACTCCATGACACATGGCATCAAATGTGCCATGCGCTTGTCATCACAATGCTCCACATCGTTGTCATCACAATGCTCCATAAACCTTGTCATCACAATGCTCCATGCGTTTGTCATCACAATGTTCCATGACCCATGTCATCACAATGTGCCCTGCGTTTCTCATCACAATGCTCCACAGCCTTGTCATCACAATGCTCCATGCACCTCTCATCAAAATGCTCTCTCACCACTGATATCACAATGTTCCATCACTAGTCAACACAATACTCCCTCCACCCTGTCATCCCAATGTTCCATGACCCTTGTCACAACAATGCTACATGCTCTTATCATCACAATGCTGCATGACCCCTGACATCACAATGTTCCATAACCCCTGTCATCACAATGCTCCATGACCCTTTTCATCACAATGCTCCATGACCCCTAACATCACAATGTTCCATAAACACTGTCATCAAAATGTTCCATGACCCTTTTCATCCAATTGCTCCATGACCCTGTCATCACAATTCTCCCTGCCCTTCTCATCACAATGCACCACGCCCTTGTCATCAAAATGCTCCATGGCCTATGTCATCACAAAGCTCCATGACCCATGGAATCACAATGCTCCATGCCACTGTCATCACAAAGCTCCATGAAACCTCTCATCACATTGCTCCATGCCGTTGTCATCACAAAGCTCCATGACGCTTGTCATCACAATGCTCCATGCCCTTGTCATTGCAATCCTCCATGACACATGTATCACTGTGTTCCGTGCCCTTGTCATCACAATGCTCCATGCTCACTCTCATCACAATAATCCATGAAACTTTTCAGACCAATGCTCCATGCCCTTGTCATCACAATGCTCCATTACACCTGTCATAACAATGCTCCATGACCCATGCCATCACAATGTTCTACGGCATTGTCATCCCAAGACTCCATGACCCTTGTCATCACAATGCTCCAAGACCCCTGTAATCACAATGCTCCATGCCCATGTCATCACAAAGCTCCCTGACGCATGTCATCAGAATGCTCCATGGCCTTCTCATTACAATACTCCATGCCCTTGTCATCACAATGCTCCAAGACCCTTGTTATTACAATGATCCATGCCTCTTTGCATCTCAATGCTCCATGAACCCTGTCATCACAATGCACCATGCCCATCATCATAATGCTTCATGCTATTGTCATCACAATGAAATCAAAATTCTCCATGACCTCTCTCATCACAATGCTCCAAACCCTTGTGATCACAATGTTCCATAACACTTGTCATCACAACGCCCATGACGCTGGTCATCACAATTATCCATGGACTTCTCATCACAATGCTCCATGACCTTTGTCATCACAATTCTCAATACACTTGTCATCACAATGCTCCCTGACACTTGTCATCAGTATGCTCATTGAACCCTGTCATGACAAGTCTCCATGCCTTTTTCATCACAATGATCCATGCCCTTTTCATCACAATGCTTCATGCCATTGTCATCACAATACTCCACAAGTTTGTCATCAGAATGCTCCGTGACCCTTGTCATCTCAATGATCCATGACCCCTGTCATCACAATGCTCCATGACACCTGTCATCACAATGCTCCATGCCCCTTGTCATTACAGTGCTCCATGATGTTCGTTATCACAATTATCCATGGTCTTCTCATCACAGTGCTCCACGGTCTTGCCATCACAATGCTCCATGCCCTGGTCATCACAATGCTCCATGTCCCCAGTCATCACAATGCTCCATGACCCCTGTCATCACAATGCTCCATACTGCTTGTCATTACAGTGCTCCATGACACTCATAATCACAATTGTCCATGGTCTTCTCATCACAATGCTCCATGCCCTTGTCATCAAAATGCTCCATGACCATTGTCATCACAATGCTCCATGACCACTGTCATAAGAATGCTCCATGACCCCTGTCATCACAAGGCTCCATACCACTTGTCTTTACAGTGTTCCATGATGCTCCTCATCACAATTATCCATGGTCTTCTCATCACAATGCTCCACGGTCTTGCCATCACAGTGCTCCATGCCTTGGACATCAAAATGCTCCATGTCCCCGGTCAACACAATACTCCCTCACCCCTGTCATCACAATATTCCATGACCCTTGTCACAACAATGCTACATGCCTTTATCATCACAATGCTCCATTCCCCTGACATCACAATGTTCCATAACCCCTGTCATCACAATGCTCCCTGCCCTTCACAACAGAATGCACCACCCCCCTGTCATCAAAATGCTCCATGACCTTTGTCATTACAAAGCTCAATGACCCTTGTCATCACAATGCTGCATGCCATTGTCATCACAATGCTCCATGAACCCTCTCATCAAATTGTTCCATGCCCTTGTCATCACAGGCTCCATGATGCTTTTCATCACAATGCTCGATGCCATTCTTATCACAATGCTCCATGCGCTTCTCATTACAATCCTCCATGACCCATGTATCACAGTGTTCCATGCCCTTGTCATCACAATGCTCCTTGCCCCCTCTCATCACAATAATCCATGAAACTTTTCAGACCAATGCTCCATGCCCTTGTCATCACAATGCTCCATTACCCCTGTCATAACAATGCTCCATGACCCCTGCCATCACAATGTTCCACAGCCTTGTCATCACAAGGCTCCATGACCCTTGTCATCACAATGCTCCAAGACCCCTGTAATCACAATGCTCCATGCCCTTGTCATCACAAAGCTTAATGATGCATGTCAACAGAATGCTCCATGGCCTTCTCATTCACGATGTTCCATGCCTTTGTCATCACAATGCTCCAAGACTCCTGTAATCACAATGCTCCATGCCCCTTTTCATCTCAATGCTCCATGAACCCTGTCATCACAATGCACCATGCCCATCATCATAATGCTTCAGGCTATTGTCATCACAATGAAACCAAAATGCTCCATGACCTCTGTCATCACAATGCTCCAAATCCTTGAGATCAATATGTTCCATAACACTTATCATCACAACGCCCCATGACGCTCGTCATCACAATTATCCATGGTCTTCTCATCACAATGCTCCATGACCTTTGTCATCACAATACTCAATACCCTTGTCATCACAATGCTCCCTGACACTTGTTGTCAGTTTGCTCCTAGAACCCTGTCATGACAAGGCTCCATGCCTTTTTCATCACAATGATCCATGCCCTTTTCATCACAGTGCTCCAAGACCGCTGTAATCACAATGCTCCATGCCCTTGTCCTCACAAAGCTCCATGATGCATGTCATCAGAACACTCCATGGCCTTCTCATCCCAATGCTCCATGCCCTTGTCATCACAATGCTCCAAGACCCCTGTAATCACAATGCTCCATGGCACTTTTCATCAGAATGCTCCATGAGACTTGTCATCACAAGGCTCCATGGTCTTCTCATCACAGTGCTCCAGTACCTTGTCATCACAATGCTCCATGACCCCTGTCATCCCAGTACTCCATGGTCATTTTCAGCCCAATGCTCCACGACCTTCTCATCACAATGCGCCATGACCCCTGTCATCACAATGCTCCATGACCACTGTCATCACAACGCTCCATGAACCCTGACAACACAATGATCCGGGACTTTTGTCATTAAAATGCTCCATGACCATTGTCATCACAATGATCCATGCGCTTGTCATCCCAATGCTCCATGACCCCTGTAATCACAATGCTCCGTGATGCTTCTCATCACAGTGCTCCATGAACCTTGTCATCATAATGCTCCTTGCCTTTGTCAACAAAATGGTACATAATCTTGTCATCACAATTCTCCATGCGCTTGTCATCACAATCCTCCATGACCATTGAGATCACATTGCTTCATGCCCTTGCCATCTCTCTCTTTCCTTTCTGGTTTTTACAGATATTCGGATGTCCCTTTTGACCGGTGGTAAGTGACAATTCTTTGTAGTGTGGATTTGTATTGCGCGCTTGCTTGATTGGCCAAAAAGGGCGTATGCGTTTTCTTCTGAATATATTCAGGAGAAAAGGCATACACCCTTTTTGGCCAAGTGCATCCGTGTCCAAGTTGGGATGCTTTTCCTGTGCTTTAAAGGCGATTCCAATTTACCTCTTGAAATATGTTTTGTGCAATTCTGCCTCATTTTCAAGTCCGCTTCATTGCCTTCCCTCAACAGATTTTTGGAAGAGAGTAGTCCTTTATAAGTCTGCAGGTTTGTGAAATGCTGTGCCCCTGAGCTCCAATTTTCAAATCCCATCTTTGTGAGCTGGCCGCAAATCCACAATTTTGCTTCAGGACCTATACTGGTTCCAGGGGTCGCTATATTGGTTCCCTGTGGGTGGTTGAGGCTTTGGTTAATTCTTCTTCCTGCCGGGAACTTAGAGTGACATGTGCCCGTCCAAATGCCTACATCTACTCTCTGATTGGTTCTCCCTCTTCCCTTTCATCCTCTGCACAATTAGCAAACTGTGCGAACCAGGAGGTTATAGGGGCTGACTCTCCTAAGTTGGGAGATTGATAGTAAAGCAGTTGGAATGCCAAAGTGGAGCACAAGGAGAGGAAAAATTAGGAGAGTTTTAGAAACCTTTCGCGATCACAGGGTGTCCATTTTCTAGGTTTCCCATACATGTTATAATTGTAGTGATATACCCTTCTACCTGGAGATTTGGGACACATGGAATGGTGGCATGCATTACTACTTTAAAAGGTCTGCATTTTCTCTCCCAATCTCACCAGTCCTCTCAGTCCCAAGTGTCCAGCCTTATGTCTCATCCAGCTGTCTTTGCAGATAGGGTCATTCCAGGTTTCATCAGAACCCCTGAAGGAATTGTGTAAGAATTTCGCTGTTTTTGGGGGGTTTTTTGAAATTCATTTTTATAATGGGGTTGAGCTGATTTTCACTGACGTGTTTATGTCAGTCTAGACACAATTGATTCCCTTACGGAGACATATCAATACATAGGTTTTAAGATTCTTAGTAGTCAGATATATTCCTCTGTGGGGCATAGGGGTGTTGAGTCCCGTTCACTGAGGATGGTGTAGGTCTTGTCTATTCTGTATTTGGTTTATGGAATGGTACCTGTGCTAATATCAAACTCTGGTTTTATGCATCACCCCACCTCTCCTTTCCCCTGAAGCAGGCATAAGAGATTTTTGCTAAATGTGAGACTCTGTTCTCTTTCCTAATTCAGTTCATGTGTTGTGATATTGACATTCCCTCTATAAGTGATATCTTATGATAAGATTCTTTTTCTGTGTGACTAATTTCCCTTAAAATCATCATACCTAAATCCACTCTTTATGCTGCTACTGGCCTTATATACATTGATTTCACGTCTGAGTGATACTCCGTTGTAAAAATTACCACAAGTTCTTTATGCATTTCTCTTTTTCCTGGGATATTTTAGGTGTACCAAAGTTGAGGTTCTTGTATGCAGAGCAGCCCTAAACTTTGGGGTGCCTGTGTCTTATTGACATTTAGTCTTCCCAAGTTATATGTCCATGAGTTGAAGTCCCCTTGCTCCGGGGCTTTGTATTTTAGATGTTTTAAAAGCAGCATACACTTCTTCAGAGTGGCTCTTGGATATTTATACCCCACCCATCAGTGTGACTAGGCTCCCTGTTTTCCATGGCCTCTCCTGCATTTCTGGTTTGTACACATTTTTTGGATGGCCTTTCTGAGCAGTGGAAATTGAGACTTCTTTGTTGAGCAGATTTGCATTTCCCTCTTGCTTGGTTGGCCAAAAACTCTGCATGTGTTTTTTTCCTGAAGATATTCACGAAAAAAACGCATACACCCTTTTGCCCAACCGCATCATTTTAGAAATTCTGCTGCTTTTCATATGCTTTAAATGTGAGTACAATCTACCTTTTGAAATCTGTTTTCTGCAATTCTGCCTCTCATTCAGATCCTCTTCGTTACCTTACCTGAATATATTTTTGGATGTTGGTTATCATTTATATCTTTGCAGGTCTTTGAATTGTCTGCTCCTGAGCTCCATTTTGCAACTCGCTTTATTTGTGAGCTGGCCGCCAAACCATTGGATTACTTCTGGCCCTATTCTGGTTCTGGGGAGGCAGGCTGAGCCTTTGGTTAATTCTTCTTCCTAATGGGAAATTAGAGTGACATGTGCCTGTCAAAAGTCCTACAGCTAATCTCTCATTGGTTCCCCCTCTTCCCATTTATCCTCTGCACAAATTGCCAACTGTGTGAAACAGGAGGTTAAAGGTGCTGATTCTCCAAGTGGGGAGGTTGTTAGTAATGTGGCTGGAATGGCGAACCCCAGCACCAGGAGATCAAAAATGAGGTGCATTTTAGACACCTTTCCTGAGCACACGGTGTACATTCATCTCGGTTTCCCAGGCATGTTTTCGCTGTCAGAAGATTCCCTTGAACCTGCAGATTTGGGACCCATGGAATGGGTACCAGGCAGTATTACTTTAAAAGGTCTGCATTTCCTCACCCAGCCTCTCTAACATCTCTTAGCGTGCATAGCTTCCAGCCTTATATAATCATCCTGCTGTGGGTCTACATGTGTTCAATCCATGTTACATCGTAGCCCTTCAACAAAAGTTGTAAGAATTTTTGTCTGTCTCACTGTTTTTATAAATAGTTTTAAATTTATTTTTATATTGGTTACAGCTGATTTTCAAAGCTCTGTTTTTTGCTGCTGTACATCCACTTGATTCATGTACTGTGAGACAACAATAACTTCTTTTTCAGATGCTTACCAGTCATATGTTATTTTCCAGTGACTTGAGTGGGCTGAGTGCAGTTCTTTGAGGTACCGTGTAGGCCTTGTCAGTTATTCAATTTGGTACTTGGAATGGTATCTTTGCTAATTTCAACCTCCTGGATAATACCTCACCATTCCCCACCTTTCCCATTTAGCAGCCTTATGTCTATTTTCTACATATTTGACTATGTTTCTGTTTTGTAATTTATTTCATGTGTAGCCATTTTTGATTCCACCTTTAAGTGACATCTTATGATATGTGTCTTTTTCTTTCTGACATATGTCACTTAGAATGATCGTATGTAACTCCTCCAGAGTTGTTACAACTGGCCTTATTTCATTGATTTCTGGATGAGTAATATTCCACTCTACATAAGTACCCCATCTCTTTTATCCATTTTATCCTTCCAGGGACATTTAGGTTATATCCAAGTTGAGGCCCTTTTTAACAGAGAGGTGGTAAACGTTCGGGTGCCTGTTTTCTGTCGATTTTTGTTTTTCCCAAGGTACACGCCCATGAGTGCAAGTGCCCTATGCCCTGTAGCTCATTTTTTAGATGTTTTAGCAAACACAATACACTTCTCCAGAGTGGCCGTTGGCAAATTACATTTCCACTATCAGCCTCACAGGGCTCCCTTTTCTCCTCGCCCTGTCCTGCATTTCTGGTGTTTACACTTTATGTGGATGGCCCTTCTGACTGATGTGAAGTGATACATTTTGTGATATTGATTTCCAGTGCCCACCTGTTTGGTTGGATAAAAAGTGTGTATGGCCTTTACTTGAATATATTCAGAAAAAATGCATACACCCTTTTTGGCCAACTGCATCATTGGCGATGTTCAGCCCCTTTTCTTGTGCTTTAATGGGGAGTCCTTTCTACCTCTTCAATTCTGTTTCCTGCCACTCTCCCTTGCTTACAAGTCCTTTTCTGTGACTTACCTCAAGACATTTTTCGACGATAGATATTTTCAACTCTGCAGTTTCATGAATTTTAGTGCCCCTGACTTCCATTTTTCAACTTGTGTTTTTGGAAACTGGACACAAAACAGCGGGATTTCCTCTAGCCCTACTCTGTTTCCGTGGGCAATTCTAGCCTTTGATGAATTTGTCTTCTGGATTGGAAATTAGAGTGGCATGTGCCTGTCCGAACACCTAAGACTTGTCTCTAAATTTTTCTCATCCTTCCGCTTCATCCTCTGGACAAATTCCAAACTGTGTGCAACAGGATGTTGACGGTGCTGATATCCCCAAGTGAGGAGATTGTTAGGAAAGATGCTGGAGGGTTGAACCCGAGCACCAGGCAATGAGGAGATGAGGTGCCTTTTCCAAACTCTTTCCGATCAAACGGTGTACCATCCTCTACGTGTGACAGGCATGTTTTAGCTGTAGGAAGGGTCCCGTGCATGTAAGGAGAACACCAGGGATTTTTCCAAATCAGTGCCTCCCCGAACCCAAAACTGGGGAATTTTTAAGCTACGGCTACACGTATGTCCTGTAAGGGGCTTGGGAAATAGGCAGAGCCCCAACTTTAGATGACTGAAATCTTCAGGGTCAGAAGCACTCACCATCGGCCTTGCTTAGGTTACATTTTATCTGTCATTGATAGATGATGTCAATAAAAATATCTATTGTTTTTCAGATTATTTCCCCTTATAGGTTATTGCAAAATATTCAGTGTAGCTCCCTGTGCTATACAGTAGTTCCTTGTTGATGATCTATTTTATACATAGCAGTGTGTATGTGTTAATCCCAAACTGTTAATTTATCCCTTCTCCTACCTTTCCCCTTTGGTAATAATAAATTATAAGATTTTATACTTCTCAGAAATGGGGGAGCTGAAAGAGAGGTATCATTTTCAATGGAAAAGCATTCAAAACAAGATTGAAGCTTCAGCCAAGAGTATTCGATGTACATCCATGGAAATAAATCACTTCATTTCTCTAATGTTGACCTGACAAATAAGACAGACGTCTTCACTGAACTTGCTTATAGGAAAGTGAGGGAAATATCAAATGTAAGTCTTAGAAACATCTTATTTTACCCGAGCATTATACACTGCTCT
This sequence comes from Hyperoodon ampullatus, assembly GCF_949752795.1. Classification (NCBI taxonomy): domain Eukaryota; kingdom Metazoa; phylum Chordata; class Mammalia; order Artiodactyla; family Ziphiidae; genus Hyperoodon; species Hyperoodon ampullatus. The sequence goes on along the minus strand of NW_027640973.1, from coordinate 9,104 downwards.
ATGTTAACTACAGTTTGGCTCACACATCTGTTCATTGAAGTTAAAGTGTTCTCAATTTCTGTTACTGATCCTCCAGAGTGGACCCCAACAGGAGTCCCCGTGCCCAGTGTCATTGGAGCCAACAGATCAAGACTGACTTTGGTTCAGAAGCAAAGGAAACATTATTTTGAAAACAGAATGGAGAGGTGAGAGCGTGCACTCACCCATGGGCTGTGGGCTGGGCTGCTGTGTAGGGTCCCCGGCAGCGTCAGTGGGAGGGAGGGGATGGAGCTCTCGAGGGCTGCATTGGCTGCAGCTCAGGCTCTATGCCGCGGAGTCTGCATCGGACCCCGCTAGCTGAGGTGTCGACCCAGCCATTCTGCACTAGGAAATCGGGTCTGAAGTGCCGGGTGTGGGACCTCTGCATGCGGAACCCTAGGAGCACGTGAAATTAGACAAAGCACAAAGGAAAAACAGGTTAGACTTTATTTTATTGCCCAGATTCTCTTTTTATCTCCCAGGAATTTTTAATGAACGTTGCCGGAGACGAACACCTCCTCTGCTTTTTGTTCCGTTCCTTATTCTTGGGGTGTTGAGGGTGCAGACCCCTCTTTTGTAACTGCTTCATGCTGTGGTGGGAGCCCTGATACATGGGGGGAGGGGCAAAACGTCTCCCCTCCAGCCTCCTGGTGAGGTTGATTGTCCCAAGGCCTCCTGCCTCACTTCTCGTCTGCCTGAGCACCAGCATTGGAAGTGTTACAGATTCTAATGACCTTTAAGGGTCCAGGAAAGAGAGGCGCAGAGATGCTGCGGTGGCAGGTTTCACCCCACCCCACATATGTTCGGCGACCTTAGGCTGACGGTTTTTGCCAGACTAGATGCTCTGACCAGTAGTCTGTGCTTTCTTTAATTAGGTCCCTGAATTAATGTACAAACAGCACCATGTGTCAGAGCCCTGCCCGCGCAACTCCCAGACAGTCCAGGGTCAGTGGTGATCCAGGACCATGACGTCCACTGAGTCAACGGCCTTTAGAAGTAGCCAGCAGTCCAGCCGGTCATATTGGCCACCATCACCGCGGTGTCTGTAGGGTTTTCTATGGTGAAAGCGTGATATACGTTTCCCCCGCCAAGCTTATTAGCTCCCCTCTGGGTGCAGTAAGTCCTGCAAGCAGTAGTCTGCTCTTTCGGGGCACAGTCTTGTCGTTTTCTGAGAGAAACTCCAGGTCAAGTGATGGTCACACGAGTCATCTTGGGGGCCCGTTGCCCCCGTTTATCTCTCTGGAGGTTGGAGTTGGAGGGCCTCCTCACTCGAGGTCAGTGTGTCCACAGAGCGACCCCTGCAACTTCAGGGCATGATGGGTGGTTAGGATCACCACGTGGGGTCCTTTTCCCTTAGGAGGGAGCTGGCCTTGCGGGCTGCTGATTTCCAGCTTTTTAGATACCCCAGTATCCTGGCCTGATGAGTCGGTGGGCAAAGCCCTTGGTGACCATAGTTTATCATACCTGAAGGGCATTCTTGTGTTGCTCCATTTCAAGTGGTCCCAGTTTTTGCACTAAGGCTCCAAGGGCGATTAACCTTTGACCGGGTATGTAAAGGTCAAAGGGTTTAGCTAAATTAGGGAGTTCCTGGGCAAGGGTCTGTATTGACTGCTCTTTCCATTCTTGAAAGGCTGCTTCTGGCTTCTATTCAAAAGGATCATCATCTTTTCGTGTCAGTGTTTCATGTAGAGGCCCAGCTATGACACTGTAGTTAGGGATCCAGATGCAGAAAACCTTGGCCTCCCCAAGAACCCCTAAGCTGTCTTCTAGTTTTAGAAGACGTAAGGCTGCAAATGGCTTCTTCCCTATCCTGGGATGCGTTTCTCCGAATATCTGTGAGAATGAAGCCCAGGCATGTCACCTTAGCCTGGGATATTTGAGCGTTTTTCTTGGACACCTTCTATCCTTTCTTGGCTAGGTAGTTCAGAGGCGTCTTTAGTAGGCCTGGCGATCAGAATGTCATCTGCATATTGAAGGAGGGTTCCCTTTTAAAGAGGTTGAACTTTTAGGTCTTTAGAGGACATTTCCCCAATGATGGTGTGGGGATTTTTGAACCATTGGGGCAGGACGGCCCAGCATTATTGCTTTTGTTGCATGTTGTGTCCTGCCACTCACAAGCCAAAAATTCTTGTGACTCTGAGATGAATGGAATACAGAAGAAGGCATCATTGAAGTCTAATACAGAATGCCATGGCTTGGTGGAAGGTAGAATGACCAGCAGGGAGTAGGAAATAGGAGCTACTGGATGTATATCCTCGGTGGCTTCACTGACTGTCCTGATATACTTTATCAGGTCTCCAGCAGCCCATGGGGCTCTTGTGGTCTGGCCAATCTCAGGATATGGAGCTCACCTGGGCTGCACCCCTACCCCACAGCCCACGGGGCTCTCGTGGTCAAGTCCCTCCCAGGGTATGGAGCTCACCTCTGCAGCTACCCAGCAGCCCATGGGGCTCTCCTACTCAGGCCCTTCCCAGGATACGGAGCTCCCCTGGGAAGGAACCGCAGCAGGGCTGGACACACAGGAACTGTGCACATAGCCCAACTTGCAGAGAACCCCCTGCTCACCTGTCGCTCACAGCTGACACAGAATACCTCAGAGCAGGACTTGAACTAACAAACAGCAATTCTGACAGGTCTGTGACCATGGCTATCACTCTCTGCAGGCTCTTTCTGCCTGGTCTTCCAGACACTTCCACTGCAGCCAGGGCACCAGGCCTCTGTCTCCACCCACCATCACTCCTCTCCCCGACTCCTGGGTTCCTCTCATTAGGATAGGGTCTTCTTGAAGTTGTTATCCACTCATGGACCAGATAAAATGATAAGAAAACAAGCCGCAGCTGCAGCCCCTTGTCTATCCTGACTCTCAAGAGCCCACACCTGTTCCTAGGGCCTGGCCCGTTTAGCAAGTTTCATTTTCTGCAACTGTGAGCCCCTGAGGGGTGAGGATTGGCTGATTTTGGCAGCCTGAAACTGCCTGCCAGCCCTCCACAGGTGTGCCTGAGTTGAGGGCAATATAAACAGCTCTCCAGTGAGCGACAGCCCTTGTAGCTGTGACTGACACCATATTCTCTGCCCGGTAGGCAGTGCCGGGGCTGTGCTGGTGGGAGGGAGTGAGGGGCCGTGGTTTTGTGGGTGGCCCAGTGTGAGTGGGGCTCTGCTGGATTTTCTGCAGGAGTTGCCAGGCTGCCACCTGCTAAAGAAGAGGATGTGTCACCGATACCTGCCGCTGGAATTTCTCCCCAGGCAGAGGTGAGGAAGTAAAAAAGCAGTGGGGCCCGTGGCAGGAGGGGTATCTCAGGCAGGGAAATGGAAAGCTTCCAGAAGAGCATCTGGGGCCAGGACCATACTGACTGGCCTGCAGGCACCAAGTCGTCCTGTGTGCTGTCGCTGGTGTGGCTCCACAGCCCTTCCTCTAAGCTTGCAAGTTCTTGTACATATTCAGGTGTTTTACCTGGGAAGGGTGGGAAAAGTTCAAGAGCAGCTGGCCTGGGGCTCAGTTCACGGTTACTCACAGATGCCTCGGCATGGCCCCCCCTTTGCAATGATGACGCTCCTTGCATAGGAGTGGGCTGCTGGCTCTATGGGAGATGATTCCCAACCTCTGACCAATTTCAGAATTGTTTACCGCTGGAGCAAGTGCCCTGATAGGGTTTTCCTCTGTCTAACTCGTGGGTTCAGGTTTTTTTTTTCTTTTTTGGTTCAAGTTAGGTTTTATTCCTCTTTTATGTATTTATAGATATAAGCATGGAAATAATTCATTCATATAAATACATCTGTGTGAAGGGAAGAACTTTTTTCTGTTTTATTTTTAAATTTTATTTTTAAAAATTTTGAAATTTAATTTTATTTATTTTTTTATACAGCAGGTTATTATTAGTTATGTGTTTTATGCATATACATGTATACAGGTCAATCCCAGTCTCCCAACTCATCCCAACACCACCTCCCCATGGCTTCCCACACTTGGTGTCCATACGTGTGTTCTCTACCTCTGTGTCTCTATTTCTTCCCTGCAAACCAGTTCATCTGTACCATTTTTCTAGGTTCCACATATATGCATTAATATACAATATTTGTTTTTCTCTTTCTGACTTACTTCATTCTGTATGACAGTCTCTAGATCCTTCGACGTCTCTACAAATGACCCAGTTTCATTCCTTCTTATGGCTGAGTAATATTCCATTTTATATATGTACCACATCTTTATCCATTCGTCTGTCTGTGGGTATTTAGGTTGCTTCCATTACCTGGCTATCGTAAATAGTGCTGAAATGAGCATTGTGGTGAATGTGCCTTTTTGATTTATGGTTTTCTCTGGGTATATGCCCAGAATTGGGATTGCTGGATCATATGGTAATTCTATTTCTAGTTTTTTTTAAGGAAACTCCATACTGTTCTCCATCGTGACTGTATCAATTTACATTTCCACCACTAGTGGAAGAGGGATCCTTTTGTCCACACCCTCCCCAGAATTCGTTGTTTGTAGATTTTCTGATGATGCCAATTGTAACAGGTGTGAGGTGATACCTCATTGTAGTTTTGATTTGCATTTCTCTAATAATTAGTGATGTTGAGCAGCTTTTCATGTGCGTCTTGGCCATCTCTGTGTCTTCTTTGAAGAAACGTCTCTTTAGATCTTCTGCCCATTTTTGTATTGGGTTGTTTGTTTTTTTATATTAAGCTGCATGAGCTCTTTATATATATTGGAGATTAAACCTTTGTCCATTGATTCGTTTGCAAATATTTTCGCCCATTCTGAGGGATGCTTTTTGCCATTCCGTTTTTTTTAACAAAAAAAGAAAGAAAAAAAAAGAAGCAGAACACTAATGTGTGTAAAATATGCCTTTTGAAACTGTCGTTTTGAAATATGGACATCCTTTGAATTTTTTGGTCGATATATGATCCCAGGATTTGTTTTCAGGGCAGGTGTCATTTACAGGCCTGCAATGATTTTGAATATCAACTGACCATTAGCGCTGGGATTAAAGCTGCTGTTGTGTGAAACGGCCACAAGCTGGCAGCAGTACTCCCTTACCAAATCTGGTTACTGGGGCAACAGAGCCTCAATGGAAGTCGTGTTCTAGATTGGAATTTAGAATGGAATGTGCCAGGAGAAAGCCCCTCAAGTTTGTCTCACTAATTCTTGTTCGTGTTTTTAATTTAATTTTTTATTTTTTATTACAGGTAATTTGATTACAGTGTTTGGCTTGTTGTAGGTGTGGAAGATGTGGCTCTTTTACACATACACATATTTCTGTTATTCCTGAAATCCTTTTCCCATGTACCTTATGACAGAATGTTGAGTAGTCTTCTCTTGGTATTCTGTAGGTCTTTGGTCATTATATATGTCACCTGTGTTTGTATATGTCTGTTAACCCCAATATCATAATGAAACAAATCCTCACACCTTTCCATTGGTGAACCATATGTTTGTTAAATGAATCTGTGATTTCCCTTCTCCGTGGAAATATCTGCCCTGGTATCCATTTTTTGGTCACACCTATAAGAAATATGATATGATATGTGTCTTTCACTTTCTGACTTACTACAAGTCACGTGATTACATCTAGACACACCTACGGTGCTGCAAATGGCATTGTGTCCTTTTATTCCTTGGCTTCTATTCTGCCTTAGCGAGGTCCATTTTCAACAATGTGATTCCCTGAGGGCTGAGGATTAGCTGACCTGGGTAGCCTGACCCTGCCGGCCGGCCCTCCCCAGGTGTGCCTGGGTTGAGGTCAATATAAACAGCGCTGCAGGCAGCAATAGCCCCTGAAGCTGTGCCTGACTCCATATTCTCTGCCCCGTCAGCAGTCTCGGGGCTGTGCTGGTGGGAGGGAGTGAGGGGCCACGGCTTTGTGTGTGGCCCGGTGTGAGTGGGTCTCTGCTGGACTTTCTGCAGGAGTTGCCAGGCTTCCACCTGTAAAGAAGAGGATGTGTCACCTCTACCATCCACTGGAATTTCTCTGCGGACAGAGGTGAGGAAGGAAAAAAGCAGTGGGTGCTGGGACAGTAGGGGTATCTCAGGCAGGGCAATGGAAAGTTTCCAGAAGAGCGCCCAGGGCCAGGACCATCCTGGCTGGCCTGCTGGCACCAAGTTGGCCTGTGTGCTGTCGCTGGTGTGGCTCCACGCCCCTTCCTCTAGGCTTTCAAGCCCTTGTACATATTCAGGTGTTTTACCTGGGAAGGGTGGGAAAAGTTCAAGAGCAGCAGGCCTGGGGCTCAGCTCACGGTTACTCACAGATGTCTCAGCATTGCCCCCAGCTTTGCAATGAGGACGCCCCTTGCATAGGAGTGGGCTGCTGGCTCTATGGGAGATGATTCCCCACCTCTGACCAATTTCAGAATTGTTTATCGCTGGAACAAGTGCCCTGATAGGGTTTTCCTCTGTCTATCTGCTGGGTTCAGTTTTTTTTTTTTTCTTTTTTGGTTCAAGTTAGATTTTATTCCTCTTTTATGTATTTATAGATATAAGCATGGAAATAATTCATTCATATAAATTCATCTGTGTGAAGGGAAGAACTTTTTCCTCTTTTATTTTTAAATTTTATTTTTTAAAATTTTGAAATTTAATTTTATTTATTTTTTTATACAGCAGGTTATTATTAGTTATGTATTTTATGCATATACATGTATACAGGTCAATCCCAATCTCCCAACTCATCCAAACACCACCACCCCATGGCTTCCCACACTTGGTGTACATACGTCTGTTCTCTACCTCTGTCTCTATTTCTTCCCTGCAAACCAGTTCATCTGTACCATTTTTCTAGGTTCCACATATATGCATTAATATACAATATTTGTTTTTCTCTTTCTGACTTACTTCATTCTGTATGACTGTCTCTAGATCCATCGACGTCTCTACAAATGACCCAGTTTCATTCCTTCTTATGGCTGAGTAATATTCCATTTTATATATGTACCACATCTTTATCCATTCGTCTGTCTGTGGGTATTTAGGTTGCTTCCATTACCTGGCTATCGCAAATAGTGCTGAAATGAGAATTGTGGTGAATGTGCCTTTTTGATTTATGGTTTTCTCTGGGTATATGCCCAGAAGTGGGATTGCTGGATCTTATGGTAATTCTATTTCTAGTTTTTTTAAGGAAACTCCATACTGTTCTCCACCGTGACTGTATCAATTTACATTTCCACCACTAGTGGAAGAGGGATCCTTTTGTCCACACCCTCCCCAGAATTCGTTGTTTGTAGATTTTCTGATGATGCCGATTCTAACAGGTGTCAGGTGATACCTCATTGTAGTTTTGATTTGCATTTCTCTAATAATTAGTGATGTTGAGCAGCTTTTCATGTGCGTCTTGGCCATCTCTGTGTCTTCTTTGAAGAAACGTCTCTTTAGATCTTCTGCCCATTTTTGTATTGGGTTGTTTGTTTTTTTAATATTAAGCTGCATGAGCTCTTTATATATATTGGAGATTAAACCTTTGTCCATTGATTCGTTTGCAAATATTTTCGCCCATTCTGAGGGATGCTGTTTGCCATTCCCGTTTTTTTAACAAAAAAAGAAAGAAAGAAAAAGAAGCAGAACACTAATGTGTGTAAAATATGCCTTTTGAAACTGTCGTTTTGAAATATGGACGTCCTTTGAATTTTTTGGTCGATATATGAACCCAGGATTTGTTTTCAGGGCAGGTGTCATTTACAGGCCTGCAATGATTTTGAATATCAACTGACCATTAGCGCTGGGATTAAAGCTGCTGTTGTGTGAAACGGCCACAAGGTGGCAGCAGGTCTCCCTTACCAAATCTGGTTACTGGGGCAACAGAGCCTCAATGGAAGTCGTGTTCTAGATTGGAATTTAGAATGGAATGTGCCAGGAGAAAGCCCCTCAAGTTTGTCTCACTACTTCTTGTTCGTGTTTTTAATTTAATTTTTTATTTTTTATTACAGCAAATTTGATTACAATGTTTGGCTTGTTGTAGGTGTGGAAGATGTGGTTCTTTTACACATACACATATGTCTGTTCTTCCTGGTATCCTTTTCCCATGTTCCTTATGACAGAATGTTGAGTAATCTTCTCTTGGTATTCTGTAGGTCTTTGGTGATTATATATGTCACCTGTGTTTGTATATGTCTGTTAACCCCAATATCATAATGAAACCAATCCTCACACCTTTCCATTGGTGAACCATAAGTTTGTTGAATAAATCTCTGATTGCCCTTCTCCGTGGAAATATCTGCCCTGGTATCCATTTTTCGGTCACACCTATAAGAGATATGATATGATATGTGTCTTTCACTTTCTGACTTACAACAACTCACGTGCTTACCTCTAGACACACCTATGGTGCTACAAATGGCATTGTGTCCTTTTATTCCTTGGCTTCTATTCTGCCTTAGCGAGGTCCATTTTCAACAATGTGATTCCCTGAGGGCTGAGGATTAGCTGACCTGGGTAGCCTGACCCTGCCGGCCGGCCCTCCCCACGTGTGCCTGGGTTGAGGTCAATATAAACAGCACTGCAGGCAGCAATAGCCCCTGAAGCTGTGCCTGACTGCATATTCTCTGCCCCGTCAGCAGTGTCGGGGCTGTGCTGGTGGGAGGGAGTGAGGGGTCACGGCTTTGTGGGTGGCCCGGTGTGAGTGGGTCTCTGCTGGACTTTCTGCAGGAGTTGCCAGGCTTCCACCTGTAAAGAAGAGGATGTGTCACCCATACCTTCCGCTGGAATTTCTCTCCGGACAGAGGTGAGGAAGGAAAAAAGCAGTGGGGGCCGGGACAGGAGGGGTATCTCTGGCAGGGCAATGGAAAGCTTCCAGAAGACCGCCCAGGGCCAGGACCATCCTGACTGGCCTGCAGGCACCAAGTTGGCCTGTGTGCTGTCGCTGGTGTGGCTCCACGGCCCTTCCTCTAGGCTTTCAAGCCCTTGTACATATTCAGGTGTTTTACCTGGGAAGGGTGGGAAAAGTTCAACAGCAGCTGGCCTGGGGCTCAGCTCACGGTTACTCACAGATGCCTCGGCATGGCCTCCCGCTTTGTAATGAGGATGCTCCTTTAATAGGAGTGGGCTGCTAGCTCTATGGGAGATGATTCCCCACCTCTGACCAATTTCAGAATTGTTTACC